>NC_087208.1:34428112-34573112 GCF_015104395.2 Macrobrachium nipponense | reverse complement strand
AAGTTTCATTTCTCAAATACTCCAACGGACTCTTAGTAACTGTCAGGCCACCTCATTGTGGGTCCTTGGTTGGTACCGTTTAGAAAGTGTCTGGTGATTAGGAATTGGTTTCTTATGCCACACATCAGTTTGATGAATATTGTTATGATAAATCACTAGGAATAACTTCCATGTCTAGGTTCTAGCTGGTTGACAAGAGAGAGGGAGAATAGGATATTATTATTATTTTTTTACTGTGCTGTCATGGCTCTGATAGATCTCGTAGGGGGTAGTGCCGTCAGTGGGCCCCATGCGGTGCACTATAGGCATTACTTAAGGTTTTTTGCAGCGTGCCTTCGGCCCCTAGCCGCAACCACTTTCGTTCCTTTTACTGTACCTCCTTTCATATACTCTTTCTTCGTCTTACTTTTCACCATCTAACACTTGATTCTTAGTGCAACTGCGAGGTTTTCCTCCCGTTACACCACTTTTCAAACCTTTTACTGTCAATTTCAGTTTCATCGCTGAATGACCTCAGGTCCCAGTGCTTGGCCTTTGGCCTAAATTCTTTTTTCAACTCAACTCATGGTTCTTAAAGAATATCTTGTCAAAGGGTAATTTATTTCACTTAATTTTTTTTAATGCTTATGGCTTTCTTGTATCTCAAAAGTCTTACATTGAGGAATTTTGTACATCATAACAATGTTTGAATTTTTAGCATCTGGAATTTCCTCATGCCTTGCTTCATGATTAAATATTTTTTCTGTTCCGTTACATTTACTTTAGTATATTTTCATTGCTGTACTTTGTACAAGTGTAACCTGCTCAGTCAACTTTTTTTTAGGGGATTGTCTCTTGACCTCAAATATAATTATATACACTTGGGGCGTAAGAGTTGACAATTACACCGTTCCTTGAAGTTTTATATCTGTTAGTTGCGATACACGCCTGCTCCATTGTTCAGTTATTTGCAATGTGTTTTTTTACCGCATGTGACGGTGACAGAATTTGTTGGTCTTGTGTTCTCCCTTTCCTTTAACCCTTGCTGACAGAGACTGCATTCATTTGTAATGTGATTTAAAAGGTATTAAATTTTATGGCGTAAAATTTGGATAGGAGAGGGCTATCTCATTTGCTTTGCAGTCCAGTTTCTGCTTTTGGTTTTCTGAAGCAAATTGACAAACGAGAATTTCTTCGTAATTGAGTTTAAATTATTTGCATAGATTTGAAATCCTTAGTGTATGTCGTTTTGGCTCTAATAAAATTCGTAGGATTTTGATGACGATGTTTCTGCAGAGGACTGGGTGAAGTAATAAATTATTTGGAAAGACCCAAGTTGCACTGACTTTATTCTTGCAAAAGTAACTTGTTTTAATTAGGCGTTTGGGTGCAGATGTTCCTCCGTGTTTTTTTTTTTTTTTTTTTTTTTTTTCTCCATTGTCGAGAGAAAGGCTTAGTTTAAGTCAATCAACACTTTCCTTTCACTGGCGTTTCTGGTGTAAATTTATAATTTTTTTTTCCCAAAGCTTTGAGGGCTCCCCAGGTTGGTTGACCCCGGATGCTATTCGGTTTTGGATGTTTTTTCCCCGAAATATTTTTTCCATGCACCCTGTATCTACACAATGGCATTAAATAAGAAAAAAAATAGTCACTGTGCATCATCTCTCTCTCTCTCTCTCTGGGGTGTTTTTGTTTTTAGATCCTGTTGTTGCCGTTGGGATTAAAATAAGGAATGTTATTTATTTATTTATTTATTTTATTTTATTATTTTTTTTATTGTCGTCGCGCAAATATGTGATTATTTAATGTTCTATATTTAGTTAGAATCTTGGGTACTGGGGTAAAAAAGTTTAAGGAGCTGAACTCACTTTGACCAACATCATTTGAGAACCCTGCACAAGATTCCAGACAATGAGTTATTATACCAACATTAAAGGAAAGATAACATGAATAGGGATTTACCTTGGTTGGACCATATCTTAATTTCAAGGTAAGAATACAGTACACTGGTTCTTTTGGCCATATGAAGCAAGTCTTTTCCTATGATAATTTGAATCTTTCTGTTCGTTGAAGTGAGTTACTGAAAGTAGGGTTAGATAGTGGCTCAGTATGCCTAGGGTAGTCTCGTAGTAACACAGGAAGCCTTGGTAACAATGGAGGAGAAGTTAATGACCGAAATGTCACCCCAGTAGGGTCTATTTAGCACTTCCTGTGGTGGTTATTATCGACATTTATCGTCCTGCTCAGGCTTTTGCCCTGTCAGCCAGTTGAAGTCTCTCTCTCTCTCTCTCTCTCTCTCTCTCTCTCTCTCTCTCTCTCTCTCTCATATAAATATATGTATGAATTTATCACATCACCGTGATTCATATATATATGCATTAAGCTACAAATGTCCTTTGATATCAACTAAAAAATTACACTTCGGTTAACATAATTATGAAAATATATTAATTCCGAGGTAGAGCGAATTGGATATCAAAGGACATTTGTAGCTTGATGCGAGTATATGTATTTATATGTATAATGTAAAATTATCCGTGTAAAATTATCCATGTAGCTTATGTAACACACACACACACACACACACACACACACACACACATATATATATATATATATATATCTATATATATATATATATATTATATATATATATATAAGGTGTGTGTATGTGTGTGTATATATATATATCATCATCATCATCAGCCGTTGCTAGTCCACTGCAGGACAAAGGCCTCAGACTGTCCTTCCACTCTCGTCTGTTTGTGGTCTTTCCATGCACTATATATAGATATAGTTATAAGAATAATACTCATAATGTAGAATCATCCATTAAGTTTATGTAACTGTCATTACTGCAAGTCTTCTACTTCAGACTTTCGTTGCGAACTGATGATGATTCCATTGTGAGTAGTTCACTGTTACAACATCATCATCATCATCCGTTATACTAGAAATTATGCGAATGACCTTCTCCGATGATGAATTGCTCTGAGATTGATCTCTTGTCTGTGTTCGGTAGGGGGAGAGGGGGGGAGGTTGGGGATGGGGAGGGGGTGGGGTTGGGTTGATGCTGGAGTACAGTCTTGTTAAGTCATGGAGGTTCTAGGTCCGATGTCTCTGCATCGTCATTATAGGAAGATGAGGCGGAAGTTGTGTTCATTTTTTTTTTCTACTCTTTTTCGAGGATGATTCTTTGGTTTATATATATATATATATATATATATATATATATATATATATATCTATATATATATATATATAATAATCGTTATGTTCATAATGTACGGCGATAAAATAAATGCATCGAGACCTACAGGACGGTAGGAAGCTCAGTGTATGAATATCCCCTTTGTTCATTTGCGTAAGATAGATTTTTTAAATAATTTTTATGTAACTGGTGGCTACTCCAGTTCATGTTTATGCCTCCACGTAATCCATACCTTTTGGTTCGAGAGAACGCTTCACGTACAAGAGATAAAAGCCAATCATTTAATGCCTAATATGACGCTGTTCGTGTCATTCTTTTTGTTTTGAGGGATCCCAGCCTCTCTCAGTATCTCAACTGTGCATTTTAAAGTTTATGAAAAATAGATTGTAATTGTTTTTGGTGTGTGTGATTTATTTTTAGATGTTTGCATTTGTTAATTTGTGTACATAAATTACATATATATAGCATATGTTTTTATTCGTAAAATGTACTTGATTATGATTTTTAAATACAGTAATATTTGTAGTCGTAAAGGACTGTATATTGCGAAGAGGTTAAACACGTGTGGGTATTGGAATGCAAATCAGATTTATGGGGAATGAGGAACAGACTTGTATTTATTGAAGGTAAACCAGATGAAAATGTTCTTTATTGTAATTGTTATTTACAGTCATTCTAAATTAATCGCAATCTGAATAGTTGTGCTCAATTTTTCTTTGTGTCCCATAGTATAAACGCTGTAGGCCTAAGCGCTCTCCTTCTACCACCCAAGCATTCAAAGGAAGTGAATGGTTAGGTTTAGCCCAGCGAGCAAATGGAGCGGTTGTTAAGCCTAAAGACGAAATGACTGTTGTGTTTATAACCTGGTTCATTTCTTTGAGGGTCCCCACGCCAGAATCTCGTCCGATGCTGTTACCAGACCTTCGAGCCTTTTCTTAGTTATTGAATCTGGCGTGTATGACTTTTAACAGAGTAAGAATAAAGGCAATATTTTTCTTTAGAGTGTGAATAATGTTTTAAGTTAATATCTGATTCGTTTAGTTCCTATGTGTTGGGTGGAGCTGAAATAAAAAAGAAAGAAAAAAGAAAAATTATAATAAACAAGACTGTTTGAATTTATGGTAATTTCTTGAAATACTATTTTATTAATCAAACGATTTGTTTATTTTGCGAGTTGGGAAATTCGAGTTGGAATAAAATTTTATGTTTTCTTTGAGTAATTTTTTTTTATTATCTTTCTTATCCTGACTAATAAACCTTGAAGATTTAAACGGAGTTAGCAGCATCGGTTCAGGAAATATCTCCAGTGATCCAGTCCAAGAATATGTCTTGAAAAATATATATATATATATATATATATATATATATATATATATATATATACAAAAAACTCCTTTGGGAAGCCAAATATGATAGAACATTTTCCAAGTGACAAACTAATAGCAGTTCTGTCGAAGCCTTATAGTATTTATTTCTAAGTCTGGTAAAAGGAGCCCATAAAAACGCCAAAATGTAGATAGTAAGTACTATGTTTCAGAGACTGTATTGTTTCTCACTCTTCAGGGAAGTAATGATTCATTACCTACCTGAAGAGAGAGACAGTAGTACAGTCTCTGAAATATATTACTTTGTATATTTTGGCGTTTTTATGGGCTCCTTTTATTAGATGCAATTCTGCTGTAACAACATTTTTCCCAGCAATTTCTATATATATAATCGTGAGTATTAGAACTTTTCCAGCAATGTTTATTCTCAGTTTAACCAGACCACTGAGCTGATTAACAGCTGTCCTAGGGCTGGCCAGAGGGATGAGACATTTTTAAGTGGCTAGGAACCAATTGATTACTTAGCAACAAGACCTGCTGCTTATTGTGGGATCCGAACCTCATTATATCGAGAAATGAATTTCTAATCACCAGAAATAAATTCCTCTGATCCCGCGTTGGCAGAGTGGGGAAGCGAACTCGGACTACCCAAATCGGTAGGTGAGCTCGTAACCCATATGTATGGTAGCTCTGAAATATTCTTCCATAGACGACAGTGTTCTTTTTGCGCTCCTTTAACTTCTCAGCATTTAGCAGCTCGGTCGCCTCTTTCCTAAGTAACTGGGCGCTTACGTAATAAGAGCGTCTCAGAAGAAAGCTTGGGAACAAGGCGTTCAGGAGAAGCCAATTGTGCAGCAGACTTCTGCTTCTGCTGCTGCTGCTGCTGCTGCTGTGGGGATCTCTTCGTCCTATTGAGAGGTTGAGGTAGACACGGACAAGTGGGCCATCAATCAAAATATGAAGTATCCCAAACTCTTGATGGATATTGACAGTCAGTTGATCAGTTCATAGGGTCTGTGTTCGAGAGAGAGAGAGAGAGAGTGTGTGTCTCACCTCTGTAAGTGGTTGTTTGTGGAGAAAGTGTTCTTGAGAGAGAGAGAGAGAGAGAATTCTATGTATTTGAACAATTGGTTGATCAATTTAAAGGTTCTAGTGCTCGGAGAGAGCGAGAGGGTAGGAATAAAGATGGATTGATTGATTGATTGTTTGAGGACCATTGAGTTGAGTGAGAGTTTTTCGATGGGTACCATGTGTGCAATTGTATTTCTTTGGGTACGTTTGTTTTTTTAAAGCTCTCATGTGTACTCCAAAGGTTTAATGGCCGATACCTTCAGCATCCTTAAATTATATGAATGCATTTAATTTATTTCTTGATAAATTCTATCCCGTGTTTCAGGCACCTACTATTTTTCCTATTTGTCAAATTGTCACGTTTTAAATTTCGCAAAAAACAAAGAAGCACGCGAAGAAATAACTTTTTTTTTTCTACGTTTTGAAAGTGGAAGGTCATTGTCGTCTTAGATTAAAGAGATTGATAAGCTTGAGTATTACGCAGTAATCGGAGTAATTTTACGCAGGTTAGCTCATTTTGTTGTTGTCTAAATTTACTTTTTGAGATTCATTAAATCCTCATTATATTGATTGATATTTCTGTTGGCATGAATGTTGACGACTTCAATATTTTTCTTTCTTATAACGTAAATCCTGCGGGTTGGTGGGTCAATTTTGCAGTCATGCCACATTGTGATGTGGTTTTATCCTAGTTATTAAGGGATACCAAGAGAAAACGCTTCGATTTCCGTCAAAAGGACTGCAATCAACCCCTTCTGCAAAAGGGGGATGTGGAACCTGCAAAGTGTTGGTATGAAGTGAGTTTGACAGTGCCCCCCCCCCCCCCCCCCCCCCCCCCCCCCCCCCCCCCCCCCCCCCCCCCCCCCCCCATCCGCTTTCAAGGTTGTGCGGCAGTAGAGATGCTGTGGTATACGTTTTCGCTTACTTAAGTGGTTGCTGTGACAGGCTGATGGTTGATCAATCATGTGTTCTTGTGGTACCGGGTTGTTAATGGCGTTTTGGCTTATTTTATCGTCATCATCATCATCAGTTATATGTTACAATTTGTTTTGAAAGCCTCGAAGAGTCTTTGAAACGCCTCTTGATTGGAACTGTAAATATATATTTATTTTATTTATTTGTCGAGTTATTGGTCTTTTGTGGTCCATGTGAGAATGCCCTGGCATATTTTTATATATGTTGACAATGTAGATGAAGTGTATGAGAGAGAGAGAGAGAGAGAGAGAGAGAGAGAGGAGAGAGAGAGAGAGAGAGGAGAGAGACCCATGCACTACAAAGCCAATGTTATTAATCGCTGTGTAAATATTTGGTGATTTATCGGTATTGTAATTGATGTAAATGCTCGATCATTTTGAATAATCAGTTGTTTACAGTATATATAAATGTGTGTGTGAGAGAGAGAGAGAGAGAGAGAAGAGAGAGAGAGAGAGAGAGTGATGGTGTTGACTCAGGTGTCTTTTCATGCTGCAAGTGGGTCTCGGGCAATCTGTTTGGCCAACAGGATTACTGTTGACACGGTCTCTAATAATGTTGTTAAATGCTACGTGATTTATGTTAAGAAAAGAAGTGCGATTGGTTTTCTGGAAGTACTGAGCATTTCTTTCCTTTTTTTACTTTATTACGACTTAGTTATGACTGTTGACGCTTCGTGTGAAGGCCATAGCAGCTCTCTCTCTCTCTCTCTCTCTCTCTCTCTCCCTTTGAAATGACAACCATTTGTTTACGTCGAGCCTAATTTGAAAAAGCTAAGCCTCTTCCCCATTTCTGAGGCCTCCCTCTTCACACAGCTCTCCGGTTTCCCCCCACCCAAGAAGTGTCTCTTTTTTTGGGGTGGGGGAGGGGGGGGCGGTGTGTGGCGGAGGCCTGTCTCAAGTCACTCTCACTTCTCTAGGCCTAACGGAGGTCGTGGTATTAGAACCTTATTCTTATTTTTGAGTTTATGGTCGAAGCAGGCCTATGCTTGTGTACTTTTCTGGAAAGAATTTTGCTCCCAGCCTTTCAGAGTACTGTAGAGGATTTTTTTTTTTGCCTTTTTCCTGAACAACGCATGTGATGTTTTCAATTTGTATTATTATTATTATTATTATTATTATTATTATTATTATTATTATTATTATTGCGACATCAATGAGTGATACTTTCTTCTTGACTTTGTCAATCAACGTCACGTCTGGTCTATTTGCACGTATCACCCTATCTGTTCTGATACCATAGTCCCAAAGGATCTGGTTCTTAGGGCCTGATCTTGTGCCGCTGTTATCATTCCTTCTGTTTCCTTCTTTATTATTATTATTATTATTATTATTATTATTATTATTATTACTTACAATGGAGAAACAAATCCACAGAGTTGTAATTACAAATTGATTTAGAAATACAACAAAAGTGTGTGTTAGAGATTCTGTACAGTTTTACATTTCAGTCTCTACAAATTTGTTTAGAAGTAACAATGGAGAGAACTTTGAAGAACCTATTCATTTCAATCTCTTTGGAAAGGAGAACCTTCAGGATTCTCGAAAGCTCACTGTAGTTTAATTTTTATTTCAGAAAGTATATTTGTCAGTTGCAAAGGCTAACGGTGAATTTTTTTTGTCCATTTTAAGACATACATACTACTATTAGTGTTTTTAAATTATTATTATTATTATTATTATTTTTTTTTTTTTTTTTTTTTTGCTCTATCACAGTCCTCCAATTCGACTGGGTGGTATTTATAGTGTGGGGTTCCGGGTTGCATCCTGCCTCCTTAGGAGTCCATCACTTTTCTTGCTATGTGCGCCGTTTCTAGGATCACACTCTTCTGCATGAGTCCTGGAGGTACTTCAGCGTCTAGTTTTTCTAGATTCCTTTTCAGGGATCTCTGGATCGTGCCTAGTGCTCCTATGATTATGGGTACAATTTCCACTGGCATATCCCATATCCTTCTTATTTCTATTTTCAGATCTTGATACTTAAACATTTTTTCCCTCTCTTTCTCTTCAACTCTGGTGTCCCATGGTATTGCGACATCAACGAATGATACTTTCTTCTTGACTTTATCAATCAACGTCACGTCTGGTCTATTTGCACGTATCACCCTATCCGTTCTGATGCCATAGTCCTAGAGGATCTTTGCCTGATCGGTTTCTATCACTCCCTCAGGTTGGTGCTCGTTCCACTTATTATTGCAAGGTAGCTGATGTTTCTTGCACAGGCTCCAGTGGAGGGCTTTTGCCACTGAATCATGCCTCTTTTTGTACTGGTTCTGTGCAAGTGCCGGGCATTCGCTTGCTATGTGGTTTATGGTTTCATTTTTCGTATTGCACTTCCTACATATGGGAGAGATGCTATTTCCGTCTATCGTTCTTTGAACATATCTGGTTCTTAGGGCCTGATCTTGTGCCGCTGTTATCATTCCTTCAGTTTCCTTCTTTAGCTCTCCCCTCTGTAGCCATGTGTCATCGCTGGCTAGTTCTTCAGTCTGTCTCATGTATCGTCCGTGCATTGGTTTGCTGTGCCAGTCCTCTGTTCTGTCTGTCATTCTTCTGTCTCTGTATATTTCTGGGTCTTCGTCTACTTTTATTAGTCCTTCTTCCCATGCACTCTTTAGCTACTCGTCTTCACTGGTTTTCAGATATTGCCCCAGTGCTCTGTTCTCGATGTTGACGCAGTCCTCTATACTTATGATGCGTTTACTTTTCTAAGATCGCTGTGGTGTGGCTTGTACAGATATCATACGTTGCCAATTTTCATTGTATGGTAATCACATTAGCTTCATGGAGTCTATTGAAATAGTTTTCATTTCTTGAAATGTGGTTCTTTGTTTGCATCAGATATTTTGAATATATCTTATTTCGTATATTCTTCGTTAAAACCTCGGTTTCATTAATGAAAATGAAGATATGGCATATTTTTTCCCCGGCGATGCCAGATCTGAGTTTAGGGGGCCTATGATTTTTAAGAGGATTTAAAAGGTCAGGGTCAATATCATTAAAGGATACTCGCTCTCGATCACCCACTGTGAAAAGTATGGACAGCCCAGCCCAGCCCAAGTGACTCCCGTAAACGTCTTCACCCACCACCTGAGGCCAAGGAAATATTCAATAATTTCGTGAAATACTTCATTTTTTAAAAACATCATGAAGGTCCTGTAACTGGTGTTTCGAAGGCTATCCAGAGAACATCTGAAGCAACAAAAGTGTCAGAAATGACTATTCGTAGACTTAACAAGGAAGCAAGAGAGGTGGGAAATATAGTGGAATCTCATGTTTCATAAAGAAAAGGGAAAGTGAGTCTGTGACTGACTTGGATGATTTCGATGAAAATGTTTCTAAGGGCATAATAGATCGATTGACTCATGAATTTATGCCATTCAGCGTATCTATAATTATAGAAAGAGAAAGAAGGAGTAGCTAAATAGAATCGGGAATGAAAAAAAAAAAGTTAACAGGGAAGAAGCATACCCTTTCCCTCGACTTCCAAGGTCTAGAGCGAATCCTTCTAAGAAGGATTATATCTGCAGGAAGCATTTAATGGGACTTACCCGTAAATATGACAACTCTGCCTTTGCTACCTGGCCCCACCCTAGCGATCTTACTGTTGGCTCTCTTTCTGAGAGCTTGTTCTCCTGCCTCTGAATTACTGTTTGCTGTCATCCTGAGAGCTGGTCCTCCTGCCTCCGAGGTACTTCCTTCTTTCAGCAGAGCCGGTCTTCTAGATCATCCAACAGAATTACCAGAAGGGAGATATCTGTAAGAATAGATCTAGATATCCGACTATTTGCCCGCTTTGACAGGTATTCTATTAGAAGTCTTCATCAAGGGACAATTGCATACTTGAAGGAAAAAGTTCCTTCTTTTCTGCAGAAGCGGTCTTCTAGAATTATTACCAACAAAGAATTTACCAAGAAGGAAGATATCTGTAAGAATAGATCTAGATATCCGTCTATTTGCCTGCTTTGACAGAGATCTTCTGTGAGAAGTCTTCATCAAGGGACATAGCATACTTGAAAGAAAAGTTCCTTCTTTCTGCAGAGCCGGTCTTTTAGATTATTCCAACAGAATTACCAGAAGGAAGATATCTGTAAGAATAGATCTTAAATATTTGACTATTTACCCGCTTTGACAGAGATCTTCTATTTGAGAAGTCTTCATCAAAGGGAAACATAGGCATACTCGAAGAAAAGTTCCTTCTTTCTGCAGAGCGGTCTTCTAGATTATTTTCCAACCAAAATTACCAGGGGGGGGAATATCTGTAAGAATAGATCTAGATATCCGACTATTTGCCCGCTATGACAATAGATGTTCTATAGAAGTCATCATCAAGGGAACATAGCATACTTGAAGGAAAAGTTCCTTCTTTTTGCGGAAGCTGGTCCTCTAGATTTATTCCCACAAAACAAATTTCCAGGAGGAAAGATATCTGTAAGAAGAATAGATCTAAATATCCGACTTTTTGCCCGCTTTGACAGAGATCTTCTATTAGAAGTCTTCTGAGAGCTGGTCCTCCTGCCTCTGAGGAACTTCCTTCTTTCAGCAGAGCCAGTCTTCTAGATTATTCCAATAGAATTACCAGAAGGGAGATATCTGTAAGAATAGATTTAGATATCCGACTATTTGCCCGCTTTGACAGAGATCTTCTATGAGAAGTCTTCATCAAGGGACATAGCATACTCAAAGAAAAGTTCCTTCTTTCTGGAGAGCTGGTCTTCTAGATTATTCCAAAAAAATTACCAGGAGGATGATATCTGTAAGAATAGATTTAGATATCCGACTATTTGCCCGCTTTGACAGAGATCTTCTATTAGAAGTCTTCATCAAGGGACATAGCATACTTGAAGGAAAATTTCCTTCTTTCTGCAGAGCCGGTCTTCTAGATTATTCCAATAGAATCATCTTCTGGTGTCCCTCTGGTATCCTTCTGGAGACTTTCTGATGTCTCTCTCGGCCTGAGAGGTCATTCATTGGCTCTCGCTGGGTAAGAGTTCCTCTGCCAGACCAGGTGGTGGGGAAGGTCCCTGGCCATTGCTCTCATCCGGAGAGCTGGTCCTCCTGCCTCCGAATTTACCTGTTGGCTTCTCTTTCTGACATCCTTATCCCCCTAGCCTCCGAAGTTACTGTTGGCTCCTTTCCTGACCATCTTTCTCCTGCGTCCGAATTACCTGTTTTGCTCTCCATCTGAGAGCTGGTCCTTCCTGCCTCCAGGAATTCTGTTTTGACTCCATCATTTGAGAGTTGGTTCCTCCTGCCTCCAGAATTCCTGTTGACACTCATTTGAGAGGTTTGGTTCCCCTGCCTCACGAATTTACTGTTGGCTCTCTTTCGACACTTATCTTCAATACCTCCCTGCCCTCCCGAACTTTACTGTTGGCTCTCTTTCTGACATCTTAATCCTCCTGCCTCCCGAAATTAACTGTTGGCTTCTTCTTTCTGACATCTTATCCTCCTGCCTCTCCGGAATTACTGTTTTGTCTTCTCATCCTGGAAGACGCTGGTCCTCTGCCTCCAGATTACTGTTGACTCTCATTTGAGAGTTGTTCCTCCTGCCTCCAAATTACTGTTGGCTCTCTTTCTGACATCTTATCCTCCTGCTTCTGAATTACTGTTTGCTCTCATCCTAAGAGCTGGTCCTCCTGCCTCCGAATAACTCTCATCTGAGAGCTGGTCCTCCTGCCTCCGAGGAACTTCCTTCTTTCAGCAGAGCCAGTCTTCTAGATTATTCCAACAGAATTACCAGAAGGGAGATATCTGTAAGAATAGATCTAGATATCCGACTATTTGCCCGCTTTGACAGAGTTCATCTATTAGAAGTCTTCATCAAGGGACATAGCATACTTGAAGGAAAAGTTCCTTCTTTCTGCGGAGCCGGTCTTCTAGATTATTCCAACAAAATTACCAGAAGGAAGATATCTGTAAGAATAGATCTAGATATCCGACTATTTGCCCGCTTTGACAGAGATCTTCTATCAGAAGTCTTCATCAAGGGACATAGCATACTCAAAAGAAAAGTTCCTTCTTTCTGCAGAGCCAGTCTTCTAGATTATTCCAACAGAATTACCAGAAGGAAGATATCTGTAAGAATAGATCTAGATATCCGACTATTTGCCCGCTTTGACAGAGATCTTCTATTAGAAGTCTTCATCAAGGGACATAGCATACTTGAAAGAAAAGTTCCTTCTTTCTGCAGAGCCGGTCTTCTAGATTATTCCAACAAAATTACCAGAAGGAAGATATCTGCAAGAATAGATTTAGATATCTGACTATTTGCCCGCTTTGCCAGAGATATTCTATTAGAAGTCTTCATCAAGGGACATAGCATAATCGAAGGAAAAGTTCCTTCTTTCTGCATAGCCGGTCTTCTAGATTATTCCAATAGAATCATCTTCTGGTGTCCCTCTGGTATCCTTCTGGAGGCCTTTTGGTGTCTCTCTCGGACTTAGAGGTCAACCGTTGGCTCTTGCTTGGTAAGAGTTCCTCTGCCAGACCAGGTGGTTGGGAAGATCCCTGGTCATTGGCTCTCATCCTGAGAGCTGGTCCTCCTGCCTCCGAATTACTGTTGCCTCTCATCCTGAGAGCTGGTCCTCCTGCCTCTGAATTTTTGTTTGCTCTCATCCTGAGAGCTGGTCCTCCTGCCTCCGAATTACTCTCATCTGAGAGCTGGTACTCCTGCCTCCGAGGAACTTCCTTCTTCAGCAGAGCCCGTCTTCTAGATCATTCCAACTGAATTACCGGAAGGGAATTTTATATTGTAAGAATAGATCTAGATATCAGACTATTTGCCCGCTTTGACAGAGGATCTTCTGTTAGAAGTCTTCATCAAGGGACATAGCATGCTTGAAGGAAAAATTCCTTTTTCTTTCTTCAGAGCCGTCTTCTAGATTATTCCAACAGATACCAGAAGGAAGATAATCTGTAAGAATAGATCTAGATATCCGACTATTTGCCCGCTTTGACAGAGATCTTCTATTAGAAGTCTTCATCAATGGACATAGCATAACTTGAAGGAAAAAGTTCCTTCTTTCTGCAGAAGCCAGTCTTCTAGATTATTAGACCAAACAGAATTACCAGAAGGGAAGATCTCAGTAAGAATAGACTGAGATATCCGAACTATTTGCCTGGCTTGACAGAGATCTTCTATTGAGAAGTCTTCATCAAGGGGACATAGCCTACTTGGAAGGAAACTGTTCCCTTCTTTCTGCAGAGCCGGTCTTTCTTCTAGATTATTCCAACAGAATTAACAGAAGGAAGGATGTCTGTAAGAATAGATCTAGATAATTCCGACTATTTGCCCGCTTTGTGACAGCGATCTTCTGTTAGAAGGGTCGTTCAATCAAAGGGACATAGCATTACTTGAAGGAAAAGTTGCCCTTTTTTCTGCAGAGCCGGTTCTTCTAGATTATTCCAACAAGAATTACCATAAGGGAGGATATCTGCAAGAACATAGATCTAGATATCCGACTATTTTAGCCCGCTTTGAACAGAGATCTTCTATTAGAAGACTTCATCAAGGGACATAGCATACTTTGAAGAAAAAGTTCCTTTCTTTCTGCAGAGACGGTCTTCTAGATTATTCCAACAGAATTACCAGAAGGAAGATACTGTAAGAATAGATCTAGATATCCGACTATTTGCCCGCTTTGACAGAGATCTTCTATTAGAAGTCTTCATCAAGGGACATAAGCATACTTGAAGGAAAGTTCCTTCTTTTTCTGCAGAGCTTGGTCTTCTAGCTTATTCCCAACAGAATTACCAGAAGGAAGATATCTAAGAATAGATCTAGATATTCCGACTATTTGCCGCTTTTGACAGAGATCTTCTATTAGAAGTCTTCATCAAGGGACATAGCATACTTGAAGGAAAAGTTCCTTCTTTCTGCAGAGCCGGTCTTCTAGATTATTCCAACAGAATTACCAGAAGGAAGATATCTGTAAGAATAGATCTAGATATCCGACTATTTGCCCGCTTTGACAGAGATCTTCTATTAGTCTTTCATCAAGGGACATAGCATACTTGAAGGAAAAGTTTCCTTCTTTCTGCAGAGCCGGTCTTCTAGATTATTCCAAACAGAATTACCAGAAGGAAGATATCTGTAAGAATAGATCTAGATATCCGACTATTTGCCCGCTTTGACAGAGATCTTCTATTAGAAGTCTTCATCAAGGGACATAGCATACTTGAAGGAAAAGTTCCTTCTTTCTGCATAGCCGGTCTTCTAGATTATTCCAATAGAATCATCTTCTGGTGTCCCTCTGGTATCCTTCTGGAGGCCTTTTGGCGTGTCTCTCGGCCTGAGAGGTCATCCGTTGGCTCTTGCTGGGTAAGAGTTCCTCTGCCAGACCAGGTGGTTGGGAAGATCCCTGGCCATTGGCTCTCATCCTGAGAGCTGGTCCTCCTGCCTCCGAATTACTGTTGGCTCTCATCCTGAGAGCTTGTCCTCCTGCCTCCAAATTCCTGTTGACTCTCATTTGAGAGCTGGTCCTCCTGCCTCCGAATTACTGTTTGCTCTCATCCTGATAGCTGGTCCTCCTGTCTCAAAATTACTGTTGACTCTCATTTGAGAGTTGTTCCTCCTGCCTCCGAATTACTTCTGGCTCTCATCTGAGAGCTGTTCCTCCTGCCTCCGAATTACTCTCATCTGAGTGCTGGTCTTCTTGCCTCCGAGGAAGTGTTGGCTGTTGACTCTAACCAGTGAGAATTCTTGCATCCAATGAGATGGGGGGATATCACCAGCACTGACTCTCGCCAAGAGTTCTTCCACCTGCCCACCAAACAGCCATTGAAGCTACTGCGACCTCAGTGGTTCAGGCATCACCTGCAGTTTCGGAATTTTCTCTGTATGTACACGCGTCTCATCACCCGCCTTATCTTTTTGGGGAAGATTGGGAAAAAGAGTGATTATCGGAAAAGGAAAGGGGCCATACACTAGCCAGGCCCTAAGTAGCCAGAACCTAAGTAAGAGACGTCTCTTTTCCATCCTCGGTAAGTCGTGCCACATCCTCTTCTTCACCTTTGATCTTTCTCCAGTTTTTCCAGTTTCTTCAGAGTCCTCTGAAGATAATAAATCAAGCCAGGATTGATTTATTATCCTCTGGTGCCGAATTTCTCTCCATGTATTATCATTTTTTCTCCACTCTTCCCGATTTTTTCTCCACTGATGCCGACGATGAGTTCTTGAACTTGTGCTCGTTCTCTCAGATTCCAGTAACCTATCCAGCCTGGCTTGATTTATTATCCTCTGATGCCGAATATCTCTCCATTTATTATCATTTTTTTCTCACTCTTCCCGATTTTTTCTCCACTGACTCCGACGATGAGGTCTTGAACTTGTGCTCCGTCTCTCAGATTCCGGGAACAGACCATAACTCCAGTCTGTAGCCCAGTCCGAGTCCGAGTCTGGACCATAACAGCTGCTGTCTTTATCCCACCAGTCCCAGTCTAGAATAGGAATCCAGCGTTTCGTACTCCTGCCAAAGTAGCTGGCCCAATCCCCCAAGTCCTCGTTTTCCTTTCTTCCTTCATTTCCCTCTTTCTCTTTCCTCCCTCCTTCCTCTTTCTTCTCATTGAGGACCACCTTCTGGAGTTGCTCATGGTCCTCTTTCAGTCTTTCGTGGTCCTCTCTTAGTCTTCTCATTTCTCGCAACAAATCTGTATATTTACTTCCTTTTCCACGCATTTTTGTAGAGGACTCCTGGGCTATGATCTTCGACCGGAGAGACTGATTCTCGCGTATCTCCAGCAGAAGAGCTTCTTCCAATTCCTCGATTTCTAGCTCCCTCCAGGACAACTCGACTATGAGCTCATCTTTTTCGAAGCCCAGGTCGTTGTTCCTAGCTTTCAGAGCTTCTATTTCAAGGGCTTGATCTCTGTTTTGTTTTATTAGAGCCTCTAGTTGAAGGGCCTGATCTATATTTTGTTTGATCAAGACCTGATTCCACTCCCTCAGCAGACGGTTTTGATTCTCGCAATCCAATCTGTTGTCGTCGGATATTCTCGCTTTGGAAGAAGCCTTCTTTTTCACAAACTTCTCCTTCACGAAATGGAAAATCCGCGAGAGGGTATTATCGCCTTTCTTCTGCTGCGCCTGTCCACAGAGTTCTTCCTTTATCTCCCTCTTGTTCTTCGGCTTCCTGGCGATTTCATCTACTTCCACGCGTTCTTTAGGACAGTTTCCGTCCACTGCCAAGTTCATATTTTTCCGTGGCAAATGATCACGTCCAACTTCTTGGACTTCATCGTTAAGAGAAATAAACAATAGTCCTCCGAAGAGGACTAAGGCCAATAAGCGAAAGAAATAACCTAGTCCAAATGCTTGGACTCCACCGCTAAGAGATATAAACACTAGTCCTGCGAAGAGGAGTGAGTCCAGTAAGAATTTCACAAAACAATTATTTAACTGCGTAAAGTTCAACATTTTTGCTGGTTACTCTGGCCTACCTGGCAGTTGTTGCCTTAGAAACAGAAAAAGCCCAGTAATTCTGAGGAATTGAAGAAGGGGGGGGGGGGGGGGGGGGAGATGAGGATATATATTTTGACTTCGAATCCAACTGCTTCGGGAATCTTCCTGGGGAAGTCAGTAAGGAAGGACCGGAAAGCGACTTCGGACTCCGGAGAGTTAATATTTCAGACACACACACATATGCACGCACACACGCATTCGTGACTGGTATAAATGTTCAGTTTCAACAGAATTCCACCTAATAAAAGAGCCCATAAAAACGCCAAAATATAGTACTTACATTCTATATTTTGGCGTTTATTCGGACTCATTTTATTATATAGGTATATATATATATATATATATATCATAATATATATATATATATAGTGTATCGATACTCTATATATATATAGATAGATATACTATAATGATCTATATATATATATATATATATAATATATAAGCAAATACCACAGAAAATGAATGGCAGAAGTGCCTATATATATATATATATATATATATATATTATATATATATATATTATTAGATATATATATATATATGTTGTGGTGTTGGTGTGGGGTGTATTATATATTATATATATATATTAATAATTAAAATATATATACTTATTTATATAGTATATATATATAAAGGGAAAAATTAAACTCTCAGGACGAATTACCACTTAGTTGAGTATTCTTTCTCTCATTGTTCTGATATTCGCATTAGTGGTGCAAATGACCAGTTCTGATGCAATTTGTACGCCTGGTGCCCCTTTTGCTATATATTTAGAGCAGTAGATTCTTTTCTTAGTTCTTCTCCTCCTCCTTCTTCTTCCGAACCTAATCCCTAGCAACGTCGTCGACGTTTTCAATTAGTTTATTATTATTATTATTATTATTGTTAATTATTATTATTATTATTATTATTATTTTATTAAAAATAATGGCAGAATTCACAGAATTGATTTTGTACAATATTCTTCCAATTCTCCTTATGATTTGCCTTTCTGGCACGCTGGTATTATAAAGCAGCAGTCCAATATTCACGATGAATATTGGACAGCTGCTTTATAATACCAGCGTGCCAGAAAGGCAAATCATAAGGAGAATTGGAAGAATATTGTACAAAATCAATTCTGTGAATTCTGCCATTATTTTTAATAAAACTTGTTTGAAAAGAAGGTCTGCTTCCAGCATACACTATTATTATTATTATTATTATTATTATTATTATTATTATGATTATTATTTTTTGATTTTTTTTTTTTTTTTTTTTTGTTTTTTTGTTTGCTCTATCACAGTCCTCCAATTCGACTGGGTGGTATTTATAGTGTGGGGTTCCGGGTTGCATCCTGCCTCCTTAGGAGTCCATCACTTTTCTTACTATGTGTGCCGTTTCTAGGATCACACTCTTCTGCATGAGTCCTGGAGCTACTTCAGCGTCTAGTTTTTTTCTAGATTCCTTTTCAGGGATCTGGGATCGTGTCGTCCTAGTGCTCCTATGATTATGGATACGATTTCCACTGGCATATCCCATATCCTTCTTATTTCTATTTTCAGATCTTGATACTTATCCCCAATTTTTCCCTCTCTTTCTCTTCAACTCTGGTGTCCCATGGTATTGCGACATCAATGAGTGATACTTTCTTCTTGACTTTGTCAATCAACGTCACGTCTGGTCTGTTTGCACGTATCACCCTATCCGTTCTGATACCATAGTCCCCAGAGGATCTTTGCCTGATCGTTTTCTATCACTCCTTCAGGTTGGTGCTCGTACCACTTATTACTGCAAGGTAGTTGATGTTTCTTGCACAGGCTCCAGTGGAGGGCTTTTGCCACCGAATCATGCCTCTTTTTGTACTGGTTCTGTGCAAGTGCCGGACATTCACTTGCTATGTGGTTTATGGTTTCATTTTTCGTATTGCACTTCCTACATATGGGAGAGATGTTATTTCCGTCTATCGTACTTTGAACATATCTGGTTCTTAGGGCCTGATCTTTTGCCGCTGTTATCATTCCTTCAGTTTCCTTCTTGAGCTCTCCCCTCTGTAGCCATTGCCAATTGTCATCGCTGGCTAGTTCTTTAGTCTGTCTCATGTATTGTCCGTGCATTGGTTTGTTGTGCCAGTCCTCTGTTCTTTCTGTCTTTCTCCTGTCTCTGTATATTTCTGGGTCTTCGTCTACTTTTATTAGTCCTTCTTCCCATGCACCCTTTAGCCACTCGTCTTCACTGGTTTTCAGATATTGCCCCAGTGCTCTGTTTTCGATGTTGACGCAGTCCTCTATACTTAGTAGTCCCTCTCCCTCTTTCCTTTCGTGTTATGTATAGTCTGTCCGTATTTGCTCTTGGGTGTAGTGCTTTGTGTATTGTCATTTGTTTCCTGGTTTTCTGATCAATGCTGCGGAGTTCTGCCTTCGTCCATATCCACTATTCCTGCGCTGTATCTGATTACTGGCACTGCCCATGTGTTTAGGTGCTTTTATCATATTTCCGGCGTTGAGTTTTGACTTGAGTATCGCCTTGAGTCTCTGCATATATTCTTTCCTGATCGTGTCCTTCATCTCTTGGTGTTTTATATCTCCTCCTTCCATTATTCCCAGGTATTTGTATCCTGTCTCATCTATGTGTTTGATGTTGCTCCCATCTGGTAGCTTTATCCCTTCAGTTCTCGTTACTTTGCCTTTTTGTATGTTGACTAAGGCGCATTTTTCTATTCCAAACTCCATCCTGATGTCCCCAGATACAATCCTTACAGTCTGGATTAGGGTATCTATTTCCTTGATGCTCTTACCATACAGCTTGATGTCGTCCATGAACATCCAGATGGTTGATTTTGTTGCCTCTTTTCTTGAGTTGGTACCCGGCATCCATCTTCTGTAGTACTTTTGTCATGGGAATCATGGCTACTACGAAGAGTAGTGGGGACAGTGAGTCGCCCTGGAAGATCCCTCTCCTGATATTAACCTCTGCTAGTCTTATTCCAGAGCTTGTAAGTATTGGTATTTCCCAGTTCATGCGCATTGTATTTTTGAGGAAGCTGATGATATTTTCCTCTGCCCCATATATTTTCAGGCATTCTATTAGCCATGTGTGTGGTATCATGTCGAAGGCTTTCTTATAGTCTATCCATGCCATGCTTAGGTTGGTTTTCCTTCTCCTACTGTTCCTCATTACCATTTTGTCTATCAGGAGCTGGTCTTTTGTGCCCCTACACTTCCTTCTGCAGCCTTTCTGTTGGTGGGGGATGGTGTTTGTCTCCTCTAGGTAGTTGTATAGCCTTTCACTGATGATACCTGTTAGTAACTTCCACATTATTGGTAGGCAGGTGATATTATTATTATTATTATTATTATTATTATTATTATTATTATTATTTGCTGTTGTTTGTTTTTCCGTTTTTTGTGTTTTCATTCAGGGGATTTCTGCTATTGAACCAAAATTATTATTATTATTAATTTATTTTTTATTTTTTTGCTCTATCACAGTCCTCCGATTCGACTGGGTGGTATTTATAGTGTGGGGTTCCGGGTTGCATCCTGCCTCCTTAGGAGTCCATCACTTTTCTTACTATGTGCGCCGTTTCTAGGATCACACTCTTCTGCATGAGTCCTGGAGCTACTTCAGCGTCTAGTTTTTCTAGATTCCTTTGCAGGGATCTCTGGATCGTGCCTAGTGCTCCTATGATTATGGGTACGATTTCCACTGGCATTTCCCATATCCTTCTTATTTCTATTTTCAGATCTTGATACTTAAACATTTTTTCCCTCTCTTTCTCTTCAACTCTGGTGTCCCATGGTATTGCGACATCAATGAGTGATACTTTCTTCTTGACTTTGTCAATCAACGGGCCGGGCATTCGCTTGCTATGTGGTTTATGGTTTCATTTTTCGTATTGCACTTCCTACACATGGGAGATATGTTATTTCCGTCTATCGTTCTTTGAACATATCTGGTTCTTAGGGCCTGATCTTGTGCCGCTGTTATCATTCCTTCAGTTTCCTTCTTTAGCTCTTCCCTCCGTAGCCATTGCCATGTGTCATCGCTGGCTTGTTCTTTAGTCTGTCTCATGTATTGTCCGTGCATTGGTTTGTTGTGCCAGTCCTCTGTTCTGTTTGTCATTCTCCTGTCTGTATATTTCTGGGTCTTCGTCTACTTTTATTAGTCCTTCTTCCCATGCACTCTTTAGCCACTCGTCTTCACTGGTTTTCAGATATTGCCCCAGTGCTCTGTTCTCGATGTTGACGCAGTCCTCTATACTTAGTAGTCCTCTCCCTCCTTCCTTTCGTGTTATGTATAGTCTGTCCGTATTTGCTCTTGGGTGTAGTGCTTTGTGTATTGTCATATGTTTCCTGGTTTTCTGATCTATGCTGCGGAGTTCTGCCTTCGTCCATTCCACTATTCCTGCGCTGTATCTGATTACTGGCACTGCCCATGTGTTTATGGCTTATATTATTATTATTATTATTATTATTATTATTATTATTATTATTATTATTATTATTATTATTATTATTATTATTATTATTACTATTATTATTGTTGTTGTTGTTGCCTTTCTTTCTTATGAGTGTTAGTTTTGTTATTGCAAGTATTAGTTATGGCAGTCTTCCTGTGCATCTAAAACTTGCCTTTGAATTCATTTTTTTGTTGATTGTTTATCAATAATTATATATCGACTGTAGGAATTCCATGATCTTAGACGTCACAAGTCGCTAACGTCTATTGTATAAGTTCATGCAATATTAACCTCATGTTATATTAACTAGATTCGCCTTGAAGAGGGGTGGAGGTCATATCGCAAGCTTAATTTTGAAGGTTTTCAAATAATAAGATGCAGACTCTCTCATTGTGCCTCGCCCAGCTGACTTCATTTTGTGTTACAATTTTAATGCATTTCCTGTCTAATCTGAATGTGTGATGTTTATTAGTCTATATTATTGTTGCAATGTGATGTAGAATTGGATATTCTAAACAGCTCTCGATATGATCTCTTTTGTGTTATTTAAAAAATTAATATTATTGTTGCCATTTGTTTTGAATACAGTTCTTTTTAGTTTTCTTTTTCCCTGTTTAGGAAATGTAACTTGTGAATCGAGTTTATGTATTTGGACCGTTGTGTAATTTCATAATATTGTATTTGATGTTTCTGTGGAGAATGGTCAATAAAATATCTATCTATAGTGTATTTGGTAGTGAAGACATTAAAATTATTTATATATATATATATATATATATATATATATATATATATATATATATATATATTATATATATATATATATATGTTGCCTATAAGTTATTAGTAAATGTCACGTCCAGCATTTATATCAAGTACTCATAGCGTAATAGGTTCTAGATGATGATGCATTATTCTGTGTAGGTGATCGCAGTAAAACTAGCTTACCCAGTCAGCCTACAGAAAAGCTTTTAAAATTTTATGTCGTGTCCAGGGTAGTAATTGAGCGTCCAACCACTGGGCGGTAGTAGCGGTCACATGCAACAGATAAACATACATACAGAGAGAGAGAGAGAGAGAGAGAGAGAGAGAGGAGAGAGAGAGAGAGAGAGAGAGAGAGAGACTTATGAATATCCTGAGAATAGTTTCGCCCGAGTGGAATGAGAATTACCTCGTCGAGGTTCTCCCGTTTTAATGGTATGCATTTGGACGAAGCATTAAACACGCAGGTCTACAGTCAGATCAGAATTTGAAGCGTGGTTGTCACTGTCGGCGTTGCCACATATCCCCCCCCCCCCCCCCCCCCAGACTTGCAATTCAGTTTGTTAATCTTTGCGTCCCTCCATGTAAGGTATATACTTTAAATCTGGTCCTAAAATATTTTGCCTTAGCCCACCATCGTACATTGGTGTATGATCAAGTTAACAGTATGAACTATGTTAAAAAAAAAAATCTGGTTGCTGCACTTGTGGTAAACTTTTGTTCCTAGTATATATAGATTTTAATTCATATACTTTTTGGTATTTTAATTCAGTCACGAAAGCAACCACGGATTCCGGTTCTTTCAATACAAGACTGCTATCACAAGCTGGAATGAACTTCCTGGCGTAGTGATTTATCGTTGTATGATACATTGACCTAATCATCATTCTTGTTACATACAATATGTGGCCTTTTATATATATATATATATATATATATATATATATATATATATATATATATATATATATATATATATATATATATATATATAAATATATATATATATATATATATATATATATATATATATATATATATATATATAACAAAATATATATCTATATATAATATAACGAGAGCTTCAAATTTTTCTTTACGATTCTCACCTTCTTTGCATTAGTGTATTTTGTTGTTGCCATAGTCTATTTACATCAGGTTTGCATCATACTGAATTACCAAAAGTATTCCTTCTTCCCAGCTGGTTCCCATTTTTTATATGCCGTCGCCGTTTCGGATGAGCCGTTTCCATCTATTTCTATCCTGCGCTTCTGCCTCATCAATTCCCTTCTCATGTAAGTCTCCTCTCACACAGTCCTTCCATCTCTTCTTCCTTGAACCTCCATCCCCATAGTATGTCTCCCAGCGTAGTCCTGAACCTCCATCCCCATAGTATGTCTCCCAGCGTAGTCCTGAACCTCCATCCCATTGGTATGTCTTCCAGCGTAGTCCAAGGATAGTGTTATTTTATTTCTCATTTAAAAATGCTAGTGAACGTAATCTTTTCACGGGCCTGAACACTCAATGGACTCAGCAGGGAGCCTTTAATTGTAAGTTGTCACGGTTGGTTATACAGACTAAGTGTTAAGCGGCCAAGTACCTTCCAGACCTGATATAGAGTTAATCGACGTGTCTGTGTCATTTATTGTCATGTTTACGTGAGACAATGAATGAAACCGGGTAAAGTGGGTAAAGTAGCAACGTCTGAAATCCATTGCTTATGTTTCACCTTTTGGGGATGGCTATGCTCTCTCTCTCTCTCTCTCTCTCTCTCTCTCTCTCTCTCTCTCTCTCTCTCTTCCGCACCCTAACTGCGACTCACATCAGTTGACTTCCATAATTTCGGCACGAGATGAGAATTGAGAATGAACAACTTATTTCAACTGCTATTTGAGTGATGTTATACAAACTTTTTATTTTTCTGTGATGGGTAATTGTCACCGAGGTAACTTGTAAAATCAAATTGTTTAAAATAGGGATGACGAAGAACATTTTGGACACTTAAAATATATGGCATTTCTTTTGATTTCGTATGATGTTTTTGTGTCAGTATATGTATAACATTCGTGTTTTGGTCAGGTTTTGCAATACTAATACTAAATAGATTAGCCCAGTGGTTTGGGTAAAGTACTTAGTAGTAATAATGTGGTATAGTGTTATGTATCAGTCCATAAACTGTCTATCTATCTGTCTATATATATATATAATAATTAATATTGTATATATTATAGTATATATATATAGTATATGTATATATGTGTGTTGTGTGTGTGGCTTGTGTGGTGTGTGTGTGTGTGGCTGTGTGTGTGGTGTCTTTTTTACTGTAATACAACAGATACAATATGAAGATAAAAGACCCATAAAACACTCTTTTGACGTTGCATCCATATATTTCGATCATTTTCTATCTGTGATCAGGAGCAACCAAGGAACAAGGTGGCTACGAAAAATTGGTTGGTTGCAACAGTCAAAATATAGTGTTTTATGGGTTCTTTTATCCTCCATAATATATAACTATAATATTATTATATATTATATAATATATATCCTAATATATATATATATATATATATATATATATTATAATATATCTAATATATATATTATATATATATATATTATATATAGCTAGACAGTTTATGGACCTGAGTTTACATAACACTATACCAAATTCATTATTATCAACACTAAGTACTTTGTACCCAAACCTCCCTGGGCTAATTCTATTTCATTATTGGTATTGCAAAACCTGACCAAAACACAATGTTATACATATAATGACACTAAAAAATATAATAATATATATAATATATATATATATCATATTATTATATATATATATATATATATATCTATATATATATATATTAAATATATATATATATATATAATATATATATATATATATATATATTTATATTATATATATGTATATATTAGATATATTATATATATATATTATATATATATTATATATAGACAGACAGACAGATACCTAGATGTGTGTGTAAGGGAAGTTTAGGCTGGTTTGTAAACATTCACGATCGCATGAAAGAAAGTTCTTCCACCGGATCCCCTTGGGATATCCCAGAAACTTGAGATATATATATGTATGTATGTATGTATATCCCAAAGGTCAAGGGAATGGAACCATCACGTGAAAGGTGAACGTCGTTCCCGTTAGAGTTGTCTGTTTTCATGAACGACCTCTTCTCTCTTTTGTTTTCTCCTTCACGCATCATTCAACCCGTGCTGCCAGCGTTTATGTCTCTTCCCTCTTTTCTCCGTTTGAATGGTAATAGTTCTGAGGTTGATGATATTATTATTATTATTATTATTATTATTGGAGAAACAAGTCCAACAGTTATGAGATTGGTAAGGGGAACCGAACAGATTCCCGAAAGCTATCCTGACTGTTTTTAAATTTAAATAATTGTACATTTATACATAACTGTGGATTTGTTTCTCCATTTGAAGACTTGTGCTACTATGAGGATTTTTTAATTATTATTATTATTGTTGTTGTTGTTGATGGTGGTTGCAGGTCCACAATAATATAGTATGAGAGTATATGGTCTTTAATGGATATTAAAAGCTTTCGGACCTTGTACTAGGTTCATCTTCAGTGCAAGGTTCGAAAGCTTTTAACATCCATTAAAGACCATATACTCACATACACTATATCATTGTGAACCTGCAACCATTGTCATCATTTTCGACACGGAAAACTGTGCCCATTATTATTGTTGTTGTTGTTATTTTTTTATTTTGTCGTTGTGTTAGTGATGATACATTGTTATTTTTAGTAGTGATTAATTGAAATGGTTTTTATTGTGAGTGTGTTAATTAGTTATTATTTTTGTTGTGGAAGTGATGATAAATTATTATTTTTGTTGTGAAAGTGATGATAAGTTTTTATTTTTGTTGTGAAAGTGATGATAAGTTATTATTTTTGTTGTGAAAGTGATTATAAGTTATTATTTTTGTTGTGAAAGTGATGATATTATTTTTTTGTGGAAGTGGTGATAAGTTATTTTTTGTTGTGAAAGTGATGATAAGTTATTTTTATTGTGAAAGTGGTGATAAGTTATTTTTTTGTGAAGGTGATGATAAGTTATTATATTTTGTGAAAGTAATGATAAGTTATTATTTTTGTTGTGAAAGTGAAAAGTTATTATTTGTGGTGTGAAAGTGATAATAAGTTATTTTTTTGTGAAAGTGAAGATAAGTTATTTTTGTGAAAGTGATGATAAGTTATTATTATTGTTGTGAAAGTGATGATTAGTTATTTTTGTTGTGAAAGTGACGATAAGTTATTATTTTTGTTGTGAAAGTGGTGATGTTATTTTTGTTGTGAAAGTGATGATAAGTTATTTATTATTTTTGTTGTGAAAGTGGTGATAAGTTATTTTTGTCGTGAAAGTGGTGATAAGTTATTATTTTTGTTGTGAAAGTGATGATCAGTTATTATTTTTTTGTGAAAGTGATGATAAGTTATTATTTTTGTTGTTAGTTGGTGGATAAGTTATTTTTTAAGTGTTTGTGAAAGTGTTGGTGATAAGTTATTATTTTTGTTGTGGAAAGTGAATCAGTTATTATTTGTTGTGAAAGTTGATGTTAGTATTTTTTTTTTGTTGTGAAAGTGATGATGTTATTATGTTTTTTTTGTGGGAGTGATTGGTATATTGTGAGTGATGATAACAAGTTATTATAATTTGTTCGTGGAAAGTGATGATAAGTTATTATTTTTGTTGTGGAAGTGATGATAAGTTATTATATTTGTTGTGAAAGTGATAAATTATTATTTGTGTCGTGTTGATGGTGATGATACATATTTATTATTTTGGTTTTGTGATCATAATTTTTTTATGTTGAGACGTGATGATAGATGTTGTTGTGATAGTGAGGGTAGATTGTTATTGTTGTTGTGGTGGTTATGATATAGGAGACTGAAAGAAATACCAGGGAGTCCAGGAGGCTGACTTCCAACCGACAGAAAATGAAAGTAAACACAAAAAGGAAATATTTGTCAAGGACGAGGACATTACTACCGCCCAAGCTCATTGGTGGAAACGTTGTGGAGTCAATCAATACAGTAATAAGAACCTCGTAAGAATAATGTATTGTACACATGAAGAACCTAGAAGACATAGAGAGAAATATATGGTGAGTGATGGCCATCAATAAGGCACTACATCTTGAAGGAAGTGTGACAAGGTTCCACCAACCGCGGTATAAGTGAAATGCCCAGTATTCGCTTAACGTGAACACGAGAGAATGCAGGACGCAGTCGTCAAGGTCATGCGCTGGAAGATTTGCAGGGAAAATACCCTACCATCGACAGATAAGTGGTACAGATGTATACCCTAAAAAAAAGTAATGGAATTTAAAAGAATTACTCTGGGAATGTGATGTAAGAATTCTCCATGTTAAGCAGGGTCGAAGACCAGATTGGTAAATAAGGAAACCAGAAACAGAAAGAGTCTTTTGACAGATTGACCCATGTCGTGGAACGCAGAAGTCAAGGTCAAAAACAGAGAAACGATAGAAAAGTTTCGATTTCTAAAGCAGGAGCCCGTGCCAGCGGTAGTCTACTAAACCTTGACAGAAGCAGTACCTGTCATCTTGGGACCTCTGGGAGTAATATTACCCAGAGGGACCACAGGAGGAACCTGGAGACGATTGGATGCACAAGCCTGGAACTTGGCTTCCACCAGAAAACGTACTTGGTAGCTCCAGCAAGTAGAATTAGAAGAGTGCTGGAATCTTATAATAGGAAAAACAAGGGAGGTGGGTCGGTCAGATCCTCAGGAGACAGGGTGCAGCTTGGATCCAGACTCGGAGATACAAACCTAGCAAGGAGGAAGATAATAATAACAATGATAATAATAGTAAGATACCTGCTGAAACCAAAAAACATATAAGCCAAGTTGAGAAGGCGAAATATAAACTCACGGCATACAGAATGCTATTCTTTTCAACAAAGTTTGCACATAGATTGGGTCATTCCATAGTTATAAGAATAGTAATTGCAATAATAATTTTCATGTACTACTCTTTAAATCATTGTAAGTTTTGATACCTTTTCTTACCAAATGCTTATAATTATGACCTTAGTGAGCCCAGGGTATGGCATCTGCTTTCATCATGGGGCACGTCGATGAGGCTTCCGAAAATCAAGGTGTCTGGAATCTCTCTCTCTCTCTCTCTCTCTCTCTCTCTCTCTCTCTCTCTCTCTCTCTCTCTCTCTCTCTTAGAATTCTTAGTTTGACTGGTCGCGTAATTTTAATTTTCTGTGTACATTTGTTATTGCATTAAATATGTGTTTCTCATGTTTATATGTCAAAGGAAATGCCTTTCACGCTATATTTGATCATTTATTTCTATCGGAAATCCTTACATAGAAGAAGGGTCACTATCGCATGATGTCCTGACCAGTTTAAAGTACGTGGCGTAGAAATAATTATACGTTCTGTAACAAAAACTGGTCTGATTACGTTGTCATTTTTTATCTTGTCTGCCAGAGTTTATGACCTTTTCATTCCTCCCTTTTTTTTTCCCGTGTGAGAATTCGTGCTCAGTCACGTAACCTTTTTTTGTTAAGTCCGTTTGAATGTTCTGTGAGCCTCCCGGGATGCTGCTGAAGACAGACCAAGGAGACAGGTAGCTATTGAATGGTTTTGCTCTGTTTGTATTTTTTGTATTGTAATGAATAATGGTATCTCTCTCTCTCTCTCTCTCTCTCTCTCTCTCTCTCTCTCTCTCTCTCTCTCTCTCTCTCTCTCTCACACACACACACAACAACAATTGCATTTTTTTTTTCAAAGAAATCACGTCATCTTGCTTATATCTTGACCCAGAAGGAAACTTCATTCATATGTTAAAACACTATTTCAGCCACACTGGGAGACTTGTGTCTGCCTCAACATGATCAGAATCATACACATAGTCGATACCGTGAACATCTTGTTGAAACTTAAGAGCGTCGTTGTTTATACCGGTTACAGATATACTCACCACTTTGGTCCCCCTCGGCTTTCTAGAAGTGCTACGTGATTTTTTAAAAAAAAGTAGAACACCTGTATGGCACTGCTTAATTTGGTAGACGTAATGGGGTGGTACTGAGCAGCATCCAAGCGTGTGGACACGAATGCAGAGGGCACTGTGCATCCTACGAAATCAAGAAGTGGAATTCTTATGTCACCAGAAACGTTTGTTCTCCGATTGTATTTCACCTCATAATAACTGCCAAGAAAGAACGTTCTTTCTTTCTCACTGGCATTCAATGTCTCTAGCATTTTGGATCGCTCTTCTTTGACCTGGCACCTCATAGTTTTTTTAATAACTGTTATTAATGATATGTTTTTAAAAACTATCACTAGTGATGTATATTTTTATAACTATTACTAATTATGTCTGTTTTTTTTTTAAATCACTGTTATTAATGTTGTCCTTTTCAACGTAGTAGCAGTGCAGTGACCTTGAATCCCTTCCGCCTCCCATACCATTGTAGATTCAGTAAATCAAATCTCTTATCTGCCTATATCAACAGGAACAACACCCCATACCGCCCATTCCCTAGTCCTCTGAGAGAGAGAGAGAGAGAGAGAGAGAGAGAGAGAGAGAGAGAGAGAGAGAGAGAGAGAGGTCTTTGTCCGACAAGTGTTGCCCGTGTCAGCGTTCATGCATGAGCTACTGTTCACCTTGGGTTTTGTTGATTGTCTTAAAATCCTCAACGAATGCATTGTAAATGTGTGAATTTATCCTCAGTCTGAAGGATCGCTTCCTATTGCAGACGCCTGGTGGTGGTGTTGAAGTTTCAAGTTCAGTGGTGACCTAGTCAAGTCGCATCTCAGAATCATGATGACCTGGGGAAATAAATATACTACCTGCGTGGATAAGAGTACAGATTCACACTTTTATTTTTCTCATCGAGTAAAGGGAGCCCGTAATAAAACCAAAAGAGTAGACTTTATAGATTTCTATTTAGAAGACAAATATCTTATCCAAGAGACAGGCAATGGTTCAGAGGTAGAGAACAGTGAGTGTTGTTGATATCTATGTCCAGATTTCTTGCATCGATGGTGTTGTGAGCTTACTTACAAAATGAGATAGACGCCGAGTTGTGCAAGTTCCGTAAACAAAACTCGATAACACCAGGGAGCTTTGTGGATTATGTGATCATGTTGATCAGTCGCGACAACTATCGTACGCAAAAGAAAGTAGAACGTCTTGCTTATAATAGCATTCAAGTTATTGAATCGTTATCGAGACGATGGAGTGCGTATGGACTGGGGTTGGATGAAGTTTATGTTGGAAAATGCATACTGCGTAAGTCTGTGATAAAGTTACATGGACTTTGATATACCAACTATGTAATAACCCCCCGTTTGTGTCTGTGATACCTTGTCTTCACAGAATGGGGCCCTTGCTTAATGGATGGATACTGATAGCGTTTGTACGTATAGGTGGTGTCGTTTGGTATATTTTTCTGATGTAATGTGATTCCATTTTGTTGTAGATAAGAATTTATTTATACGTCAAGGTATGTTAATTGTTCAACTTACGTTATGTAACGACTTATCTATGTAATGCGATGATTAAGTGATACATTATTGCTACGTAATAATTACTCTTCGTAAGGAGTTTGTAACTTGTATTTACACGAGATTAAAACCAGATTGTCGGGGTTAACGTTAAAGCAATAATTCTAACATACTGCCCGTAACTTTGGCCACTTCTGTTTCTAATTAAGTTAAGAATTGCGTGCCTGAGTTGTTGGTTGATTGTTCAGGAGAGAGAGAGAGAGAGAGAGAGAGAGAGAGAGAGAGAGAGAGAGAGAGAGAGAGAATATTATTCCGCCAAAATATATACTATCAAGTAATTGCATACGGATGATAATCCTCGTTCCTCCAACGTTAAACCATTCCAACTCTCTCTCTCTCTCTCTCTCTCTCTCTCTCTCTCTCTCTCTCTCTCTCTCTCTCTCAACAACAACAAAATACCATCGACCAACATTCAGGTACACAATTCACAACTCCTTATCAGAGAGGTAATACTGAAGCACTGAGCTTCATTAAGAGAGAGAGAGAGAGAGAGAGAGAGAGTCGTTTTTTTTAGATGGGATTGGGTTTATAGGTTGGTTCCCAGGTCATTCTCATCATCGTCACCGTTTGATGATCACACGGTATCACGGCATTGCAGTGATTACGCTCTCATTTAGCGGAGGTAAATTGTTTTATGAATTGCGTGTATCCAACTGTGTGATGTTGAATCGGAATTAAACAACTCTAAAAGAGTATGGTATTCTCTTCGGGAAAGAAAAGCATTCTTTGTCGTGTTTCTTTTATTAGTGTTATATTTTTTCGTAATATTTAACCTGAATATGTTATTTTTTTGAGGTAATTTGAATATTTTTACTGTCAGAATTAGCACTGATGTGAAAATATGGAGACGGTATTGAAATATATTGAATAAGTTCTTTGTAGTATAAAATTTTTGTTATGACTTTTCCATTTTCCTTATGGTGAGAGTTACATTATAAGTTTATTTAATTAATATGTCATTTTATTTTATGTTATGTATTCATAATTCATATAAGACAGTAATCTCCATCCCTCCCATGTTACTGACTATAAAGTACTAAGTACTCGTGCGCTCTTCTCTACAAACAAATAGACGCCCACCTCTTCACCATCCTTCTCTTTTAGATCATAAAGTACAATTTATTAAAGACATTTTACACCCCCCTCCCCTTCCTTCCTTCAGTTGTGTAACCCCCCCCCCCCCCCCCCCCCCCCCCCCCCACCACCCCCCCCCCCCCCGGAGATTATAAGCGAACTATTAAAGGCAGCTACTCCGGCGGCTTCCTCCTCCATTAACCTTATGAAGGCGTGTTTCCCCGTAACAAGTCTCTGAGAACTAAGTGTTCTCTCTTGTGTTTTTGCAGGTGGCCAAACATCCCTCCTCCGCGTCTTCTTCTTCCTCAGTCTCTCAGCCCACCAGTGCCAGCCAAGCCAAGGAGGTAAGAATGAGAGAGCTGAGCCAAAGACGAGCAGTTGTAGTAGTAGCCCATAAGAGAGGTGCCTTTTGAAAGACTCATTTAAAAGTCGCGTCAAAAAGTATACTACTTTTTAAGCATATAGCTTCTTCCCGTTAAAAGGCGTTTGAATGGGGCTTTCTTTTCCGCGCGGGATTCTGTAGTTTTTAGCCAAGAGGCTTTTGATTTTTATTATTATTATATTATATTTAAAACAAATAGAAATTAGTTAAGAATATTTCTGCATGATTGGTGCCATACATTCAATTCATGGTAGAGATCACACAAATTAATTATGGTAAGTAGATGACACTTCACTTTCAGTGACACACACAGCTTCACCTCAGTTGAAAGACAGGCTACTAACACTTAAGTACTTACTAGACTTCAGTTGCTTCACATAAGACCTTCAGCGTTGTAAGCTTAGGTTAACATCAGTGTTTATTTTCTGTAATTTAAACAGCAGCTAATTCTCTTGGTAGTTAGAAACGAAAGGCTACGCTTGAACACACTTATTATCTTACCCATACATTTCATTTTCATAAGCGTCTTCCCATCATTGCTGCAAAGATTTAGCTTTGTTTAGAATCCCTACTTGAAGGTAAGTGGGAGATGAGTTCCGCTAATTCTATAAACACGGTTTTATGACTGAAAAATAGAGTCCTATCTCCTTTCATCCGATTGACGTCTTATCTTTTCGTGCTCTTGATGTATGTTTCACCGTGATTTGTAAATGTATTACTTTATGGCCTTGGTGGGATTTGATGAGGTATGTTAAATATTTGGTTAAGACAGTGTTATATCGGGGAAGGCAGTTGTTAGTAAAACATTATTTGAACTGTCTCGTTTACAGGCCGCCATCTCGTGATAACCTCACGAATGTTTACCTAATATCTTTGAGCCACTTCATAGCCAGGAATTCATTAGAAGCTTTTAGACACGGTCGGGATCAGCACATTGTAGATGATACTCTGGATGATAGTTTCTCTTGTTAAATTTGACGGCGAAGACTTCATTTGCTAAATTTAGTAGTACGTGAAATATCTTGAAATGTAGACTTCGTTTTAATCATTGTTAATTGTACATTATCTGCCTTGAATAGGCCTCTCTTTTGCTGACATTTTTGTAATTTTTTTCCTTCGTATTTTCTTTATGGCCCTCTGTACATGATATAATATGGGCCTCCTTGTTGCAGGAATATCTGTAAAATGGATATCTCATGCATTTATTTTTGAGTGGACATGGCATACTATTTAAAAATGCTTATCTTTACAATGGAAATATTTTTTTAGTTGATATATATATATATATATATATATATATATATATATATATATATATATCTACATTCGAATATTTCTTTGGCCCTATGTATATAAACAATATTATATGTGCCTCTGTGTTGTAAGAATATCTTTAAAATGGTGACATGTTTTTATTTTTAGTGAATACGACGTAATGCACATAAATTGCTCATCTTCCCTCATATTTACTGTCTCCCGTAGCTTGGATGCTTAAAAAAAACTTAAATGTCATCATAAATGTCTTCATTCAGACGTCAGGAACGGAGTAATGTCCCTCAAGTTATCCCAGCGTCAAGACTGAGTATTGTCTCTCAGGTCATTTGCATAGAATCCGGGCGTGCTTTTAGATGTTACGGAATTCTCCGATGGCTTTTCTTACATTTGCTTTTATTCTGCCAGTTAAGTCAGTATTTTAAATGATAGCGGACATTGGGTTGCAGTCAAATGATTCAGGTTTGAGATGTTCGAAACTTACCATCTCCATAGGATACTCAAATATTTGGGCAACTCATGCATGGGTGCCTATTATGATTACCCACGTGGCCGCTGCAAAAGTATACTACGTTAGATATCCTGATTTAACTTTTATTTTAGGAGGTATATATGAATTTATTGATAAAAATTATACCTAGGAACCAATAATCTGGTTATAAACCATCCTCGGTCAAAGCCATATCCACTAGTTTTTGTTTGGTTTAAAACCGTCTAGCCGTTTGGCCGTGATTGAATAACAGACAGGCAGACGGACATAACTTCCGTTGTGGAATGATGTATGTATGTAGTAGGAATAGCCTTTTGTCATCGTCACACAAACAAAAGTAACGAACGACGAGTTTTCGCCTTGCAAAAGGAGCAGTGACTTATTCCTTTTATGCGTCTTGCAGCCTTGTATCTTAACAAAGCCATTGGGGAAACGCTTGTTTTGACAATACCTGGTTTATCCCTTCCATTCCCCGTATCAGTTACAATTTATTCTCAGCCTGATCTCCTTTCCGTTGATGAAGTCACGTACGCTGCCTATACCCCTTATGTGAAGGCACGTGACCCTCTCTCTCTCTCTCTCTCTCTCTCTCTCTCTCTCTCTCTCTCTCTCTCTCTCTCTCTCCTGATGGATGCACGCACAGGCAGATCGTTTTTCTTGCGTTGGGAATATTGATAGAATTTCGCTTTAATTAGGTGGTATCTCTCTCTCTCTCTCTCTCTCTCTCTCTCTCTCTCTCTCTCTCTCTCTCCACATGAGTGAAGCAGTCTTTTGAATGTGAGTTTTTTTTCCGTTGAATAAATCACGATAGCAATAACAAACTCCCCCTATTTTATTAGTGTGATTGGAACCTTGGCAGTTTCATCAGAAGAAAGTCCTTTGTGTGTTTTTTGCTTCCACATTTAATTTGCGAACTTTTTTTTTCTTTCTTTTTGCTCTTATGAATATTGGAATCTGGAAAAGAAAGGTAACCTCTCTCTTCTCTCTCTCTCTCTCTCTCTCTTCTCTCTCTCTCTCTCTTGTGTATTTTGTTCTTTGTTCGATACGAGCGTCTTCACAAGTACTATTTACCAAAACATTTAAGTGAATTAAGCATCACAGATTACCAGAGGTCATTCTGAGTTGGTTTCTAAATCTTTCCATACATGAAACTGGAGAAATCTTATTTTGTAGTTACTTACAAGGGAGATGTATAGATTCCTTCGTATTAATTGTACTACAAACGGTGAAGGATTGAAATCTCGTCCTAGAGTCAAGATAACGTATCGGCAGCAGTTGTAACAGTAATATCCTGGAGCGTCAGATAAGGTTTATCTGGTGGGATCATCTGTTTATCCATAGATTGTGTTCTAAGTAATGTGGAATTACACTGTTAAGTAGAAACTTTGGCCAGTTCCTTGTTGATATACACGAAGTCCCTTTACTGTTATTCCGTATACACCATCATCGTTTAGGTAATTGTGCAAATGTCCAAAAATTTAGCAAGTCGACATTTCTTTGTATTTAGGGCAGGAAACGGAATTAGGATCTTTTTTGATGAAAAACATCGCCCTACGGAGGAGAGGAAGTGAGAAAATTGGAGTTGTTGTATTCAAAGGACAGAATGAGGAAACTTAAGAAAAAAAAATCGCTAAGAGTGGAGACTAAGCTGAGGCCAGTCCCCAAATACCTAGTTGATACTGGAGACCTGAATTGTACAGGTTTCCTAACGCACAGATTGAGTACACATACGTTTTTGAATCTGGACGCCACTCTAGTTCTTCCCTGTTTAACCCAGTGTGCATCGTTCTGGTCTCTGCAATGCAGTTTCTGACACTTCTGAGAAATGCATTTGTAATTCATAATTCTCGTTTATGTATTGAAGTGAAAAAATATATAGGTTTATTTGAGACATCAGGAGGTAGTGTTACAGTATAATGATCGGTGCATTAAATTTCCTCCGTGTGTTTGTAATCCCATGAAATGACTTGTGGTGTGAAAAGGTAAACTTTGGATTTGTATCTAAGTATTGTCCGCGTAATGCTGCTTGCAGTACTCATAAGTATTTTCAACTACTTTCCAGTATTGACTGTCGCAGAAATAAGAAGTGAATATATTTGTTTAGTCTCTCTCTCTCTCTCCGCTGGGCGCTGGTTCGAACCCACGAGAGGACGAAATTATTATCGACTAAAAAATGCCCCTTAGGTTCACATATGAAAATATATTAATTCCGAGGTAGAGCGAATTGGATATTAAAGGACAATTGTATATGTATAAGAATCACGGTTATGTGATGATGATAAAATCAAATATATATATATATATATATATATATATATATATATATATATCTATATATATATATCTATATATGTGTGTGTATAACTGAGTCACGAAAGTTTGGAACGGTGATAAATCCATAAATAAAGGTATAATAAAAGGTATAAGCCCACGTGGGCTTTTATACCTATATATAATTATATATATATATATCTATATATATATATATCTATATATATATAAGTATTAATATATATATATATATATAGATATATATATATATATATAATATATATATATATCACACACAAACATGAGTGATCATTAACAGGACTATGCCATTCACAACATTCTGTGTGCGTGTGTTTGTGTTTCTTCATTATAAACCCGTACTGCCTGCCAGTCGATACTCGGCAAAGACTTTTTTTTACCTTATCGTCTTTGATCACTTGGAAGTTGTGAGGAGGCTTTCGACCCCAGCTGACCCCTCTTAAGAGATGGCAACCTTAACCCAGTACCCGCTTCTCTTTTTTTGCAGCCTTCGCAAACGTGGTCCCGTCGTGATCAACTTATCAAAAGAGTATTTTATCTCTTAGCGTGACCGAGACTTGTGTTGGGTCAGACTGAAGGGTCACAAAGCTCGCAGTGGAGGTCACTAACGCCGGATCTCCAACACACAGCAGGCAGAGATTGGGGGGTTTCTCTCTCTCCTCTCTCTCTCTCTCATCTCTCTCTCTCCTACCTTCTCTACACATTGTTTACACACACACACACACACACACACACACACATATATATATATAATATATATATATATATATATATATATATATTATATGTATAATACATAACTTAGCTCTATTGTCAATTCAGTATTTTATATTCCTTTGCCTTTTCCTTTCATTTGGCTGGAAGAGTAAACGCCTCTTATCGTGTTGAGTTTCATCAGTATCCATTTTCCTCTAGATAACGAAGGTCTGGCTGGAAGTTCGACCAGAGAGAGAGAGAGAGAGAGAGAGAGAGAGAGAGAGGTCTGGCGCTGCCGTGCGGGCTGCCTGCTGCTGCTGCTGCTGCTCTCCCCCAATGGTTGGTTGCCTGACCCCGTTGGGAGTGAGCGTTTGAATCCCTTCCCTTTTGGCTTCGCTCTTCGCCGCCTTATCGAATCAGTTATGAATCTTATGATGTTTATTCACTGGTCTCAGGAGTTTTGTCGTTTATGTCGGTGCTGGACGTTGCCATTTATCTCTTGCTAGGTGTTAGGTGGTCAAGAATGTCGGAGGCTGCAGTACTACTTTCTTAAGCCGATTCCATTCACCGTGTGTCGGAACGATTGTTTATACAGGCATTGGGAGTTGCCGCACAACGCTAGAATTTTGAAACCCGTGTTTGAAGTTCTATTTATACCACTTTTTGGGTTTTCTTTGAGTGCTCTCCTTCCTCTTCTTGGCTGGCTGTGGTTCGAGCCCCTTGCTCCAAAGAGAGTTTAGCTGGGAGGAGATTGTACGCAAATTTCAGGTTGGAAAAGAACCAGGTGTTTGGAGAGAGACGACTTATCATTAGCAAGGTGAATACGATAATGAAACGAGGCATTGTGTGTGTGTGTACAGAGAGAGAGAGAGAGAGAGAGAGAGAGAGAGAGAGAGAGAGAGAGAGAGAAATTTGATCGGAACTATTGGCTTTAGTTATAATACTTCGAAAGTTTACAAGATATCCAAATGCCAACCACAGAACTTTATCCTCTACCCAGTACCTTCAAGGTCACTCGAACTAATGCCCTGATTTGTTTACCATTGTTAGGTTTCTATAATTTTGTGTGTGTACATTGCAGTACTCTGATATATTTCTCTCAGCTTATTTTAATCTTGAACACCTGTGGCTACTATTGTTAAGCACATGCTCACCCTTGTTCTTCGGTGCTAGAAATGGTATCTGGGAAGCGTATTTTATCTGAACATTTGTTCGCACCTACATTATCTCTCAAAATAATTGCCATTGTATATTGGGAGGTTTTTAACACTGCATGTTATATTCAAATGATATTTAGCCATATGTTCATGATCTTGCTTCTTTTTGGGTTAAGATTTCATTCTTCCCTGCTCTTTTTGCCTCCCGACAGACTTGGCGAGTTCTAATGTACTTGCTTTGCCTGTGTCCATTTGTGATGCGTGTGTTTCAAAGGTTTCTCTGGAATTGACGAACAGAACTTGAATTTTTTCCGGTAAGGTATAGTACTATTCCTTTGGCGTTCTGATTAAGTTTAGGGAGAAATAGAATCTAGACTTGATGATTTGGTCCCCCGAAAGACGCTAAACTCGAGGAGGTCACCCTACTAATATACTGAAGTTTCATCATATTTTGTTCAACCGTTCATGAGATATTTTGCTATGATGCATATGTAAAAACGTATTAAATTTTAACCCGTAAAGATTGTTTAATTAGAAAGGAGACTTGGGTACAGTACACCCAGTTCATTCTTATTGTGAGAGACGGGGGCGCGAATCCATCCATCCCTCGCTTTTATTAATAAAATAGTTCGAGAGAGAGGGCTGAGGTATTTCTCCCAAGGAGGTTAGTTAGCTCCCACCCAACCCCCACCCCCCATACCGGTACCTTTCTCTTGAAATTACTACTCCCAGAGTACGTTCAGTGTGTGTATAGTCTCATCCCCCCCTTGAGCGAAAAACTTCCTGCTCTATCCAACCAGCCCTGTAGTCCGGCAAAAAGATAATTACGGCTTTTGTACGTGAGTGTGTTGGGATGTGCTGGTAGTACACTAACACTGCCTGATTTCAGGTAGTACTATGAAGGGAAGATATATATATATATATATATATATATATATATATATATATATATATATATATATAGAGAGAGAGAGAGAGAGAGAGAGAGAGAGAGAGAGAGAGAGAGAGAGAGAGAGATCTCAAATTACAGTATATACCTTATTGAAGAAGGCTCTCTTTAATGCTAAGACCATAAGATAAGTCATCTGCTAAGTTTTATGGAAGCGACGGTAGGACACCAGCACTGTGTGGTACTACCTGAAGGTTAGTACCATGTAGGAGAGAGAGAGAGAGAGAGAATTTTGTATTGCCGCCTCACCCTAATTCTTAAAAAAAAAAAAAAAAAAAAAAAAAAAGTAGAACAACTCTGCTAAATTTCAACCAGGATTCAGACAGCCCTTTTCAGCTTGGAAGCGCCACGTGAATTGGTTCGAGACGGATGACTGGAGCCCACCACCAGAGACGGAAAACAGGAGACAGAGACAACAAGCAGAGGCTTAGGAGAGGAGACGAATAGCAACAGCGTATTTATAAACAGACATAAAGAGAGAAGACTCGGGGGCCCAGGTACTGAGAAGACAACGACTGTAAAATGCGAGTGTACTGAGGTTGGCGTTACGGTGAGGAGAAGTGGTGAGGGGGTGGTGGGTGGTTTTGAGTAGAAGTGGGGTTGGGGGTGAGGGGGGTGGTGGGCTGGTTTGAGTAGAACGTGGGGTTGGTGGTGAGGGGGAGGGATTGGATGGGGATGTGGAGGGGATAAGGGGGTTGAACCGGAAGACATAACACCTGCATGAACTGCTTTTTCGTCAAAGTGGCTCGAGGAGGAGGAGGAGGAGGAGAATAGGGAATAATAGTGCTGTTGAAATAAGCAGAGAGAGATAGGACTAGTGCTAAGAATAAGCGGATGGCGAAGGGGAGGACTGAATAGTACCATAGAAATGGAAGAGGGAGGAAATATGGAAAGAGATCTAAGAATCAGTAGGCGACAATAAGGTTTTAGAACTAACAGAAGCACGAGGACAAAGAAGTTGTGGTGACGATGGAGAGAGGAATAGTAGCACAATTCAAATAGGAGAGAGAGAGAGAGAGAGAGAGAGATAGAGGAGATTCAAATAGGAAGGAGCGAGGAAAGGGGGGGGGGAAAAAAAAAAAAGAGAGAGATAGAGAGAGGTGTCTAAGAATGATCAGGTGCCGAGGTTTAAGGGGAATGAGCTGATGAGGTGGTGTGATAAAGCGTTTTGTGGGGTTCGGTTACCAAAAGCGTTCTTGGTGTTTTTAGTGTATTCATGGAACATATGCATTATGGCGGAAAGAATTAGTCTGGTATTCAATAAAATCAGAAATATTAAATACTTTTAAAATAAATACACTGTATGGATTATTTGCAGGGTTATCTAAGGAAATTGCGTTACAGTGCCATAGGTTAATCGAAGCTTTTTGATAGATTTATATTTAATAAGTTCATCGCAATCAAACGAGTGCTACTTTAGTTTCTAAATAATCATTACCCTCTAATAGGTATTGTAGCTTTCTTAAGCCCTTGATTGCAGGTCCATGATTTGATTTTAGTATTTTTGTTTATTTTGGTAGAATATTTTCAGCTAAAGACGCTTTAGTACGAACCCAACCTACTTTTAGACTAATAAGCATTTGTTGCTCCAGTATCAGTCTGTTGAGTTAGCATGAAATGTTAATATGTAGAGTGGTTGTTACATTAGTCTGTGTGTGTGTGTTTGTGTGTGGGGAAAGAGAGAGAGAGAGAGAGAGAGAGAGAGAGAGAGAGAGAGAGAGAGAGTTATCACAGTCGTAGAAGTCAAAAGTGGTCTCTGGAATTATCAATAGTATACTTCAAATGTTGCACCCACAGTATAATTCACTGTTTTGCATCCAAAGACTGCAGATTTTTTTCATTTCCTCCAGGAGTGAGTGAGACCCCGAGTGGTATTGTTGCATGTGTGCGCATGCGCGCCCCTGTTTAGCGAGCATATGCGAGGAGAAAGGAGTAGCCTGGGTGTGCCAGTGTTGGTCTCTACGCATGAGTAGGCAGGTACTCCAGGCAGGAGTAGTAGTTATAGTAGGGGTAGGGGCGAGGAGGGGGGTTGGAGTAGCGGAGTAGTAGTACTAGTAGTGTTTTGCACATTCCACATATAGAAAGTAGCGGTCAAGAGACGAGGTGACCTCTCGCATACCGCAGGTCTAACACACCCTCGGCTACTGTTAATGGCTGTCTGCTTACATCTGTTCTGGGAGAGATGGCTCGCGCAGGTGTGTTTAGAATGGCCAGCCTCCCTCTACCCCCTCCCCATCTCTCTCTCTCTCTCTCTCTCTCTCTCTCATCTAGCCTGCCCTGGCTGCTCCATACACAGAGAAAGCTGTGGGTGGGAGCATGAAGGGGATTGTATTTACTGTATTATGCAATTGAGATTTTAGATTTTCTTACTGGAGAGAGAGAGAGAGAGAAGAGAGAGAGAGAGAGAAGAGGAGAGAGAGAGAATAGTTTAAATTCTGAAATGGAAATCAGTCAAGTTATACTCTGAAATATTTGAACATGCATCGCTTGTATAAAACATCTCCTTATGTCATGGCACGTCGAATAAATTTTGTATGCAGAAGTATTCATGTGGAACTTTATCTCATGATCTGACCATCGCCTGCAGAATGTGTAGACGTTCACCTCCTCTCGAAGGAGCCAAAGGTTTCTGTGGGGGAATTTTAGGAATGTCCCTAAGCTATTTTAATCTCCCTTAGGTTATTTTTTTTTATATATTTTTTAAATCTTTGCAAAGGGTAAAAGCCTCAAAGAAACGTGTTTGGCTTTGTTATGAGAAGCGTTTTAGCCACAAGCGCCTTTGACTTGGAATTTAAGCTTCCAACGAATATGGTGCTCATTAGAAAGTAAGAAAGTACATAAGAGGAAACCTCACATATTATAGCAAGAAAAGACAAATGTAATAAATTATTTTTTTTATGTACGAGAATTCAAGGAGGATAGCGAGAGGCATCTTTTCGGTGGTAAGGAAAGAGGGTCCTTCCATGATGGCTGCTGCTGCGGTAGGGGGAAAAAAAAAGGACACCTGTCAGCAACTCCGCAATTTCCCCCAGAGGCTTGGCTTTGAGGTAACCATGCCCTTGAACTTCACCAGTAGAAGAACATTATATGTTTCGTTTAAGCTTGTCTGCAATCCCAGGGTACTTGTTTTTTTTTTTTTATGATTTTTTTTTTTTTTTTTTTTTTTTTTTTTTTTTTTTTTTTTTTGTTTTTTTTTTTTTTTTTTTTTTTTTTTTTTTTTTTTTTTGACCCTTCAACTTGGACCATTGTATACCTTCTGGACAATGACGACGGTAAATGATGGACTTCCTTTCTTGGTGAAGAAAGCATCCGTACTCACAGAGCGCCTCAGTGGCGTGATCGGTATGGTCTTGACCTGCCACCTTGGTGACCGCGAGTTCGATTCTCAGGCATTCCATTGAGGGGTTAGAGATGTGTATTTCTGGTGGTAGAAGTTCACTCTCGACGTGGTTCGGAAGTCAAGTAAAGCCGTTGGTCCCGTTGCTGAATAACCACTGGTTCCGTGTAAAGTAAAAACGCCATACAAACGAACATTCGTACTTGGCTTCAGTTAGGTTTATTATTATTATTATTATTATTATTATTATTATTATTATTATTATTATTATTATTATATTGTATACGTGATAAATTCAGTTATATGGATTGTTTTAAATGGTAGTCCCTACCTTTTTACAATGTGATAGCAGGTTAAAGATGTATTTAATTTACCCGAACGATGTTGGAAATATTCTTAAGTAATGCTTCACTTTTAAAGCCGTTGTAAGTAACTTGGGAATCTATACGCATGTGGACCTGAAGATTCTATGACTACAAAACCCCCCCCCCCCCCATCAAGACTTACTCAAGACTTACTTGGAACACGTTAACTATGGTCGTGTTGCTATCATCACAGTAATATGGCAAAAGCCAAAAGACATATGGGACACACACGTGCAACAGCAGGTATTTTGGAGGGGGCTACCAAGTGAGAGGTTAGGTTAAAGCGACTTCTTTCTGAACTATGAAAGGAGAACAGTCTGTACTTCCCTTTTTAATTTCTCTTACACTCTAATGAGCACCATATTAGGAGTTTTAAAAGTTGAGATGACGAGCACAAACCCGACCATTGCTAGTTTAACGTTATAATTACGAATTCCAACACGATAACCTACCATACATCGGCCCTTATTTTTATTTTTATTTCATTTTATTTTTTTCTCAGCAAAGTGCCTTCCACTGTCAAAAGCCGTAGATCACCTGGCAGTGTCAGATTTCGCAGATTCGACGGAGTGTGTGCTGAGATCTCCATAGGATTAAACTACGTATAGGTTGGTTACATGTTATTATCGGTCAGATGTTAACTGACCGATAATAACTTTTAACCAACCTATACGTGGTTTAATCTTATGGAGATCTCGGCACACACTTCGTCGAATCTGTGAAATCTACACTGCCAAGTGATCTACGGCTTTTGACAGTGGAAGAAGGCACTTTGCTGAGAAAAAAATAAAATGAAATAAAAACAATAAGGGCCGATCTATGGTAGGTTATCGTGTGGGAATTCGTAATTATAACGTTAAACTAGCAATGGTCGGGTTTGTGCTCGTCATCTCAACTTTTAAAACTCCTAATCCAGTAATTGGTATACGCTACTCGTAAACACATATGGTTTCTTTTTAAAACTAAAGATCTGCATCATTCTGAAGACTTTGTCACCCTTTGGTCAAAATATTACTTATTATGGTGAGATTAAATGTTGTTAGTATTAACTGAACCACCCAGAATTGACCCAGTTTAGCCTGTCAGGCGAATAAGTCAGGCTTCTGTTTTTTTATATATTTATTTTTCAAGGATTGAAATATTTGCTGATATATACTATAAAATTCAGTTCCGTCAAAGAACCTCGTCGGTATACATAGTGCGCGTTTTAATCTTGAAATAGTAGTTTAACATAAAGAAATGATAAGCTGTGTTACAGAACAATTTGAAATTATGTATCTATAATGCACATTGTAATGGTGTTATAGAACATTTTGAAATTTATCTATAATGCACATTGTAAGTTTTTTTTACCGAAATGTGCATATTCAGAGCATGTTTATGCATTTTAACGCTGTTTTACCATAAAAGAGCGGGTAAAGGGAAGGCTGTAACGATTAAAAAAACTAATTTGTCAAATTATCAAGTGTTGGACGTATATTTAACTTCATAGTATATTGTTTATGGGTTTAAGGAACCACACTGTTAACGTGCCAGCGTGCGAATTACTCCTAGTGTTTTTTTTTTTTTTTTTTTTTTTTTTTTTTTTTTTTTTTTTTTTTTTTTTTTTTTTTTTTTTTTTTTCCAAGTCATTCGTCATTTCCAAGCCCTTCCGGCATTTTTGCATCTAGATCGCCAGAATAAGCACTACCATCCCATTTACCTACTATTAGTACTTCGGCGTCACCTGCACCTAAGGTTTGGTTGTATGAGCGTCACCTGCACCTAAGGTTGGTGTCAGGTACTTGCGCAGTACCGTTAGAAGAGAGCGCTATCATTCTCTCTCTCTCTCTCTCTCTCTCTCTCTCTCTCTCTCTCTCTCTCTCTCTCTCTCTCTCTCTCACACACACACGAATCTCTTGTTATTAAGGACTCGTAGTTGGCAGGTCTTGACGAAATACGGGGCCAAGATTTTTTTTTTTTTTTTAACGATAGTGTGTTTGAGCAGATTTTTCTGGTTGGTAATGATATAAGTGACCTGTTTGTGTCATTAAGAGTGACATGAGAAACTAAAAGGAGTCCTTTGTTCTCCGAGACAGACTAGCATCTAGCAATGAATGTAGGGTATTTGTCGACTAAAAACTTCATTGTTGTTGAATACTCGATGCACAGAGAGAGAGAGAGAGAGAGAGAGAGAGAGAGAGAGAGAGAGAGAGAGAGAGAGAGAGACTGGGGGCTGCTGTGGGTGGCTGTTATTGTTGTGTGAGTAGATCCAGTAATAATGCTTTTATTGTAAATTGTTTATGCTGCACCAAAGGTCAACTGCTTTCAAAGACTCGCTTTTCATACTTAATTGGAGCTTGAGCAATACAAGAAGTCTCTCTCTCTCTCTCTCTCTCTCTCTCTCTCTCTCTCTCTCTCTCTCTCTCTCATTCAGCCTTGGGCTAGTCAAGTTCAAAGAACGATTCTCAGTTCATGTCTGGTGCTCCTCCTCCAATATGCCTTTCAAACGCCTTTGACGTCCTAGAGGAGCTAAGAGGAATCTAGTGAAACAATTTAACGACGTGTATTCGCAAGGCTGTGCATTTTGCCTTTGAAGTTGCATTTGCAACGCAAGGTGCGTCGTTCATTCTCGCGAGTTCTCACGAGTAGATAACGCACCTGGGGATATGCTGATGCAGCTGAACACATATACATACCCACAAGTTGGAGGGTGAACTGTATTTGAAACTTTCTATTATGTCGAAAAGAGCTCTCTCTCTCTCTCTCTTCAAATCTTCCCTCTTCTTCTCTCGTCTCTCTCTCTCTCTCTCTCTCTCTCTCTCTCTCTCTCTCTCTCCAGAGGGAGCACAAAGGACGCATGCCAAACTCGACCTGGATTGTATATCCAATTCCGAAGACAGAATTTACTTGATGACTTTCAATGGCCAGTTCAAATAATTACTGCATTCGCTCGAGGGGAGGCGTCTATAAGATCCTTCTCCTCAGCAATTGGCTGGTTGAATTCTCTCTCTCTCTCTCTCTCTCTCTCTCTCTCTCTCTCTCTCTCTCTCTCTCTCTCTCTCTCTCTCAGAGTAGTAGTTTATAACGAACGATTGATTTTATAGTAAATATTTATAAATTCTGAACTTCAAGACTTCCACTCATACGATGGGAACGTCCCTCAATTCCTTGCAAGAATCAAGAATATAAGATTATTTTCTGTTATATTCACATGGTTTTCTTCCAAGTTTTGCACGAGGTAAATTTTTTTTTATACTGAGAGTAATGTAGGAAGGATCAGGAAGCGTAAATAAACTACATTTGATTTATAGTTAAAGTTATCGTCGGCGCTCAGGTGATTTGGTGGAGCTATAGGTAATAATCCAAGCTCCATTTATATTGTGAGTTGGGAGGCGGGGCTGCTGTTCTGAAGGCGAAGTAGTCTATAGAGAGAAATTAGAATTCAATGGTAAAAGAGAGTACAGGTTATAACCGTTGAATGATTCCTTCCCTGAATTATTAATGATGATTACATCCCTTATTGATATGAGAGTTAGTTACCCGGTCTAGATAGAACGGCTTACCAGTATTTTTAGTCTGTAATGATTATATTCCTTTTTAAACAAAGAAACCTCGTACAAAGAGCAGGAGACTTGACATCTTGACCCACGTGTCATGTTCTCGTCGTTTCTGTTTGTGTCTTGGCCAGCATTTTCGGTGCTGACTCCATCGGACGCCTTTAATGAAGTCGACGTCACAGTAGGCACGCAGAGAGACCGGTTAAACACCTGATCTCTGTTTCAGCATTTTAGCGGGTGTCCTTTTTTTTTTTTTTTTTTTTTTTTCCCGGCCGACGAAGAAGGCAATTCGATGGGATTCCTCGGCCACTCCTGTTGGCTTTAGGGGTGAAAATTCCACCCACATATAAGCATGTACTCCATTACATTGCAGCATATATTGGTAAATCTCAAAGCTGTAAGGAGTGTACGTCAAAGTTAAAATGATAAAGATCTAGTATGGTGGTCTCGTACGTGTCTGCAGTTTGATTATTAATAGAATTAACCCAAGTCATATTGCAAATAGTGTCATAATTCAGTAGAATTGACGAAAGAAGTACATTACACTGGATAAGGGCGTTTGTATGACTTGTGGGTTCTATGTTTAATATAGGCTGTAATGGTGTAATTCAGTGCTTTCATAATCTATCAGTACATTGCTATGGAAATGGTTTGCTTCGTTGCTTTGATAATGGTTGCAATCAGTCTTTTAGTAATGGTGTTCTAGTATGCCTTGGTTCAAACCTCATAGTAAAACGCAGTACGCTGGTTTTGTTGGGGGGGTGGGGGTAGAGGCAATTCTGGTCATCACGACCTTCAGCGTTTGGAGGGCATCCGGCTGAGAGAGAGAGAGAGAGAGAGAGAGAGAGAGAGAGAGAGAGAGAGAGAGGTCTGCTGCTTCGTGTGATACATTTTAACGCTTTTATAAGCAGTCTGTCTGCTCTTCTCCTCTCCTGGCCTTGGCTTGGCTTGGCTTCAGCATAGCCAGTGATGCCCCACAGCCTGCTGCTGCTTCAGTTCAGCCAGTGATACCCATGTCTCCTTATTAGATGCAGTAATAACTAAACGTCTTCGTAATGGACGCCGTATTCTTTGGAAGTTCGAATTCCGAGTCAGTGGCCCCTTTGGTGGACTGGTTCCGGAATATGAATAGGTTCCATCTTCTGAAAATATAATAATAACAGTTTCCTGACTGTGCATTGAAAATTGGATTTGTTGCATTAAAGTGCATCTTTGAATAATAATAATGAGGCAGAGTTGGGGCGATCTTTTAAGGAGTGGTGGCCTCTTATAGTAATTCCACCAAAATGAGGGGTCAAAGTTGTTGTTTTATAGTGGGTAGGAAATCAAAATAGACAATCGGAGATGATGGAAAGTAGATGTGGAAGACATGAACAGAAAGTTGATAGAGATCATCGGGACCCCAATATCTCCAGATGGGGGTGGAAAAATAAAAATAGTCTGGAAAACGGAGAACGTATGCTGGAAAGGATATAAATCAGAGATAAATTCGGAGAACAGAACGAAGAGAGGATGTTAGGGGTTAAGAAAACGCACGGGAAAGGATGATAGCCGTCGAAGCCGACCATTTCGGAGAAGAGACGAGAAGAGGAGAGAAACAAGATGAATGTCTGATGATTGATGAGGCGCAGAGATAAAAAGACGAGAAGTCTGAAGATAATCTCCGAGAAGGGGAAAGAAATATGGCGATAGTTACGAAGAAGGGCAATTAAACCGTGAGGACATTGCGTATGGTAATTTCTCGGAACAAGAGAGAGAGAGAGAGAGAGAGAGAGAGAGAGAGAGAGAGAGAGAGAGAAGACACCAGATATGCAGCTTCCTTAGGAAATCGACGAAAATAATAATGTAATTCCTCTCCGTGTGGGTCCAGAACCGACCATTCCCAACATTAAGCGACCCACAGAACCGACCATTCCCAACATTAAGCGATTACAACCGTGAAGTGGGAATTAGTCGCATTAGAATCACAGTTCAGGCGACCGACCGCTTTGCAATCATGAGCTTATCCTGATTCTCTCTCTCTCTCTCTCTCTCTCTCTCTCTCTCTCTCTCTCTCTCTCTCTCTCTCTCTTTTACTGAATCCTCACGTGTATTTGAACAGAGAAGAGCCATCTGTGTCTTCGAATGTGTTAATAGATTACATGTATTATTCTTACTTAAGAACAAATAATACTGCTGAAGTATTGAAATAAATAGACTTGCAAACATGTATCATTCTATCTGGTTGTGTGTACCGGACCATCATACTTTGGATACATGTACAGTTCGGGAATAACAAAAGGTGCCTGTTCGGGCTGTCTTCGAAACTTGAATTGTAATGAATCTGGTATTAATGCAATTCCGAAGTTACTAAACTCTGCACTTGTGATTTTTTTATGAAATTGGTAAGATATGATATATATATTTCTTATTACCGTTATCAGACACTTTTTTATTTATTTCAAATACCATATTTTTTCCGTTATTAATGTATGTTTTTATTTTTTTTTTTTTTTTTTTATATATATTTAGAATTTTATAATGCTGTATAAATCGAATTGCATTACTCTTTATGAACCAAACCAAAACTCCATTCAGTTTTCTTCTGAATATGTAAAAAGAAACTCACAAAATTACTGGGTATAACTTGTTTACTTGTAATTATGTAAATAATTACAAGTAAACAAGTTATACCCAGTAATTTTGTGGGTTTCTTTTTTCGTTATTCACTGTGATAATCGAAACCGCCTCTGCTGTATATTATTGGATTCATTTAACAGTCTTGGAAAACCCAAGCTCTGAGCTGAATTTCAATAACGTTTTCTGGTGAAAAAATTATGTCTAATTTATTGGGTTCAGTCCGATGAGAAGTGATGGTGAAATGTCAAGTCCCTGAGGCAGAATAATATGGAGAAATTGTCTTGAATGTAATATTGTATAATTTATATACTTTTTGCGACAGTATGATGATGCTAGTATTCCTTAATGCTTATGAAAGTACATTTAGGTTTTCAAACGCAACTTATTATGGATTTGGGTAATGTATGACCATCTGTATGTATATATGCATTGTTGTGTTGCAAGATGCTTACGAACTGAAGAATCGCGTGTCAGAACTCGATCTACGTACGTTTCACTGAATTCATGATTGTGTCGGTGTCATTTCGTGTCACAATTGACGTGTACTTTTCCCATTTAACCTCATCTCCCCTTAATAACTGTCGCGTTTGTTTTGGTAAGATAGAGAGGAATTTGACGCAAGATTTCTCCGGGAGATTGTCAGATCCAAGAAGCACCTCTTGCTGCAATCTTTACTCGGAACGCACTCTATGGGACATATTAATCATATTAAAAGACGTCGTCGGCTTGCGTCTATTCACCTAAACGCAAATAAATTCGACAGAATAATGAGTAATAGCTTAAACAGGGTTATCACTTCAATGGGGCGAATTTGGAATGTTCTCTCCTGGAGAGGTATATCTGCTCAAGATTCCTGGAATTACACTTTGTCTTGACAGCATGCTTGACAGAATCAGGTAGCGCGATTTTATTGCAATGTGCAGTTTCCATGCAATAATAAGAGAAGTATTTGCGATATTAGTAGATTATTGATTATGGTTAATGTTACGTAAATATTGCGATTAACTAATGCTGAAGTTTTGTTTATATTCATGTAATCTTGCTAGATATTGTTAATCGCATGAACGTGTAATAGCTCTCTCTCTCTCTCTCTCTCTCTCTCTCTCTCTCTTCTCTCTCTCTCTCTCTCTCTCATTGCATTATAGTCATTACAAATCAACCAGTGTGTATGTTTTCAAAATAACTTATGTTCCGGATATCCTTTTGCGCAAGCCAAGATGAGATGACATTGGCCATGTGTGGGGCGCCAGTATAGATTGCAAAGTAATTCCATCCAATTCTGAAGTTAAATCTAACATTTCTGTAAGTCATTGATGCAGATCATTTCCAAATCCGGACATAGGAAAATCTTGACGAGGCAGTTCTCAGCCACAGATGTGAGACGAGTGGGAACGCGTCCCAAGTTCGATCTGGACTTGGAAAGGACGGCATGGGGGGGCGTGGTTACTGTCAATCCATACGGCCTCTGTTGACCTTATGTCTGAAATCACGTAAACGCTTGTTGGTCGACTTATGTGGGTCGCGGATAGTCCAAAGAGAAAAAGGAAAACACTAATGTGAGTGAGGTGTAGTAATAAATGTGGATGGCCAGTCCGGGCGCAGTTGGGTGAAACCATTCATAAGTCTCTCTCTCTCTCTCTCTCTCTCTCTCTCTCTCTCTCTCTCTCTCTCTCTCTCTCAGAGAAATGGGGACGTGGCCCTACATTTCTCATCAACAACATCGGTGGCCTAAAGTTGTGAAAAGGAAAAAAAAAAAAAAAAAAAAAAAAAAGCTCTATGAAAAACGGCGGTGCGGTTGACAGTTTAATATGGCCACCGCTCGCATGTCGCTGTTTGTCGGGTTTTGTGGGAAAAAAGGAAGGTTTCTTGTTTGATTTTTCTGAGAGAGAGAGAGAGAGAGAGAGAGAGAGAGAGAGAGAGAGATCCGAGTAGCGTTGGAACGGGTCTGTTGACATTGTAATTTTTTTTTCCCTGGGGGGGGGGTGAGAGAGTATACTAGTAGTTTTCAAGCAGACCTACATGGTCATTTGCAGGTAGCTTGTGAGGGGGAGTGTTTGGATTGCTTGCAAGAAGCTGATTATGAGGACTGAGGTCGCATAGGAAAAGATTCCAGTCAAGAAAAGTGGGAGCTTTATTCTTCCTGGTTTGGCCGTAATGTTGTTGTTCAGTCAGTCATAAACAGATGCTGAAAAGACACGAAGAATTGATTGGAGGTGATTTTTTTTTTAAGTACTGTAAGAAATTAAAGAACGTTTTTATTTTTTATTTTTTGGGTATTGTGAGAAATTAAAGAACGATTTTTTTTATTATTTTTTTGGTATTGTGAGAAATTAAAGAACGATTACCATTCTCATGTTTCTTTTATTTTTACATTTATATATATTTTTTAGTATTGTGAGAAATTAAAGAACGATTACCATGCGTCATGTTTCTTTTATTTTTACATTTAAAAATTTTTTAGTATATAATGTTAAAAATTAAAGAACGACTACCATGCGTCATGTTTCTTTTATTTTTACATTTAAAAAATTTTTTTTTTTAGTAATGTGAAAAATTAAAGAACGACTACCATGCGTCATGTTTCTTTTATTTTTACATTTTTAAATTCTATTTTTAGTATTGTAGAAATTAAAGAACGATTGCCATGCGTCATGTTTCAATTAAGATGAACCTTTTGCCAAAGTACCGAATCGAACAAGAAAAGTGTGAACAGAAACGTTAATGAGATTTGTGTCGGCACCTCTGAACCAGAGGAGAAGTTCTGCACGGGAAAATGACCTACTTGCGAAATGCTGTTCTATTACAGTCTCTTGAAAGTCTGGGGCATTGGGAGTCATTATCAGTTATAAAAAAAAAATGAAAATTGGGCACCACTAATGTCACCCTTCATGATTTCACTTCTCATATTTTAGACGCCACGACATTTTATGACCGACCCTTTTTTTTTTTTTTTTTTTTTTATTTTTTTTTTTTTTTTTTTTTTTTTTTATTCTTTCTGCAGAAAGATATTTACGACAGTGGCCGTATGCGGCATAAAATTTAATGGCCGCCGTTTGCTTTATATCGCGACCTATGTGAATACAACGAGGAATGGGTGGGGGTTGGTATGACAGAAGGGGGTACCCCCATACACTACACACACATACACGCATATACTAAAGTGCCTGAATAACCAGACGCTGGCGTTTGTGTCTGTGTACACCCAAGGGTGATGCTGGTGTCCCAGTCGTTATGCCTCGTTCGTTTCCGTATTTACTCCTGTGGACGTTTGTCAATATTCCTTTTTTTATTTACCGATGAAAAGTTCTCCCGAGGTTCGCATTCGACGTCGAGTCCTTTCGGGACAGGAGAGGAGATGCGAAAAGGACGCTCTTCGCAGAACAGCCCTCCGACGGAAGGAAGGAAGGAAAGGTAGAGAAAGATTCTCTCAATGAGGCAATCTGGCAACTCCTCCTGTGAAGGAGGGAATGAGGAGAATGGGGGAGGAGGAGGAGGAGGAGGAGACGGCCGACTTGATGATGAATGCCTGTTGCTGCCATCGTGGGGTCAAAGAAAAGGTTCCTCTTTTTGGTATTTCGTGATCAAATGGGCTCCGAAATACGCGAGGCGTCACTTACTATGGCCATTTGCCATCGGAGTCTGGTTTCATGGAAGCTGGAACTTGCCCTCATCTAAGTCTCCTTTAGATTGGAAATGATTCTGTCTATTTGTGGCACTTGAGGTGGGTCAGGAGAGTCGCTTTGCCGCCGCTGGGGCTCTCTCTCTCTCTCTCTCTCTCTCTCTCTCTCTCCTCCAAACCCCCTTCTTTTTAAGTGCCAGACTGGTGGGGAGGCATAGTGGCACTCCTGTCCTGCCTTGAAGCCTTGCCCTGCTCTGCTCTGCTCCTCTCTATGCACACTCACACACCCAGCCTCCCACTCCTCGTGATTTTGCTTCCCTCCCATCTAAACAACACTGTTGCCACTAATACTACTACTACTACTACTACCTCCACAACTCGTCCTCCCTCCCGGCCACTACCAATACATCCACTACTACTACCACTACTAATACACTACCAGCAGCAGCAGCATCTTCATGGTCGTCACCATGATCACCGTGCCCTCCCTCCTCAACCTTCTTTCTTCCACTACACGCAGGCGCACTTCCTTCGCTGTATACGATGATGTTATAGCTTCTTCTCGCCATTTTACTGAGCTTAGTTTTGAGCTGCGTTGAAACCGTTTCTAACTCATTCTTACCAATACTGCCTTCTGGTCGTGGTACCCAACTGAAGCCTTGGCATTAGAGTAAAGAGTTTCAATGTGTAATCGGTGTCATTATTGATAACTGATGTTACACGAATAGTGTGATTGTCTGGGCAAATCTTGCCCGGGTGCCTGTGCTGCAGGGAGAGGAGGTTCTTAGATGCTGGAAATTGGGGCGTAAGAGGTTCAGAATTCTAGAAAGTCACCGAAGGTCTCTTGCCAATTGGGCGAAATTTTGCTACACTGGGGGAAGTGAACCAGACCCTTCAAATCGTCTCATCAGTATCTTGAAGAGGATTCGTTTATGTTATTGAAGTCAACATTTTGTTTAAATCTTTATCTTGAAGAGGATTCGTTTATGTTATTGAAATTAATATTGATTTAATGCCTGTGTGAACACTATAGTTTGGTGGTTGGTTATATGTAGCATATTGGTTCTTTTAGATTGAATCCCTTTCGGTTACTGCAAGGGATTCAATATACAAGTCGTAAATTTCAGCAGTAAACACAACCGGTTAGAGGAATGCAGGCTTCATAAATATAAATAAGAATAGCTCGAAAGGTCCGCCGTACCCTAACAAATCACTTTTATTTCCTTGCCCTGAAGTTTTTGTTGGTATTGTGAATTATACCATTATTATTTACTGGAGGCTAATTGAACCCACTCAGAGGCGCGTTTATCATCAATTAAGGAGATAATGGCTTCAATTATTAGCTCTTTGGCCTTACTGGCTTTCTCTCCTTCAAGACTCTGAGCTTGAGCTTTCTTGAGCTTCTAAGTAGTATATACTGGAGATAAAACACTTATATACACGCCTTTGATTGTAACGTTCAAGTCAACACTGTTGAACAAATGCGAATGAACGTGATTTTTTCGTTTTTTTGTTTTGTTTCTCACCATATTAAGGATATAAATGAAAACTATATCTTGTTAAGCAAATGAACTTGATTTTCTATCGAAGGGAATTTCATTTCCTTTCCAGTCCATCGGCCGAACGGTTATGCCTCGGTAACATTGCCTGAAACGTGATCCTTAGTATGTAATTAGATAAACCAGAGTCGCGCAAAAATACTTCCTCTCTAGAATGCTTTTTGTTTCTTCGAGATGGCGCATTGACTTTGCCATATCAAGAGAGGTATTAGCCATTGAGTTTTTTTTTTTTATGTTTATAAGTGGGATTTCAAACTGACAAGTCTATGGTTTTGTTTTGTCCTAGAGAGCTACTCTGCTGGGAGGATGCGTAAAACTTACATAGGTATTTGTGAGAGAGAGAGCTGCATTTGTGTGTGAGGGAGAGAGAGATTTGTATGTGAGAGATAGAGAGACTGGGGGAGCTAGTATATGTGTATGCATGATACAGAGAGAGAGACTTCATGTGTGTGTGTATGAGAGAGAGAGAGAGAGATTTTAAACGAGCGAGCAGGTCGTGGAATGTTGGTCGTTGGTTACCAAAGAAAATCTGTTGATGCGAATAGGAGCTGATGTCATGATCTGAAATTCGTCTGTTGGGAGAACCGCGGGAGACCAGCCTCATGCAGGCGGCTTCCGGAAGAAGGAAGAAGGAGAAGAAGAAGAAGAAGAAGAAGTGTAGGAAAAAAGAAGTAGATAGAGAGAGAGAAGGCTAAGGCTGTGGCTAGAGAGAGACTGTAATGATGGCGGAGATATCAAGTTTTAAAAAAGATGGACAAAGGTTGACGTTGGGGCCTGTGACGTGCAAGAAGGCGCTTTGAGCCGACCTTCAGACCTCAACAACTAATTTCCTGATGATTGGAGCTCTTATGTGAAATGTTGCGATGTGAAGACGACGCTCTGCTTGTATAGCTTGGTTGTAGGTCAGAGTTTGTTTTGTTGTAGCTGCAAGTGACAAAGTAGGGTTATTAGGTTTGGCTATAAGTGGGATTAGATTTTATAGTTCTCGTCGGGCTTGGTTGAGATAGAGTAGTTTAGCCTTTGCGAAAATCTTCTCAGTAGAGATCAACAAATCTTGGTAGTTGAAGATGAGTGGATACCAAAGACATAGATGAATTAACGAGGTTTCATTGAAGGCTTTCGCCTGAATTTTATCGGCCTGGAGGAGTTACAGTCACATTCTGTTGTTTTCAAGTTAATGTAAGAATTTGGAACGTAAAAGTCCAATTGATTTAAATCGGACGTTTATTGGAATGCCCGAAAGAAAATGAACCTCAATGGAGGGAGCGTCTGCTCATGTCGTTTTTATTTGTTCATAGCGAGTGCTCAGTGAAGAAGGCACCAGGCTTGTTTCACCTGTTGCGTATTAATTGAGCAATTCGATGCCTTTCGGGAGGTGCGGCATTTGTGTGCTTCTTCTTCTTGGCGTTGCAACGGAGTCTCGTTCTCGTTGTTTTTGTCGTCGTCGTTGTTGTTGTTGTTGCTACAACCTGTCTTTTAGTAGCTGTAAAGTGGTGCAGTATGTTAACGAAGGATTCCAACATTGAGAATCTTTCAACTTTATGATGCATTGATGATTTGAACAATCGGCATTGCAGGCTACGTCGTGTTCTATTCGTTGTTTATCCTCGTAGGAGGGTAGCGCCTTCAGTGCACCTCATGCTGTGCACTTTAGGCGGTACTTAAGGGTCTTTGCAGCTAAGGTCCCCAGCTGCAACTCCTTCCAGTCCTTTTACCGTACCTCCGTTCATATTCTGTCTTTCATCTTACTTAACACACACTCCTAACTATTGTTTACACCTTCAAAACCGTTTTACTGTCAGTATCAGTTTCAATGCTGAATGGCCTCATAGGTCCCAGCGCTGGGCCTTTGGCCTAAATTCTATATAGTATACTGTTTTAGTCGCTGTTTTTGAGTAAGGTTATATGCATAGAATTTTAACTCCTGGAATTAGGGCCAGTATTTCTTTGCGTCAAATTTTGAATGATACATAAAAGGGGAACGCTGATAATATAGAAGTCTTCACCGTTTGATTCGATAGCTTGGGTCAACGGATCCCTTCTTTATATAACAGTCACCGATTCTGTACCAGAGGCCGCGGGATGATTGCTTTAATTACGCCCTAATTGCCAGGCTAATTGAGGCGAATTGCCGCTGGTAAATAGGTTAGCAACAGCTGACAATCAATGAAGATTGGATGTGATGTCTTGATTTTGAGGTCTTGGCTCTTCGTCTGATCGTTGTTGAATGTTTTAACACTGCTGAGTTTCCAATTTACAGAAAATGAAAGATCTCTGGTGACGAAGAAATGTTACAGAATAAGAGATGCTTAATCTCGTGTGGAACGAATGGTTACGCACGAACCAGAGGCACAGATAATGAAGGCCGATAAGGGAGAGTTCGTTACTTGAAAGGAAGAAATAGTGTCACATATAGACAGCTTCGGGGGGGGGGGGGGGGGGGTGAATATTTCGCGAAACTAGAAGAAAACAAGCCATTTATCTTGGCTCCTTTCCGAATTAATATGGTTTTCATTGTAAAGGAATTGTTTATAATGTCCTGGAAGTGTTTGAGAGAGGGAGAGAGAGGGTTGTGGCTCTCTCTCTCTCTCTCTCTCTCTCTCTCTCTCTCTCTCTCTCTCTCTCTCTCTCTTCGTACTGTATCTCTTTTCAAGGGAACACCTTCCGAACGCCAACCTGTATTATGAAATTTGATTCTGTTTTGCAACAAGAAGTGAAGTTGTTCCATCATCATACTAGTTGGCCCGATGTTGTTGCTGCTGTTGCTGTTGCTTCGCTCAGTCTCTCGCTCGCTGTTTTCTTCTCTGGTGTAGTAGGGTTTTTGGTATATTTTCTCTCTGATAGCTATAGGCTTTTGGTCTATTTTTATTTATATCTCGTTAGTTCGTGTTGGGATTGCCTACAGATGTCGAGCTTAAGCCCTGGAAAGGATTTTGTATCCATGATTAAAACCCCCACTGTAGGAGGTTTGTGTTTTGTAATGTGTGTATGTGTTTGTGTGCGTGCACGCGCGCAGTGCCCAGGAATTCACGTTGGCTATGTAAATTCTTGTTGCAGTTTTGTTGCACATCGTCTTGTCTGAGGTTCGACAAGCTCGTTGTTGTTGTTTGAATGCATTATCGCCCTTGGTGTCTTGTTTATTTGTTTGTTTGTTTTCGTCGACGGCAAACCCTTTGAAGTCCTCGATTGCGTTGAAAGGTGGTATTTATTGTTTACGAATTACCGATTATTAGAACGAATATCGTGGCAGATAACATTGGGCATTGGGCGGCAGTAATAGTTATTGTAACAGCTCCCTAACATTTCTCAAAGAGATTTTCCTTCATTGTAGTAGTTTCATTAACATGTAAATTCTAGACGTTGGTGAAACTCGACATCACAAACTGCTCACAGCTCTTCCACCCCCCCCCCCCCCCCAACAAATGCTTTAGTTGAGCTAACAATGCCTCCTTGTGACCCCCACCCCCAAGTCATGTTCTTAAATTAGTCTGAACGACGCTCCTCCTCTCAGGATGCAGACGACTTCAGATGAATAATAATTATATATCCCTCCTTTTTCATCCTTAAAGGAGAGATGAGGTTTCGGCGTCATTGAAATTTGCACAGAAATCGTCTCGGGATTGGCGAAAGGTTTATAGTTTCAAAGAGGGAAAAGGCAGAGCATCCAAATGAAAAGTGGTTAACCGCCACCACTATCTTTCTCTCTCCTCTCCCTGTTCTCCCCCCCCCCCCCCTCGCACCTCCCAGTGCCTCCTTATATCCCCCCCCTACCCTCCATCCGCCGACCCTTCCTCATGCCTATCCCTCACTGGTCACACTGAAAGTTTCTTGTATCAAGGGTCGAGTAAGAACTGTTGCCAGTTAGTTACTATTAAAACTTTTTTTTCTTTTAATGTTTTTGTTGCTTTTGTTTTGCTTGGCGTTTGTGCTTTTACATAGTTTGCATTCGTTCACGACACAGTGTACTAAATTGACTTTCTGCCTAGCGTCGACTCAATTTGTTTTCGTACTTTTATTCATTTTTTTTTTCTTCAAAACGAGAGACAATTGTGAGAATTCTAGATCTTTCGGCCTTTGGCACCATGGGGGAGATGCCAGTTTGTCACTTTCGTGTTTATGGAGGTGCCGGTTTGTCGCTTTACTGTTTATGGCTGGTCAGAAAAGACGCTGTCTGTTTGCCAGTTGTTCGGCTGGTTTAATCTTTTGTTTGTGAAAAGGGAAAGTTCTGGGATGGGTTTCAGCTCTTCATTCATCTGGTAGAGATATTCCCCTCCAAAAGCGTAGACGCTGGTTAAGATTAAAAGGGATTTCAAGTTGTTATTTACGCTCAAAGTAGCTCAAGGTTCTTTTCGGAAGTACAGTGGCAGACAGAGAAATCTAGAGATTATTTGTATTTATGTTTTTAATGATCACCAGTAAAGGTGCTCCCATCTCTTTAATTGTGTTTCATTTCATTAATAAACTCGCAGAGCTGTTAAATAGAGAGCAAAGTGCAGTCAATCATCTCTCCGTTCTTATTTCCGTAGGTCCTCATAGTACGTCATTTGTAAGCCTTTATTTTATTATAGTCATCATTGTCGAAGGCATAATTATGGGTCTGTATACTTGAGGCCGTGAGATTTATGACAAAAATATATGAGGCCATCTTCTGTCGACACCGCTCTCAGTTGGGCACATTGATGCTAGGAATGAGGGCACCTACGTCTATTTCCCAGTGCTTTCTCGCGTCTAAAGACGAATTTAATTTTTTTTTAGTATTAATCCTACTATATATCGAATGAGATCTGAGAGTTCCTGAACTATATATCTTACTTTATATCGAATTAGATATCGGAGACATAGTCCAGTTTCTTCTGCAGGTATTGTTCCCATTTAATTGACAAATGAGATACCCCATTTTAAGAGATGTCCTCCTTAACACGGCGTCAGTAACCGGGGTGTTGTGACGCCACTTTTAGTAGTCTTAAATCAATCAATTAATTTTCTCCATAACTCCATAGAAAGACCGCACTGACAGAGACCCTCTTTTTGCTTCTCTCTTTCCAAAGGTTCGATCTCCTGTGGGGTCAGGTCCCCCTCCCCTCGGGTCCCATCGGAGGAGAGGTGGGTCGCCCGACCCCCGGGCGTCGCTGGCTTCCAGCAGAACACGAAACCAGCCTCCGAGAGATTCTCCCAGGTCGTCACCCAAGAATTCCCCGAGGTCGTCACCCAAATCGTCACCCGTTCGGCAACTCCACAGGGAGGTGAGACCGCCCCCCCCCCCTTTTTTTTTTTTTTAACCATTCATTACTGACCAAACACTATTCCCCTTGCATATCAATACCTTTTTTTTTTTCTATTAAGTCAGATCTCTTCCCTTTCTGTATTTCCCTCTACCTCTTACTTCTTCCTAATGAGCACCGTATTCTTTGGAAGCTTGAATATCAAGTCGGTGGCCCCTTTGGTGGGTGGTCTTGTTCCATATGAGTAAGTCTCATCCACTGAATAATGATAATGATAAAAGATTTTTTTTTTTTCTGCTATATTTTGGTACTGGGGTGCCGCAATTCTTTGTTTACTATTCGTTAGATAAAGTTCGCATAAAACGTCCTATAGAATATCAAAATTATCTTTCAGATATTTTAAGTAGAGGAAAAGAGAGAATACTTCTTGTGCATGTTGTCAGGTACAAAACTAATTTGATTTATCCTATAAATTTTGCTATGTGGTTTTTTTTGTTTGCAATTTTGTGTTATAGGATGCCGTAACTGTTTGTTTACCATTGTGGCAAATGATGTGCGAATGTAACGTATTTTAGATGTATTACCAAAATTATCCTTCAAATATTTTATGCGAAGTTAATTGAGTTTGGGTCTTAAATATTTATCAGTTAGCACTGATGCCTTTGGCACACTTTATAGAACCTCATAGCATCTTGCTCTTAACTTTCGCCCCAAATCGCCAAAATCGATGGCAAGAGGGATTCTCAGATATTAGTTTCCTTGTCGTCAGTATGCTAAAAAAAAAAAATTGTTGATTCCGCCTTTAAGGAGGTAAATACACATATAAGTGCGAACTGACTTCGAGGATTAAGTTTTCACCATTTTCTTCCGTCCGGAGCGAGATGAGAACATACTTGCTAATGACTCTGTAGATTATGTAAATAAAGGTCATTGTAATTTATGTACATGTGTTTCACTTACTGACATGGCTGAGAAAAATGTTCAGATGTGAAATATGAAAGAAAGTGAACATCATTGTTTTACCTGCTAATTATAATGTATACTGGTTTGTTAGCGACTAATGTTAACTTTGTATTGAGTTTAAAAGCGTAATCTCATTCTCTAATTCAAGAAACATCCCTGGACATACCTTTATCCAGTGGGAGGTTATTCTGTAGCACAAGACTCCTACCAATTTTGTGAACATACCATTTTATTCCAAATTTCTCGTCAGATTACATGCAATGCGGCTTCGTATGCATTCTGTCTTAGACAAGTAAGGAATTGTATTAACAAGGAGTCACTGCAGGTTGCGAATGACCATTGCACTTCATAGAACAGCATCCTGTTTGCAAAGTTAAATGGAAACCACATCGTCATATTCTTAATGCATTTTGATAACTTGTCCCATTGGTCATCATGTGTGGTGCCATGTTTGGTCGATTTCAATAAGCACGTTATGTAGTCACGTCAATCGTTTCTGTACTTGACTGAAATGAGGACTCCTCCGTAGGGTTTGTTTGATAGCATAGTATCTATTTGAAATTTATCCATTTCTCTTTTCTCCCCAGCGGTCTATGAGCCCAGGCTCAAAGCGGTACATCCCTCGAAGTGGTGTGGGCGTTTCCAGCCGAGTCCATTCCTCAAGAGTGACCTCCACTCCCCCCTCCCCTCCCGTGAAGCGCACGACTCCGCCCACCTCCCCCAGGGTAAGGCGACAGCGGTCTCCCAGCGGGGGGGCATCCGCCAGGAGGAATCCGTCCCCAAAGGTCGGCGACATCATCTCAGCAGCCAAGACCCGCCCGAGACGGACTGCGTCTCCCGTCGCAGCGACCAGGGCGCCTTCCCGCCCGCCTTCGCCCACCGTCCTAGGAGCGGGAGGGTTCGGGTCCCACGCGGGTTCCTCCTCCTCTTCGTCCTCGTCCGCCCCCAGGCCTCCCTCGCCTAACACTGCAGGGGGAGGCCTGGGGGGTGCCAACACAGGTAGTGGCAACCATAGGCCACCTTCACCAAATACCCCAGGGGCAACCGGAGGCGGTGCCCTGGGAAGTTCCTCGAGTCATCATCATCGTCGACCGCCTTCGCCCACAGCTTCGTCCGGCAGCGGCGCCGCTCGACCCCCGTCTCCCGGCGGGTCGAGACGTCCTCCCTCTCCCAGGGGAACGTCGCCGAGGGGGAGGGGCGCCTCGCCAGGATCGCGCGGTCCGCCCATCAGCGAGGAGAGCCTGGCGGCGAGGGTGAAGAGGGCGCTGAAGGCTCGCCTCTATCTCCTTCACCAGCCTGGGCCGAACTCCTTCACCGTCGGGGGAGACTCGCCCACGCACAAGTACAAGGTCATCATAGGACCCCAGGTAAGTCCTGCTTCCTCTGCTGGTTTGGGAGACAGTTTTGAGTTGAGAGGTCGAATGATTTGAAAGTGGTGGTTTGGGCTGAAATTCTTCTTGAATGATGATTTAAGTGGGAATGTTAGAGTGATTATTTCTCTGGCTGTGTACTTGTGTGTACAATTTTTTAAAATTTATTTATTTGTTTATTTTTTATTTTATTTTTTTTGTATGTTAAGAACGTAAGAACGCCAAACAAGAAAATAAGTTAAACCTTCGTACCGAAGTCCTTTATTGTTAGGTCTGTGGAAGAATTCCGTGCCCTCGAAGCTGCAGAAATGAGTTAAGTAGTTTTTAATATGGGCTCACGTATGACCCATGTTGAGAATGTACACATTTTATAAATCCATTGTGCGGGTAGTTTATCATTTAGGTATGCTTGTAAAATCGAATTGTCTTGACTTTTTTTTTTTCTTTTTTTTTAGACCAAAGAAATACTAATAAATCCTAATGATCAACATAGGCATGCCCTGATATACATTCAAGACAGGCGAATAATATTTATGCTATTAGGTTGACACTTAAGATCACGTCCAAGACGAAAAATAAACAAAAAACATGCAAAACATTCGATAAATTTCAACCGGCGACCGCCGAAGGAATCCTAACATTGATAGAGTACAGATTTCATATTTCACAAGGGTTCTATGAACTGTGTGGTCTTATAGATACATTCCCAGCTAGACACAAAACACTCGTTGTGAAAGGGGGAGAGAGGGGGGGGGGGTTTGCCTTCTACAGCAGTTCATCTGCCAGCACCAGATGTCAGCTTCGCGTGGGCTGCGCCAAACCCATATTATTGAAACAGCTCTCATTATCTTGCAAAAGAGAATTCGGGGTAATTGGGATATTAGGAGACGGAAGAAACTGCTTCTCTCTCTCTCTCTCTCTCTCTCTCTCTCTCTCTCTCTCTCTCTCGGATCGTCGTCAATCTAACAGCTACTAAGAGTTGAGAACAATTTTATTATTATTATTATTATTATTATTATTATTATTATTATTGTTTAAAAAAGTTAACCGTATAGCTCCTAAGTAGTTGAGAATAGTGACCCCGTTTATTTATTATTATTATTATTATTATTATTATTATTATTATTATTATTATTATTATTATTTTATTATTATTATTATTATTATTATTATTATTATTATTATTCAAAAGATGAACGCTATTCATATGGAACAAGCCCACAGGGACCCATTGACTTGAATTCTTTATGGCAGCTGTAGGCTTCACCTCTAAACAGTTAAACGACAAGATCTTGCGCCATACTGTAGGCTAAAGCAAAGTATAAAGAGAATATGTAGATCTTGGGTTAAAGGAGCTTTTAAATCCCCCCCCTTGGCGATGCCCCGGTCACAGGGTACAGTTTCAGAACAAAGAATTTAGCGTGTAGTAGATTCGCCGAATTGGGCCAGCTGATACGGGAGAGTTGCTGCTCGTTGGTTCGACGTGTTGATTAGAATACACGAGAATTCTCGTATTCAGGAACGCATTGTAAAATGTACTGCCTGAGGACGAATTTATTTAACTGGGTATACGTAATAACCCGCCCAGGATAATCTTTTAGACGACGAACATATTTAACTGGGTACCTCATAAACTGCTTAGGGGAATCTTGCTCATGCTCGCAATATACGTCTTTCATAACGTTTGATTAAGCGCGCAAATTTGAGAAATTCTCTGTTTAAATCGCAAAATATAGAGGTAAAGACGTCCTTGATGACGCTTGTGTAAGGCAAGACTTGAGAGACGTTGTCAAATCACAGAATACAGAGGGAAATAGGCTGTGTGTACATATGCTATGTTTCTGCTTCTCATTCTTATATGATTCTGATATCTATGATTTGTTTGTTTCTTGTCGACCTTTCTACTACAAGAGACGAAATCTCTAGAATAGTGTACCGCGGATTGTTTAAAAAGAAAACACACACACACACACACACACACTATATGTGTATGTATATGTATATTGTGTGCGTGTGTATGTTTGTGTTTGTTTGGGTACATGTATGCGCATCTTTATACCTATGTACGCAGCAGCAGTAGTAAAACCTCCTCTTTTTTTTACGTACCGTAAAGGCGTCGGGGAAAATGATAGTCCTTGTTATTTTTAGGAGGCTAACCGCCCCCCTGAGTTCCTCCCAACGTTCGCTCTGAAGACCGTTGCTTTACTGATGTGTCGTGGTATGTTACGCTACTGTCTTGTTTGTATTAGAGCAGTAGGCACTCTTGGCTTATTTTGTAAATATGTGAATGGACATTCATATACATATATTTGTTTTTAAATACCTTATACGCTATGACAAGTCTAGCTGCAACCTTGCCGGAAAAGGAGAAAGCTACGAGGGGAGGGAAAAATGTAATTAATGTGAAAAATGGATTCGCAGAATGAACGTAAACATTGGATGAGAAGTAACAACTGAAAGGAAATCAGATTAACGAGAAAGTAAAGCAATTGTTTAATTACGAACTAAATTTGAGTGAGAATCGTGTCAGTCTGCGTTTGCACTCAGGTTGAACTCGATTTTAGGAAAGTCATTCCACAACTTGGTTACAGTAGAAATATACAAGTTACAGTACAAATACAAGACATGGTAGAAATACAACTTAGAAAACTGTGGAGGTGTATAGTACTTCATGGTAGAAATACAACTTAGAAAATTATGAAACTGTCTGGTACTTAAACTAATCATAGGAAAAGGCAAGACGATCGATATGTATGTTATTTTAACCTAAGATTAATATACCAAGGACTTTAGATCCGTTTATCTTTAAATATTTATCTTTTTATTAATTTATTATTCCTTTTTTTAATAAGTGAGATTCTTCTTCCTGTGTTTTCCCTTTAGCTTCTCTTACTTCTGCCTCATTAACACCATTTTATTTGGAAGCTTGTGGGGTTGTTCTAATTGAATAGGATAATAATAATAATAATAGTAATGATAATAGCAGCCACCTTAGTGAGAAGAAACCGAAATAAAAATACCACGGATATATAACGCCCACGAGAGAGAGAGAGAGAGAGAGAGAGAGAGAGAGAGAGAGAAGGGAGAGGACGAGCGAGAGAGGAGAGAGAGAGAGAGAGAGAGAAAGTGCTGATGAGGTACTACTCAACGGCATTAAAGGTTATGTCAACGCTTGCTTGCTTTTTTTTTTTTTTTTTTTCAACTGACGATGACCTTCCAAGATCTTTACTTAGTCTCCATGTGTCGACTGAAATGTTTACCGGGCTGTATATTTTAGCATGGAGTGTAAACCTCATAGTGAGTGTGGAGTGTGTGTGTTGTGTGAGTGGGTGTTTTTTTTTTTTTTTTTTTTTTTTTTTTGGGGGGGGGGGGTGGTTGTGTGGTTTTTTTTGTTTTTTTTTGTTTTTTTTTTTTTTTTTTGGGGGGGGGGGGGGTGCTCATGAAAGAGTCCTTTTCTGTTGTTTATTTACATTCAGGACAATTTTAAAGCCATAATTTTTCATCTGATATTTGAAGATGGAAAATATACATAAGGTCTCTCTCTATCATTTTATATATATCTATATATATATATATATATATATGTGTGTGTGTGTGTGTGTGTGTGTGTGTGTATTAATAAAAGTCAAGAATGTTATTTTGGGTTTCTCAAAGACTTCTTATGTATTAATTGAAAATAAGAAAAATATAGAACATGAAAATAATATATTAACATATAAGGCCCTCTGAATGATTAAGAAAATTATTACCGTACCCCCAAAAAAAAAAAATCCACATAAATGAAATTAGCGTTTCAGGGTTAGTGACCGAAGTGCACTGATCAGCGTAGTCGGAATATCGTAGGTATATACACATATTGTGGTTTCGGGTTCCGTATATATATATATATATATATATATATATATATATATATATATATATATATATATAATATTATATATATATATATAATAGTATATATCATATCATGGCGTGAAGTATATTCGTTTATTTTTATGCGGTGCCTTGTTGGTAGATTACGTAGGATCGCGCGCGCGCAGGTGTGTCTGTGTTCTGTGAGGGGAGTTGACCTTTGAACAGGTGTTGCCTGTCTTACGGAAAGTTAGAGAAAAGAACTCGAAAGAGTGAAAGGTATACTTTGAACTTGTATATATATGTGTATGTATATTTACAACATAAAGTATCGCAAGGCTTAAGGATATATATATATATATATATATATATATATATATATATATATATATATATATATATATTTATTTATTTATGGGTGTATTTATAATTTGTCTCTCTCTCTCTCTCTCTCTCTCTCTCTCTCTCTCTCTCTCTCTCTCTCTCAATTCTATTCAGTTCCATTCAACTCTTTTATTACGTTTCAAAACCCATGGAAAGGAAAACAGTACAAGCGTATATAAAAGTGCGACGTTGGGTATTGGGGGTGTGGGGGGTGGGGTGGGGGTTAGGTTGAAGAAGCCAGGGCGGGTGGTGGGGATGGGGGAGGGGTGTATCATAGGCGAGGGAGACACCTGAAATTTGTGGGTCAAGGAGATGCATATTACGCTTTTACCTGTCTTCCTCCATCGCCATGCCATGCCGTGCGCATGCAGAATGGGGCTGCCCCTCGTTCGGCTTCTCTTAAGCTATTTTATATATTAACCCTGTGTATGAATTAATACGTTTATGCTCTAGGTATTTGTCATAAGTTGTTCCTTATTGTATCGTGTCTTTGCTTTCGTCTGGTTTATTTTTATGAAGGACAGCGCATGACAGGAATCTCGGCTTTCCCAGACGCGAAAAAAAAAAGTCTCTCTTCTCTTCTCTCTTTCTCTCTCTCTCTTCTCCTCTCTCTCTCTACTCTCTCTCTCCTCTCTTCTCTCTCTCGTTACAATTATACACGTTGCTTTTTTTGTTCTTTCGAAAAAGCATCTCTCTCTCTCTCTCTCTTCTCTCTCTCTCTCTCTCTCCTCTGGCGCTCTCTCTCTCTCTCTCTCATGGTTCAGGGTGGGTAATTGACGAGGCGGAACCCGAACGAAAGTCTTGATCAGAGCAGGGTATGTTTTTATACGAGCTGAACATATTACTTTAGTGTACACACACACACACACACACACACACACACACACACACACACACACACATATATATACATGTAACAAATGTATTTTCGTCTTATTTTCCTATATCTACCCCTTTCTCCCTTTCCTTCCGAGGAGTTGGGCTATGTCAAATCGTCAATTTTGTCTGAAATTTTGTGGACATTTTCAGCGAATCATGGTTGGTTGGAAGGAATGAATGTGAGGTTTTTTTTTTTTTTGAGGTGGTGGGGCGGGGTGGGGGGGGGGGGGGGGGGGGGAGATGAGGAAAGGTGAGGGGATCTTTAGGCCTACCTCAGCCCCCTATATTAGATATATGGCATGTTGATGTACCGCCATGTTGTGTTTGGACGCGCGAGTCTTCATGTGCCGAGGAAATGAGGTGAATGTTTTTAGTCGTTAAGCTCAATATTTTTCGAGAGAGAGACTCTCTCTCTCTCTCTCTCTCTCTCTCTCTCTCTTCTCTCTCTCTCTCTGTTTTACCCGAGGTGGGGGGTGGGGGGGGGGGGGGGGGGGGGGGGGTGAGAAAGGTCGCGTAGCTGACTAAATAATGGATTGTAGTTTGCAGTATGTCTGAATACTTGGGTGTCAGATTGGAATTTTCTTGAGGTGGTGGTGTTGGCGAAGCCTGTACAGTAAAATAAGCCGCTGTAGGTATGTAAGCACGAATATATATATATATATAAATATAATATCTATATATATATATATATTATTAATTATATATATAGATATATATATATATGAAGATAAAAGGCCCATAAAACACTATTTGAACGTTGCAATCATATATTCGAGCACTTCCTGTAACGTTAAAATGGTGTTCTATGGGCCTTTTGTCTTTTATTATACTGTTGTATTATAGTAAAAAGACATTCATATATATGACTATGTACGAGTGTATTGGTTCAGTTTATAAATAAAATAATTTTGACCAATCCGATAACTTATACGTAATATATATTCTGATCTTGTACAAAAAAATGTTGGCTAGCTGTTAGCATACCTGTGTTTTTCGAGGTCAGTTTTTTTTTTTTTTTTTTTTAATGCGACACAGCTGGTCAGTCGAAGACAGATAAATTAATAAAAAAAAAGTAAAAAAAATACTGGAACAGGTTGGCGAGTTGTGTTAAGAGAAGCTTTTTACATTTGGCTTTAGGGGGTGAATGTTTTCAGATCGAACGGGGAGGCTAGAAAGCATAAACCAGCATTTCCTAGGGGGGGGGGAGATGCTTGTCTCATTTTCCCAGCCCCAGTATTTTTCTCGGTTTTTAAGAGCGGCAGCACCTGCTGCTCTTTCTTCAAGGGGGTTTGTTGTGGGGGTTGGGGGTGGCAGTAACAAAATTCGTGTTGGAGAGGGAGGGAGGGACGAGGTGAGAGAGAGAGAGAGAGAGAGAGGTAGCAATCCAATTTTTTAATCCTTGCAAAAACACTTCATGGCTGTACGGTTTGCGAATATAGTTATTAATAATTTCTTGTGCATACAATGCACGCATCCTTCTGTTTGCACTCCATAGCCAAGTTTTAGTATTTAAGTTGGTGAATTCCTATAACTATTTTTTTTTTTTAGTCTTTAATGTATTGTAGATCGATGAAACTTCATACAGTGGATGCTTAGTCGGAATTCTCATGAAATCAGTGTTTCAGTGGTTTCTTGCCTCAGAAATACTGGTCTGGCTATTTGATAAGAAATAGAATATTACCATTAAGAAATTTGTAATTAAAGTTAGTTCATTTCTGTACTTCAGTATATTTGTTTCTCTCTCTCTCTCTCTCTCTCTCTCTCTCTCTCTCTCTCTCTCTCTCCACACACACAATTTGCGTTTTTATGTTTTTTAGCTAATACGATATATCGGTATTATACAACAATATTCAAGTCTTAACTATCATTCGATTGTTAATTTTAAATGTTATCGAATGTTTTCAAATGAGCATTTTCACTTCGAAGCTTTCGATAGCATTGCCAGTTGAAATTTAAGATTAAATTCTACGTCGATGGCGATTTCAGTAATAACCTTGACCACGAATCTCCAGAAACACAGTTTTTATTATTATTATTATTATTATTATTATTATTATTATTATTATTATTATTATTATTATTATTATTATATTATTATTATTATTATTTTATTATTATTATTATTATTATATTTTTTATTATTTTATTATTATTATTATTATTATTCAAACCAATAATTGGAGGAATTGAAACAAAAAGTGGAATCCTGGACTGTTTCGTCATTTGAAACTTTGTGTAAATTCATGGCGAAGTAATAATTTGTGGTAATGAATTATATGAAAAGTTTCATTTAATGAAGCGTGGTTAATTTTTTATCTGGTCTCTCAGTGACGTAGTAGGTGCCACATTGGCACATTCCTTGCCCCATCTTGGTGCCATTGCTAAATATTATAGGTGTATCTTATCGAAGCTTGCGAGGTAATATTAAGGTATGCAGACAATCATGTAAGTAATAGGTGCATAAAAGAGTAATTGAAATTACAATAACAATATTAATAATGTCGTAAGCATTCAGATTTGGAGGTTGGCGAAGGAACCACCACCACCAGAGCAAAACTTTCACAAACTCCGCCTTGATCCCTTACGTGAACTCCGTTGACCCCTCACCGTGACCCCTCCAGCTCTTTAAGGACTGGTGGGATTTGGAGGAGGAAAAAAAAAATGGAGTTGTGAAGCCTACTGAAGATTTAAAGGTTTTCATTCTGTATAGGCCTAGATATCCGAGTGAGATTGTGCCCTTGGGGTGTAACTTTTTTTTTTTTTTTTTTTTTTAGGTACTCGTATGATATGTAGGAGTATATGATCTATGTTGTTTTATTTCTGTGTTAGTACAAATATGAATAATATAAACAGCAGTAAATACTAATAAAAAAAATGGCCCTGGATTGACGTGTGATAATATCAAGACTGCACGATCTATATTGTTTCTATTTAATCCAATGTCAAGAACAACAACAATAAATGAAAATAATAATATTCCGCTTCGTAACAACTCCAGGGGTGATGGATGTTCTAAGCTCCATGCCCCTCTCTCGACCTTAACTCATGCTCGTGCCTACTTTATGGCCGGGTCGACTGATGGGTGGCAGGACGGGTATCGAATCACAGAGCTGAGGCACCCACAAATCCTAATTGGGCATGTGTTTTAATGACAGTTCTTCGTAATGATATTAGTTTGATATATGATATCGTTGGACCAAATTTCACCAAATTTATTTTAATGAGAATATGAACAGCATCCTAGGAATATATAATCAGGATCCATTCATTTTTGGAGAAATGTGTAAAATGTTAAGATTCAAAGGAGTAAAGTAAATGTCTGTCAGTTTTGCAGCAATTTATAACCTAGTTATAAAGTCAGCCGCCTTCGAAAAAACAAGATTTCCTCTCCTTCTCGTTCATGTTAACAATTTTAACCTTTTGTTGAAGTTTCCTTTAAGCAGTGTTTTATTGTAGTATATGTTTTGTTAAATTTATGGTGCAGAGTACCAGTTCGCCTGAAGACAGTTTGAGAGGACGAAACGGGCAGAGTCTTTATACATATATATATTATATATATATATATATATATATATATATATATATATATATATATATATATATATATATATAATGATTTTTGTACATTCATGATATATTGATGTATTTTCTTTTACGTTCATTTGCTTTGTATACATCATTAAACAACGTACATGCAGTGGTTGCCAGTTACCCTACTACACTCAACAGCCATTGACGAGGAGAGAGAGAGAGAGAGGTGTGTGCTTGTTTTGGTGGCTTACCTTATCCTTTTACAATCAGGTCGAGGTACCGGGAGAAGGCGCAGCCGAGATAGACGTGTTATTTCATTGCACATTATCCGTGTTGATCTTAGCAGGCCGCGCCACAGAGGCGACTCTATATGCGAGCGTCCCAGAGACAGACAGACAGACAGACGGGTCATTTAAACGTGAATTACCTACGCAAACACCAAAGGAGACACGGCCAGTCACTCATTCTCCGCCATATTTTGTAAACAGGATGTTCCGAGGCCAGGCAGAATCACACGTTTTATTTCCAATGGAAAGTTCGATACGGGGTTCTCTCTCTCTCTCTCTCTCTCTCTCTCTCTCTCTCTCTCTCTCTCTCTCTCCGGGGGCTTGTCCATGTGTGTTCTTTGGTCCTTAGATAGGTTATGGACGCCGTATTTTGAAGATTGTTTTAGTCCATTTTATAGTTTTTTTTTTATTTCCTCCATTATTGGATTTTATTATTGGTATATACACTAGTATTAACTCCAAATTTCGTTGTAGGCAATAAAATACAAATTTGTACATGTGTCATGGTAAATAAAAAGTACAAATTTCTCCTTTTTATATTCGCTTAACAAAAACGTACCACTTCCTGTCAAAAAATGAGGCGTCATTGACCTCGTGTGATTACTAAAAGCCATTTTTTTCCTTCAAAAATATAGACCTCCTTAAGATTCGAGAGAGAGAGAGAGAGAGAGAGAGACGTTTATTGTTGTTGTTGTTGCTGTTTTTACTGCACCTCTTGGCACAACGCGCGGCCTTGTGCCTGTGGTGCTCTTCTAGGGCTGTTATCTTCCTCCCTCTTAGAAAGGGGCATTTTTCATTCCCATCCTGGGCTACTTAAAGAGACGACTCGTTTTTATTATGTTTTTGATAAAAAGGATGTAGCCAAATTGAACGGGCTGCGTGTTTGAAAGACCCCCTCTCTTTTTTTTTTTATTGTGTGTCCCTATCCCTTATCCAATAAGGAGTAGTAAGTACTTGATGAGAGGTTTTGATTTAGTACTCTCTCTCTCTCTCTCTCTCTCTCTCTCTCTCTCTCTCTCTCTCTCTCTCTCTATTTTCTCTCTCTCTCAGATTTTCTAGAATCGTTGGAGTGATATCGTGAGTTATTTTATCTCCTCTTCATCCTCTCTCTCTCTCTCTCTCTCTCTCTCTCTCTCTCTCTCTCTCTCTCTCAGATTTTCTAGAATCGTTGAGTGTATCGTGAGTATTTTTTATCTCTCTCTCTCTCTCTCTCTCTCTCTCTCTCTCTCTCTCTCTCTCTCCAAATGGAAAAAATATACGCAAGTGCATCGCGAATATTTTAGATCCTGTTGCAAACATCAATTTCAACCGTTTTATCATATTTTTCAACGCAAATTGGAAAGTTGTATCCCGGATTTAAGAGGTGGTTTTTATTTTTCTTAAAATCCCAATTTATTTGTTTTGGAGGAGCCAGCTGTCGGTAGCCATCTGTTTGTCCTGTTTGATAAATATGAATGTTAGTTTGTTTTCAGAAGATGAAGTAACCTGTTTGGGTGTTTCCTTATTCCACGAAGAAGGCGAAGCAGAAGAAAGGAAATGCTTTTGATTTTGAATTTTAGTCATAGTTTATTTTAAATATATATTTTGTGTGTGTATGTGTGAGTAGAATTAATTTGTGTGCTTGCATATTAAAGGATTTTTATTTTTTTATGTACTTCTATGTACTAGAATATCACCGTCATCAGACGACTTGAAGTTGGTTTTCTTGTTACAAATTTATAATTTGATATTGATTTTTCCTAAAATTTTGGGGGCCAGTTGGAACGGTGCAAGAATTTAATATTTATTTATTTTATTTATTTATTTTTTTGGTCAAAATTTGGATGTCAATTGAACGGTGCAGATTTATGCCCTTAGCCAAAACATCCAAGAAACGGAAACGACGATTAGTATCACTCCTCCTCCTCCTCTTCCTCTTCGTCCTCCTCCTCCATGTCTTCGTCGTCGTCGTCGTCGTCGTCCTCCTCCTCCTCCTCCTCGCCATTCTCTCCGGAGCGTCTGGCGGCAATACAAGGAGACGAGGCGTTGTTTACATTCGACTCCCCGGGGGAAAATAAAAGTAAATAAATAAAATGGAAAACAAAGATCCTCTCCATCGCATGCGACCGGGAGGTGAAAGTTTATTTACGTGCCAGTTGGATCCAGATGGTGCGTAGAAGAGTTCAGGCTCAATATTTGCAACTTTTTTTTTTTTTTTTTTTTTTTTTTTTTTTTTTTTGTTTTTTTTTTGCTACGTTCTGTGGAATTGATCGTACCACAGTTATCTCAAATGAAGGTTATTATTATTATTATTATTATGTTATCATTTGTATTAAATTTTCTGTTAGTATTATTGATTTGTTAGTATTATTGATTTTAATTGTATCATTTAGCTATTTTTTCCTTTTTGTATATTAGATTTTATTTTATATTATTATTATTATTATTATTATTTATTATTATTTATATTATTATTATTATTTATAAAAGGTTATTTACTTAATTTTACTGCTGTTTATTTGTTAAGTGCGGCTGATTGGAATTGCTATTACGATCATTCGAGTGTTATTGTTACCTATGACTTTTTAATAAGCGCTAATACAAGGATCGAGTTCCGTCTGCTGGATATTTCATTAGCATTATTTATCTTTGACCTTCATTTGTTTTTTTTTTTTCATGGTGTCATTAAAGGATCTCTTGCTTGTGCAACGGATGCAGGTATGTGGAGGTAGGAATGAGGAATTTTTTGTCTTGAGCAGTTTTACCTTCAAACTAAGTATAATTCCTCTCATTAGCAACTTGTAAGTTTTTCAACTTATAGTTCACTATCAACACGAAGTCTATTTTCGTTTCGGAAGGTTTAAATCAGCGGCCACAAGTATCATTTTTAGTATTAATACAACTCTGTGTCGCATTTCTGAAGAGACCAGCCTATCATTTAAAGAAAAGACGCCCGTGTTCATTAGTGGTTTGGAATTCCTTTGGTTGGTCTTGATTCCCGAATGTCAGGATTCCTTGTGGGTCCTCGATTCCCGAATATTAGGATTCCTCGTAGGTCCTCGATATCAGGATTCCTCGCGGGTCCTCGATTCCCGGATGTCAGGATTCCTCGCGGGTCCTCGACTCCCGGATATCAGGATTCCTTGTAGGGTCTCGATTCCTGGTGGGTCCTAGATTCCCGGATATCAGGATTCCTTGCGGGTCCTCGATTCCCGGATATCAGGATTCCTCGTGGGTCCTCAATTCCCAGATATCAGGATTCCTCGCGGGTCTTCGATTCCCGGATATCAGGATTCCTCGCGGGTCCTCGATTCCTGGGTATCAGGATTCCTTGTAGGGTCTCGATTCCCGGATATCAGGATTCCTCGCGGGTCCTCGATTCCCGGGTATCAGGATTCCTTGTAGGGTCTCGATTCCCGGATTTCAGGATTCCTCGCATGGCCTCGACTCCCTGATATCAGGAATCCTCGTAGGTTCCTCGAGAAACTGTGAAAGGAAAGGTGATATCTTGATAACGATTCAAATGATCATTTGTTAACTTTAGCTGGTAGCTTAACCATCGTTACTGAATGAATGCCCATGATTATGAGGATTATGCTGTTTTGATAATTACTATATATATATCTAATATATTATGTCGATATATATAATATAGATATATATATTTTATATATATATATTTACAATATATTATGTAAAATGTGCGTGTGGATTATTACATTTTTTTATTGATTACTTTCGTGTAAACGAAACCTCTTCTGAGAGACAAATTGAAAACAGTTTTCATGTGACAGTTTATAGTGTTAATTTACTGTTTACAGTGTTATTATTATTATCATTATTATCAATATTTTTTTTGGCCAGCTGTGTACAGTGCAAATTTATACCCTTAACGAAACAAATAATAGAATTACAGAAATTGCTACGACTAAGTATACTACCTTCGAAACCAGCAGGAATCTGTTGAAATGTTCGTAACCTGGCCTATGGCTCTTTGAAAGGCTTCGTTATCCGTCCCTGATGAGCTGAACGGACAAGGACAAGCTCGTTTGGGAAGCCTTTGTAGTAGTAGTAGTAGGAGGAGGAGACGAGGAGGAGACCTCGTCAAGCACGCGTTGTGACCTTTCCCTGACGAAGCAGTGGGGGTCTCTCCATAGATACACGCAGCACGTGAGGCAATCAGGTGTCATGTGTCATGTGTCACTTGCTTGTAACACAGTAGTCCTGCACTTGTTGCATGAATCTCTGAACTCGCCACGTAGCGGCGCGCGGGGATTCTGGGCAGCTGGACTCACAGAGAGAGAGAGAGAGAGAGAGAGAGAGAGAGAGAGGGACGAGAACAGAGAGAGAGAGAGAGAGAGAGAGAGACAGAGACAGAGAGAGAGAGAGAAGTGTATGTTGTGCCCAAATGACCTCGACTTGATGATGATGGTTCTGAACGGAGAGCGGGCACAATGCCAATCTCAGACGCGGAGAGAGAGAGAGAGAGAGAGAGAGAGAGAGAGAGAGAGAGAGAGAGAGATTTGAGAGAGAGAGAGAGAGAGAGAGAGAGAGAGTGATATCCTTCGCTCTTAACTGTTGGGTTGTTCGCGATAGACGTGAATGGCAGTAGTGTTTATTGGTGTCAAGTGTTGTAATGGTGTCATGCGATGGCGTCTGATATGGGTGTTTTGAATAATGTACTCTCGCAAATGATCTGCTTTTCTTTATTGTGCGTTGCTCGGTGATTTAATGGCTGTTTTCACAGTTTTTCGATCTTTATCATCCTGGTTTATCTACTCGCTTCTGGTATTAGATTTATTCTAGCTTCTCATGGTATACTTCACTGATCAGTGTAGTACAGAGAAGCGAGATACATTGAGGAACGGTCATGAGATGAAAAGTAGGAACCTATTGGAGCAGAAGTTGGAGAAATCTCGTCTTCTGGAGAGAACCTTGTTCGTGATATTGGATGGTGGCGGGGGTTGGGGGGGACGTTAAATAATTATGGGTGAAAGGTGTCTTAATCAAATGGCAATATCTATTTCGATGAATTTTTACATGGTGGAATAATTAAACAGCATCGTTGATTATGAAACGATTTGTATTTTAGATCATCTAGAGAACATCGATTTCAAATTACGTCATAAATAACAGATGTTATTTACTCGATTTTTGAAACGGGAAAATATAAATAAACGTAAATAACACGCTTAACATAGAGAACAGCGGTTTCAAATAACATCGTCAATAATTACAGACTTTATTTACTCGATTCTGAAAACTAGAAAATATAACTAAACGTAAATAACACGCTGAACAGCCCAACGCAGCGCCTCAGTGGCGTGGTTGGTATGGTGTTGGCCTGCCACCTCGGTAGCCGCAAGTTCGATTCTCGGGGATTCCATTGAGGGGTCAGAGATGTGTGTTTCTGGTGATAGAAGTTCACTCTCGACGTGGTTCGGAAGTCACGTAAAAAGCCGTTGGTCCCGTTGCTGAATAACCACTGGTTCCATGCAAAAAAACACCAAACAAACAAACAAACAGCCCAACGCATTAATAGAGATCCCCTTGTGGGTCGGGCTGTTTTCCAGAACAGCTAATGGTCGTTAAATGTACCTGTATCACAGAGGATACTAATCCTTATCGTCTGCAGATAGATTTGAGTGGCTTCTTGTGAAGCCCTGTGCACTAATGAGTCTTGGGGCGGCTTCCATTATAAATGGGACTTCAGTTTTGCTTGTTTGGGATTTGGTTGGCCTATACAAGGTGTGTGTGTGTGTGTATATATATATATATTATATATATATATATATATATTAATATATATTATAATATATATTATATATAAGAACTTTTATCACATCACCTTTAATATCCAATTTCGCTCTACCTCGGGTTTAATGTATTTTCATATATGTTAACTGAAGGGGAATTTTTTAGTTCATCATCGTTTCGTCCTCCCGTGTGTGTTGTGTTTTGTAATTTTAACTGGATGAGCCTTCCATACAGAAAACTTCCGCTATAAATACTTATTCCTATGTCTTTTCCGAGTAAAAACAGTACTGTCAAATAATATTAGCAACTTGATCTTGTTCCCTACCAGTAGAATGAGTGCCCGGAAATACACACACACACACACACACACACACACACACACACACACACACACAGCACACACACACATATATATATATATATATATATATATATAATTTTTTTTTTTCTTTCTTTCTTTCTAATCACATCTCGAATTATTGGAATGTCGTGGACGTACAACTTGACGTACAACTGACTACTATCATGATTATTACTCTTGGTATTCAGATGCCCTTGTCTGAAGGAAGTGAAGTGCCTTACCTTACTTACTTAGGATTGCTTGGAAGATTGCCATGTGTTCCTATCACATAATTCTGAGCAGTTTCAAAATGTTTGTTGATTTCAAAAGAAATTTTATATCTATCTTGTAATACATAATATGGATGGTTTAGATTTATGATAGAGTCTAATGAGTTTGCATGAATTGTTAGAAAATGCCATTTTATGAAGTTTATATTTAAACAAAATACACCAATTCGAATTTAACTGCTGACTTTAGATGTAAAAATGGGAAAGTATCTGGATCAGTATCGCTGGACCCCAGGCAATGGACAAATTCCAAGTAAATTTAGTCCAGAATGTGTTCAAGAATTGTTCAAAATGAATTTACTCTTAGCATTTCTAATCCTGCAGGAATTCAAGCTTGATTTTGTACACTCACCCTTGAAGACTCGGGGTGAGAGAGTGCCCATACACATAAAGAAGAGGAAGGGTTATTGTATTGGAACCATTATCCATAGGTTTGCCAGTGTGTTAAAATGGTCCCGGATGCTCATTATCGGTGACAGACAGGAGCAGTTGCAACTGAGAAGTACTAACTAAAGCGTGGTGGTATTGAAATAGGTAGATTCTAAAGATGGCGGGAAGGTAAAGGATTTACTTTTGAAGGAGGGGGAGGGAGGCGGGTGAGCACCTTGTGGGACCCCCTTCAATTTGGTCGTGTATAAAGCTTTTGTACCTGTTGGTATGTGCATGTGTTTGCATTTTGAGACCGAGAATCTTCTTTAGTTTTTATCAAGTTTTGTAATAGTACAGCTCTGTCGAGTATTATGAATGTAAATACGATAACAGTATCTGTTGATATTGACGTGTTGAGTTGCCTTAGTACGTATGTATAAGAGATTTTATATATTGTACTGAAGTATTTATGTGGAATTTCCATGCGTTTGGTTGTTTTCCGGGTTTGGTTCCATAATGCCAAAGCAAAAATACAAAAATACAAATGACCCCTTCTTCATAGGTGGCCGTCTTTTATAAACAGTTGATGGAAATATTTTTGTGAAAATAATTTTTGATGGAGTTGCTTTTAGAAGCCTAAAGGAATTTCACTGTCGTTGGAATTCGGTACTCAAAGTCTGATATAAGTTACCAAAATTAATGTGATTTAATTAAACGTTTTATGAAAGTTCTTTAAAGAAACAGTACCTTATTTGAAATTGTTCTGTGTATCAGCATTTTCACGGAAGTTGAATTCGTGCAATTATTATAATGCTAGTAATCAACCTCTTAGAAAAAAAACTAAAGCTATAGACTTAAATGGCCATTGTATTCATCATAGGAGCGTCCTTGGTGATACCAAGGTGCAGGTCTGCCGAGAGAACTCTTGAGCAAATGAGTAGCAGACGAGGATTATCATTATTCTGACGAAAAGCAATGGGCGTATGCCAAGCGACGCCCATTTCTAAAGGTCGCCTCGCTTTTGATTTGCCTGCCTCTCTCTCTCTCTCTCTCTCTCTCTCATCATCCTCTCTCTCTTCATCTCATCTCTCTCGTCTCTCTCCTTCGCCTCTCTCCTCTCTCTATCATGCCAAACACTTAGTGGTCTTTTTGCAAGTACGAGTATAGTGCCAAATGGTGGAGTCATCTCTTATGAATGCATGAGCAATATATATATATATATATATATATATAGTATATATATATATTATATATATATATATATATTATATGAATTTTTTAAACCACCGTGATTGATATATAGTGGCATTAAAGACTACAAATGTCCTTTAATATTTCCAATTCGCCTTGTAACCTTATCCGTCGGAATTTAATATTATTTCCATATATGTTAATCGAAGGGGATTTTTTTAGTTGATAATAATTTCGTCCTCTCGTGGATTCGAACCAATCCTTATTTCTCCTCTGTCGCTGGTTCGAATCCACGAGGGGACGAAATTATTATCAGGTGAAAAATTCCCCTTCGGTTAACATATATGAAAATTATTAATTCCGAGGTAGAGCGAATTGGTTATTAAAGGACATTTGTAACTTTATTATATATAAAGACGACAAATAGAGTTAGAGGATCAGGTGTGGTCATGAAACACGTGTTTGAAGTCGCGTCATAGTACTGTGGAGTACATGAACCTAAGAGTGGCTGTTATTCAATCCAGTGGACATACATCCGATTTCGATACTTTGGAACAAATGGGTGTTAGTTTAATATCTGATTCTGGAATAAATTGCATTAGTTGCATTAATCAAACGTCATTGTTAGTGTTTCACTTGTTCAGGAATAACGATTGAATTAGGATGATATACGTAGGCTGTAAGGGAACCGTTAGGTTATTATGGTTAAGGCTTTTTTTTTTTTTTTAGGGAAACGGTGGATCTTTAGTAGGTAGTGACCCCCAAGGGGTTTTAACCCCGCATGTGTCCACCTTTGCGAAGTGTTTAGGACAAGCCCTGTTGGGGATGACCGTAAGAACATAAACAAACGACCGTCAATATCATACAGATAACGGCCCTACAGAATTATTAGTCTCGGATAACGAACCCCCCCCCCACCCCCCCCCCCCCCCCCGAAAACCCCTTGTAGGTCAAATCTAAGAGAAGATCGGAAACGATTTTTAGAATAATACTTCGCATTAACACAAAGTTACCTAGATGTAATAATAATAGCAATAATGAGTGTGGTATTATGGCATATCCAGTAATAAAGGGGGTAACAGACGTTTGACGTAATTAGTCTGCAAATGGCACACCGAATATTATATTATTGCTCAGGTGGACGTATCTTCATTTTCAATTTGTAAAACGTTTTAAACAATGTTTCTTTTCAGTAAAAGTATATCTATCTTCCTTAGAAGAACAATTTTATATATATATATTATATATATTATATATTATAGATATATATATTATATTATATGTATATATATCTATATATATATATACTTCCCTTTAAATATTTGATTCTGGTCCCCCCCCCTCTCTCTCTCTCTCTCTCTCTCTCTCTCTCTCTCTTTTTTCTTAAGTGCTCAAATTTAAGCTGAACAACTTGATATAAATACGAAACTTAGAATTAAGCGAACAATTAAAAAGAACAAAAAACTCGGGCGTGGATTGCCGCTCTGAAGAAATCCTCTTATAATGTAATAAATAAAAAAGAAAAAAACTTGGACTTCCGACCAATTAGCGCTCGAAGCAAACCCGTATTTCGTGCCCAAATTCGAGGCCCTGCCAGTCGCGTGGCATTAAAATCAATTCGTCCCTTCCTTACTTGTAAGGCGCCTATTGATAACGAAGGAGAGAGAAAAACTCATTACCTGGAGGGCGTAGTTGAGTTAAGCGGGCTTCCACATCTCAACAGACACCCTGGGGGGAGGGGGGTTGGAGTTGCTAGTTTACTAATACACAGAGATAGAGAGAGGGAGGAGGGGGGGTGGGGGGGGGGGAGCAGGTCTTCCTCGCTTTTAGCGCAGATTTCGGTGTGGCATTCGATTTGCGCTGTTGCTCGCTGCTATGACAAGGAAGCTTTTTTTTGGGGGGAGGTTCTTTTGTCTAAGTGATTTAGGAATTAGGAGATGTATGTTGCAGATTTCTCTCTCTCTCTCTTTCATTCCTTGAATAATTTGAGTAATGTTTCCCTATAAAGGTATCGTAAGTTTACTGTGATAACAAATCTCTCTCTCTCTCTCTCTCTCTCTCGCTCTCTCTCTCTCTCTCTCTCTCTCTCTCTCCATGTAATTAATAAATGAATAAATAAAAAACAAGTAAAGTAAATGAATTACATTAAAACGAAGGGCCTGGGTGTCATTTATTATGTATTACGTCTCAGGAATTTGAAATTCCTTAGTCGTGTCATGCATTATGGTGTTTCCTTTTTCTTTTTCCCCCCAAAAATATTTTTAAGTTCAGAATTTAAAGAGTTCTACTTCCCTGTATCTATACATTTTATATATATATATATATATATATATATATATATATTATATGGTGGTGGTGTGTGTGTGTGTGTGTGTATATATATATATATATATATATATATATATATATAATATATATATATATATATATATAGCACCTTTCGTAAGAAGGAATATCAGTGATCAGTCGATCGAATGGAGACACTGGAAATGTTTTTATGAACTTTGTCTTTGTCTTTCTTGCCTTGCCTACATATTCACTTTGCATGCATAAAGGAGAGGAATTGCCATCATTACCAGTACCCGCACGTGTAATATCATGTGGTATCTTCGTGGCCTTATGAGGTACCCTATTTGGTGGGATTGTAGCCGAGGAGAGAATGACGAGCGAGTGCCTCTCTCTCTCTCTCTCTCTCTCTCTCTCTCTCTCTCTCTCGTCTCTCTCTCTCTCTCTCTCTCTCTCTCTCTCTCTTATTGACAGGGTCACCGCTCTGTGTAATGTTTCCTTATATTTTTTTTAATTTACCGTTACAATAAACACATTCTCTCTCTCTCTCTCTCTCTCTCTCTCTCTCTCTATTTTATTGACAGGGTCACTGCTCTTTGTAATGATTCCCTAGGTTTTTTTTTTTTTAATTTTACTTACAACAAACATATTCTCTCTCTCTCTCTCTCTCTCTCTCTCTCTCTCTCTCTCTCTCTCTCTCTCTCTCTCTCTCTTTTGTGGACAGATATTGCACATTTCAGAAAATATTTGTTTTCAAACGCATGCGGGCACTTACAAGTCCTTGGCAGATAGCATTGATTTCATGCTTAGAATTTTCTGTCTTGTACATTATAAGCCCATCATCTTTCGGGCTGTGCTTAAGCTACGTATATTTTTCCTTAAACGTCATAGGCAGAGTTAATGAGTAGGATGTAACCCCCCCCCCTTCCCCCCCTCTCTCTCTCTCTTCTCTCTCTCTCTCTCTCTCTAATGATGTTGCACAGTTACATGGTTGTGGTTTAAGTCTCTCTCGATTTGTTGTTAATCGTCTGATAGATAGATAGATAGATACACGGAATTATAACTCCACTTTTTCATCATTTTCGCTTACTCGGGGAGTAAGCCTACGAACTACTATGTTGTTTTGTTGGGGGGGTGGGAGGTAGGTAAGGTCTATGGAGGAGCCTAAAAATTTCTGAAAAAGGTGTTTCGCGTTGAGTTAAAGAAAGATGAATTTTAGGTTGGGATATTTATGATTTATTTATTAGAATGAAAGTGTAACAAAAAAATTAAGTACAGAAAAATTATTTCTAATAAAATATAGCATATTTATTTTAATTTTCGTTGGTGAAACAAGGCTCTATTTGACCGCAGATTTCAGTACGTTTTAATTTACGTTAAAAGTTGGGGATATAATGTTCACAACTCATGCGTTAGGGTAAAATCTTACACGTTTCCGTGTAAGCTGGAGGCCGGATCACTCCTTGTTACTTTCTTCGAAATCTCTACCGGCTGGGCATTGTGCCCTTTAATCTGTAGTTATTCTGATTAAATTGAGGTAGTGGTGAATGTTTGTCAAGGAGTTGTTCCCGCTACAAAAAACTTATTAATTCCTTTTGAAAGCCAAGGTGTTTGACTTAAATTAATGCACAAAGTGTACATATACATGCATAATTTGAATATACTTTAATTAGGCCGCAAACCTTGGCGATACCGGAATTAAACCTGTCCATCATGTCTGAATGAACTGGTAACAGAACTTGATTGCGTGGTTACGTTATTTCTTTGCTCTGTAAATGTCCGTTTTCAGTTACAACTGTAGTGCAAATCATTTTATTTTTCCTCCCCATAATGAATAAGATTTTGTCTAGCTATAATTTTATCAGTCAGTGTCGCCGCCTTCTATCTGTTTTTGCGTCTCTGTTCCGTACTTAATGCCCTTCAGGCTTGTAGTCGAGCTATCCCCCCCCCCCCCCCCCCTCCCCCAACCGATTGCAGACTAAACAAATTACAGTCCCTCTGCGTAGCGCGCGGATTCTCAGTGCAAGGATGAATTTCTAAGGTCGATCAACTCCTCCTCCTCCTCCTCCTCCTCCTGTGAGGTTTCGCTACGTGGATAAAAGTCAGGAAGGAATTATGGCAGTAGATTTCATATCAGTTTTGTATCTCCAGCACACACTTACGGGAGGAAAAGCAAGTTTTGATTTAGGGAGATAGAGACATTTATTTTCACCTGGACAAACAAATTTTGTCTTTAAACCTTTCAACTTGTAAAGCTTCTGTCCACGGAATGGAATACCCAAGTGCTGAACGTTATTTCCTTGAGAGAAGAAATTAACAAGTGATATGAGATAATTGTGACTTCAGATTTAACTAAGAACAACTTACTTTAAAAGGTGGTGATCTCTTGGGATTCTAACCGACATTTTGCGATGCTTGTTAGATGTTGAGGGGAGGTTATAAGCCTTGTCAATTCATCGTCCTGAGAGGAATCGACACCCTTACTGATAACTCACTCTCTCCCGCGAGAAAGTACATTTGTGTTCTGTACGTACACATCTGTTAAATAATGATAATTCAATACCAGATTGGATAAGAAATCGAGAACTCGTTAAGTTAGAAATACCATTATGGTTAATTACCCAGTGAATGATATGGTAGGCATCATCTCTGACGACTTGATGAAGCCTACCCAGTCGAATGATATAAGAAAATTTTCAGAAATGGTCCCTATATAAACCCAACTGACTGTGGTCAAATAGGTAGCTTGCTGGGAGGTGTTGGTTTACTAAGACTTCACAAAAATGATTTACTCTTGCACGAGCTAGACTGATGCGATGAAACCTCAGCACCTTTCTTGGGCGTGAATGCTGTCAAGTTCTGTACGTCGACAAAAATCAAAGGGGTCTAGGTTCAGAATTTTCCTACACGCCACTACACGAAAATCTTGAACTGGTGTTAGATGCTCTCTCTACCTCTGTCTGCTTTGTATCATAACCCAGCCGAGATTGCTCGTATTTCACTGCCTCAGTTATTAAGAATCAACGGTTACACATTTTACAAAAAGAAAAAAGGGAAAACAGTTTCAGCCAGTTTATTTGGTATCCTACCGGTTCAATCAAGAATCTGCAGCGCAACCTCTCATTTCAGGGACTTGATACATGGCCCAGTTTAAGCTGGACCTTGCACCTTGTATTCACTCCAAATCAGATTCAATATCATTACTTTTAGTAACCTCAGTAAGTAATATTGAAGTCCGCTCGAGAGAGGGACCCGGACGAGTTTTTCCCGCTGCGGACGAGTAGAATCTCTCGAGAGTGTCTCTCAAAATTGCGACCTGTATTGATATTCCAGCGATCCCAATACAGGTTGCTTGCAATTGCTGTTCGATCTGCCACCTCATGTAATTCGAAAGTCATTTCTGCCGTAATTGCTTCAATACCCCGTAACGAGCTATGGTCGAATCCCCATGGAGAGACAGCCCTGCTTGGCTCTTGGCCGGTTAATTCCCAACAGTCAGGTGGTTTAGAATCGTTCTACGTGACATTTTCTCTCTCAGTACAGCAGAGCGATGGTTGGGGTGACTCTAGTAATTTTTTTTTTGTAAAGAAAAGTGCACATAAATCTTGATTTAAACGTAGGCTTAGTGGTCTTTATTGCAGGTCATAGGCCGGGACAACAAAATGGCATTCAGCGTAAAGGTAAATAAGACATAACAAATAAATAAAGCGTTTATGAATCTTCCAACCGGTAATGGATCATAATGAGACCCGAAAACCAAACACAAGAGGTGGTAAGGATTAGACAGACACGTGGTGGGACATGCGTAATTCTCCAGTTGCTTGTTTCTTGCAACGACTGCGGTTATCGACGCTGGGTTTCCCAATAATAAACCACTGTTTATCTGTGTTGTTTCTCCATATCAAGACGCTATCGCTCGGTTTCTTCAAGATTTCAGATTATCTGGATAGGATCAGCAGTGAAATCGGGGTTCTTAGAAAAGTGATTCCGGGTTTGAAAGATTTATGACTCTTGATAACTTAATTGATTTTCGTGATAAATGTTGAAATAAAAGTATCTCTCTCTCTCTCTCTCTCTCTCTCTCTCTCTCTCTCTCTCTCTCTCTCTCTCTCTCTCTCTCTCTCTCTCTCTCTCTCCAGATATTTTATGCTTTTTATTATTACGTAACAGATGAATACAAAAAATCCACTATTTTTCCTGAGGTAATTCAATTATAAAATCTGACACATTCGTGTTAGAATAAAAATCCTCAATGCTCTGAAACTTTTTTTGGCGCCAGATTATGTAGGGTTGTGTCGATATAATTATTTGGCGCCAACTTTGTCGTTGGCTGTAAGAGGCCGTTATTTGACGCCAGTTTATTTGGAGTTGTGTCTTCATGAGTTGGCGTAATTACGAGACGTGTAATGTGCTTGCCTCTGTTACCTGTCTCTCTCTCTCTTCCCTCAGACTTGTAGTTTTTTTTTGGGAATGGGCCTAACTAACGCTTATGTTTTTCTTTATTTATTCTGGAATTCCACAATCCAACTTTAACTTCCTTTTTGAGTGGCAGACGCAGCTACATATTAGGATGGACTTAACTCTGGGCTTCCTCTGCGATGGCATTTCCGGGCAACGTGGTTGGAGTGAGTGATATCCTCAACCCTCTTGTTCAGAACCACATCCTCCTCCTCCTCCTCCTCCGCCTCAAGGGGCAGCACTCTTTCACCCCCTTCACGTGTTCCTGTCGCTTGTGGTAATGGTGGCACTTCCTGAGCAGTTTTGTCAGGTAGTTGGGAAATCTTATGAATCGGCCCTCTGTGGTGGCACTGTTGTGTTTGCCAAGGATGATTAGTTGCGGTTAGCAGCTGCCTGCTGTGTCCTTCTGGAAATCGTTCCTTGTGTCGTAATGGCTTGACAGTGATTGTTACCTATACCACCGTTTCGTTTATTGTTCCCCGGTTGAACTTACATACATCAACAGGGATTTGCCGTTTATTGCAATCGTTATGCATAACGTGTTTGTCCCGGTCTGATAGAAAACTAAAATTCAGCCTTCGCAAGAGCTTCCATTTTGATTGACAGACAGGTGTCTTCTTGCGTCATAATTCCCTTCTAACTTTTACTCGCCTCTTTCTCATTTCTGGCCATTCCCGTCTGGAATTGTATTTCAACTTGAGACGTCTTCTCATTAAGATATTAAATGCCTCATATATATTTCACGAAAAATAATGTATGAATGTATCTTACACTAGCTTTCTCAAGGAGGGGGGGAAATTTGAAATTTGCGTTGCACCGACATTTAATCTGATTTCAAGTGCTCCGAACGGCCTTCTTATCCTGAGTGTAAATGCGCAGTGGAAGAAGTTCAATTTCAGAGCGCCGGTGACCATTGCTTTGGGAAGTTTGAATAAGATTCTCTCTCTCTCTCTCTCTCTCTCTCTCTCTCTCATAATGCTGTATTGCATTGAACCCGGGAACCCAACCGCCAGTACCAGTTAGTGCCACCACTGCTAACGCCTGGGGGGTCCTCAGTTGTTACTTGCTCTCTCTCTCTCTCTCTCTCTCTCTCTCTCTCTCTCTCTCTCTCTCTCTCTCTCTCTCTGAGTTGGGATGCTGTCCTTAGCCTTGAAATTTACTTGAAGTTTAAGAGACGTTTGTCATAATATAAAACGCAGACTTCGTTTGCATTATGTATTTATTATATGTTAGTGTATTTGTGCATTTATGTATTCATCATATGTTAGTGTGCTGCATTGTTAGTAAAAATAATTTAGGGACAGTTATTTCCAGTATACCGGTTATATTGTGCAAGATGGTGCAACGGCAGCTCGAGCTGGGCGCGAGGGCTGTGATCGTTTTTGCAGATATAATGGGAGATATAATCCCAGATATAATGGGAGATGGTGTAACAGATATTAATGTTCGGCTTTGATATCCTGTCATGTCTGTAAAAATGCGTTTCTTACTGATATGGTTAATGAAGGTACTTCTTGCAAATGTTCGAGTGAACTTTTGTGAACAAGGCAGCAACTGCAGTTTGCGAACATTTGTATCTTTAAGTGGGGGGGCGCTGGGGAGGGGAGAGTTGAAGCAATGAAATGCATTTCGTGTAGAGGACGTGCCTCTCGAGTTGAGCATGGCTTTTGTTATGGTAGCCTGTTCAAGGTATGTAGTAAAAGAGACTTTTTTTTTTTTTTTTTTTTGGGGGGGGGGGGGGGTGGGGGGGGGGGGTTAGAATTTGAAGGTCATGCAGTGGGTGGGTGTTGATAGATGGTAAAAGGGAAGGTGGGTTCGGGTGGAGGGAGGCGCAAGAGTCAACAGGATAAGGGGGTGGGGGTGGTTTAGTCTAGGCGGTTGTGGCTTTTATCCAGAGCAAGGTATTTGGTATGCTGGGAGTGGAGGAGCTTTGAAATAGACTTGCTTTGACGAAGTGAGCCTTTGTCAGGTCCGTCGACCTATGTCAGCATTCTCGTAACTGTTCTGTTGTTAGCTGTTTTCTCTTTAGTTAACTTCTACTCTCGCAACAATTGGCATTTTATTCTGCCGATGTTTGATTTGATTGTTGACCTAAGTTTTATAAGCAAGAGGTCAGTTTCTTAATTTCAGAGATTTCGTTTTTGGTCAAATGTCAAGTCATCCCGTTGACCTTTCCATAGCCATTCTGGACCATTCACTGGATAAAGTAGGGATGAAGACAAATAAAAATGCAAGGGACAAGCACTGAATGTTTTTGTAGATGACGCAATGCATAGAAACAGGAGTAAGAATGTGCTTGAAATTTGACCAAGGATGCCTTTTGTACCGTAATCAAAATGCATTTTGCGCCTATGAAAACCTTTATCAATTCCATTTTTTTCCCCGAGTTCTGCTTGTAAAGCCTTTTGTGTAGAGGTCTAGGAACCTCGGTTATTGTTGCCACAGATTCACTGCCAGTGACTCATCTTTCTCCCTCATTATTATTTTGTTATGGTGTCTGTGAACATTGCAGTAGTGATAATCTTACCTTTAGAAAAAGGAGGGTAGGCAACAGTTCTTCGAGATAATGATTGGCTTTTCCATAATATATTATATAGTCGTGTCGTCTTAAGTTTTATGCCATGAAAGTACTAAATATACTTCAGTGTTCAATATAAGTAAGAAATGATACGAAAGTCCAGAGGAACGTGAATTTATGTAGTTCCGGTGTGGTGTTATCATGACGTCATTATCCGCCAAGGCAAACGTTCGGAAACCTCTTTCCCGCGCGCGCCAAAAGATCCACCTTTGTGACTTGCAACTTGCAAGTCGATTCCCGCCAGAAGTCCCTGACCACGGGTCGTGAACACCTGAGGGGTATTGTCAGGGAGGATGTCTTGGGGTGGGGTGGGGTGGTATGACTTAAGCCTCCTTGCCATTATCTCCTTCCCTCATAAAAATCTTCGTGATAACTACTTTTGGGATTCCTGATTATGTGGACGGGAAGAAGGCTACATAAGTCTACTACCCAGAAGGACGCTATCATGGTAGTCCCTCATCAGATTTACGGATTTATTACTTAATTTATGCAGGAGGGCTCTGTGATAGACTGCATAATGCACCGTCAGTTAGGCTTGCATTTTGATTGGCGGAGTAAGAGCTTTAAAATTCAGTGCTGTTTTGAGTGTGAGCTCAGAGTACACTTTTAGACTAGTAATAGGACGGGGTGAATTAGGAGTGGCAGTGACGTCATCCGATGCTGCTGCTTGCCTGCAACACAACAGAGAGAGAGAGAGAGAGAGAGAGAGAGAGAGACGAAGTCTTTCGGAGTTTATAAAAGTTCTCGGCCATGATTTGATTAGAGAAATCTAGGAGTATGAGACTTGTTCAGACCTGTGTAGTTTGTCTTTCATTTGTGGCCGTGTTTAGTCCAATAACTACAGCACTTTCATATAGTATGCTTGCATGTGTCACATGATCATTCAGCATTCACGTATATAACGAAATTTTAGTGTTATACACTTCTAATTATTTCTTGCACCTTCAAATGACTTTTTGCACATTTATGTTAGGGACACCATTATAATTATTTTTGCCCTCCAAAAGTGTAGGTCCACACTCGTGCATGTTTTTGCAGCTCTGTATGTATCCTCTTGTATAAACAACTTTGTAAATTTGAATTGCACGACGAAAGGTTGGGTACGTTGCTATGAAAATATTTTGATGAAATTTACCGGTACGTGTAGCTAGAACTAGGTTATATTTTCAGCGTGTTTTCTTGTGGCTTAAGCTAATACAGTTTCTTTTGGTGGTGCTAATTAGATTTCGAGTGAAACTGTGAGTAGCCTCTCTCTCTCTCTCTCTCTCTCTCTCTCTCTCTCTCTCTCTCTCTCTCTCTCTCTCTCTCTCTGGCCTTTCTTTATTCGTATGTGACCCAAATTGTCTAATGAGGATGCGGTATTCCTCTGCAATCAATGATCATTAGTCGACATGTACTCAGATTTGAAAAGCAAGTGTTGGTGCATGTGCGGACGGGACTCCTCCCCGTCTCTCTTACGCACGTGCATATTTACACACACAACCCAGTTGTCAAGCCAGGAAAGCGTTTTTCCCCGTAATTGTCCAATGGGCGTTTGAACGTACGTAAGTGTCATCTAACGATGCGTCTTTTAAAGCGTCATTGTGGTCCAGTTCCGGGTAAAATCGCTGATCGTTACAGCACATAATGCTTGGCCGCTTCCAAGCACACACACAGTGCATAGATATGGAAAGTGCTGACTGTGGATAATATTTGCTTACCGATTGCAAACCTGGCTCTTTTCACGTGTAAACTTGACTTGATGCTCTCTCCCACTCTCTCTTTCTTGGTTTTGATGATGGTGATTATACCATTTCAGGAGATGTTCAATACCAACGTGTATTGTTATTTCTTCAGGCGCAATGATTTCGGGAAACTTGAGATTTGCACGTGATGGTACAGGCGGACTTGCAGTTCCATAGTTAGGTCTTTATTTTTGTTTTAGATGACTTTCCATTCCTTCTGAAAATCAGAACAAATGTTTATTTATTTTTTTTTTTTATTACCATTAGTGTCATTTGTAAGTACAGAAAGTTAAATTATTTGGGTTACAACGGTTACTTGATCCTTATTCTTCAGTTTCGTCAATGTTTTCGATTTATTGGTACTTTATTAGAATTGTGTATTTCTTTGCGCAATTTAACCGTTAAAATATTTTGCTTGGGCTCTTTCGTTAAGAGGTTTTCGTTCAAGTCAGAAAAATTGTTCTACAGTATTTATTAACTTAAAAATCTTATCAAAGTAAAAAAAAAAAAAATCGGGCCCAGGAAATGTTTGGAGAAGATTTAAGAACGACATTAAAATATTTTTAGTGCTTTCCTAAGCCCCAGAAAGTTTGAAGGCTTGATCTTCTCCCACCCACCTCAAAGTAAAAAGCTTAATACAGATTAAGATTAAAAAGATAAACGGCTCATAGGTGAAAAAAAATTAATTAAATGAAGAAAGCATTAAATTGATGGGAAACTAGGCCTACAGTTTTGAGAAATGTTTAAGAACTTCGCTGGAATGAATTAGGTCAAAATCTTTTGTGTTTCTTCGTGCCTTTTAGTGATGACATTTCTAGAAACAGCTGTCAAATAGACGCAGTTTATGAGTTATCATTTTAACGACATCGGCATATTTTTAATGGTGATAAATTCCTGCAGGAACCGACCGAGGTTATATTCGAAGTGCAAAAGCACTTTTAATGTGTCCCAGATCCTTGAGAACTGCGTATTCATAAGATAAGGAAGAGAATCCCCGCTGTGTTTTGAGCTCTAAGCAGATAATAGAAAGTGTATATACACCCTGTGTGTGTATATAATGCAGGCCCTCCCTAACAACGAACTGAAACAAAGAGAGAAGGAAGGTGGGGGGGGGGTGGGGGGGGGGGGGGGGGGGGGGGGGGGGGGGGGGGGGGGAGGGGGGGGGGGGGGTTGTTTGAGATGCGAAGTCTGTTACCTGCTCCGCTAAAACACTCGGCCACTTGACACAGAACAGCCGACAAGATTCTCAAAAGAGGGTTCGGTTTTGTGAGGGACCTCTGGGAGACGCCGGAAAGTCGTTTCTTTAAACGAACAAGGCTCACGAGATGATGGAGGAGGAGATGGATAATGATAGTTTCCATTGTGAGGGGAAGATGGGTGATAATGAGACAGATATTGAAATCTTTTAGGATGCCCTAAAAACTGGTTGTGGTTTTTCCACCATTATTTTTTGTATGCTCATGAACGAATGCTACTTAGCCATTAGCCCTACAACCTTCTACTTATTTTTTTTTATATGTTTGTGTTAGAAATACGAATGATACTTTTGTGGTATTTTAGACTTATTGTTTTGGTAGTCCCAAATTATTATTACTTAATAAGGATTGAGTGTTCCACTAGATTAGGCCGTCATTGGTTGATATTCACCTGATATTTATAAAGAAGAAAATTGCGGATTATTTGTGTTTATGCATGCGTAGTCTCTCTCTCTCCTAAATTATATAGCGAAATACACATCTTAAACTAATCTATAATTACTAGACTGTTGCATATATTGCGCAAAATATCTAAGTCTAGATCTCGAGCCTGGTCAGAAAGGATGACCTCCCAATTGCTGTTTAGGCGCGGAGAGAAGAGAGGGCTTTGGGTGATGATCCCTCTGTCTAGGGGGAGGTGTGTAGGCAAGGCATTTTGGGTTCTTCTCTAAGGAAACCAGTTTATGTGGGGAGGCTATTCACAGACATTCTCCTCCCCTTCTCTCCTAACCCCCCCCCCCCCAAGACCCCCCTCCCCCCCCCCTCCCCTCACTCCGACCTCAGAACCACCAACAAGTCGCAGAATGCCCGCGGGTAACAGCCCCGCTCTCCACTAATCTCCAACCGCTACCTTCGTTACCATCATCATAGCTGCCTATGCTATGCCTCTCGTTTCTTGCTTCTTCTTCTGGCAGGCCTGAAGTGCATTAGCGTAATATTTTCCTTAGAAATCTCTTCTCTCCTCTCGTCCCTTTCTCTCTCTAGTTCCAAACCTCTCTCGTCTCTCTCGTCCTTCTTCTCTCTTCTTCTCTCTCTCTTTCTAAGGCTGAATGAAATTATTGAGATCTTTCCAATCATGGTAGACTCAAGTGTGATGAAAGTTTATATGCAGCGTAGCCACTAATGTTATAGATAGTACACCAATACAGTACCGAAGAGCGCTATATTCTAAGCGTAGAACTCTTTGTCCCAAATGTACTCTTATGTTCCAAATGTACCAGAACGCTTTGTTCTTAAGTACCAGGATTGTTCCAAGTGTACCAGAACGCTTTGTTCTTATGTACCAGTATTGTTCCAAGTGTACCAGAACGCTTTGTTCCAAGTATAGTACCAGGAGGATTTGGTTTAATCTTTGTACCAGTGCGGCAGTTCAAATCAGAAACCTTTTGCTTTTCAATTCTACCACTATGCTGGAACCGGTCAAATACCCAGTGTCCCCAGCCCAAGGTCTATGGACCTGCCTCAGCCTACGCTATTGCTTGTGCCTCGTCATTTTTACTTTAGGCGTTTCTCTCACCCATGGAACGAACTCTGCATCTAACCGTCAGTCGTTTGTCATATTAAAATTTCACTGCAATTTCAGTATTTGAACATTTTCACAAATATCTTGGAGGGGTGACATTTCTCCCTAATTTGGAGTTGATCCTTCCAATTAAAAACTTTTATGCATTTGTAGTGAGAGATGATGTATTTAGAAATTATACCCAGGGGGAATTATTATTATTATTTTTGAACCTGGGCCCTTTTGGGGTGTGATGTAGTGATGGAGTCGATTTTCAATTATTATATCTCTTCTTGAGTGTCAAAGCTCAGGTTCAAATCCTGACGGGGTAGAGGCACTTATCGATTAAAAAGTTTATCTGGAATGTAAGTATTTCCAAGGTATGGTGATTTTGATATCAATTGGTATATTTATGTGCCAAAAGTCTGTATACTCTTCTACAGTTGTTGAGGATTGGTGCTTTATTCAATTGTTTTAGATAAGTGCTTTGCGCTCCCTCTATCTTTCCTTGAATGTAGCTTATATGATGTCCCAGTGCTATTTCAGAGCAATAAGTCATTCTACCATTAGTTCCAGATATCATGTATTTTTTGAATAAATAAATTAAGTATGTGTACCATTAAAAAAGTTAAAATTCAATGGTAAAATGTAGATTCTTAAGAAAAAAATAGGAAAAATGGATTCCGTTATTCTCTCTCTCTCTCTCTCTCTCTCTCTCTCTCTCTCTCTCGTGCGTTGTTTATTGTTGCGTATCTTCTGTGTTTCCCTGTCGACGCTATTTGTACGGTACAAGCACTTCTTATCATCTCGGTTTATTTTCGTTGCCCCGTGATGGCAGCCTCTTCCAAGACCTTTTGGAAGAAGAAAACAAAGGTGGAAGATAAGCAGCGGCAGTGTTCACACAATGCATTCATTATTGTGACCAGAAATATCATATAAACAAATCCATCACCGAGATGAATCAAGATAACGATTCAGCGCATTGTTTTCCTTCGTCGCCCAGATGAATGAATGCATTAGCGCCTACATCATCTGCATTACAATAAAAGAAAAAAAAAACTTCATCTCTGTGGGGAATAATCATTCTTTCTCTCTCTCTCTCTCTCTCTCTCTCTCTCTCTCTCTCTCTCCTCTCTCTTCCTCCGCGGCTGTTATAACGATCTGTTGTGTGTGTGTGTGTCTGTGTGTGTACTCCACCCATCCTCTGGGCTGTGCTTCCCTTCCCACACAGACACACACAGAGGCGCACGCCACTTATGAAAAGGTACTAACTTCGGCTGGAGGGAGGGGGGGGGGGGAGAGGCTAGACTCCAATCCCATCCTATCCTATCCTCAGCGACTCTGTTGCCCATTGCCAATCGTCCCCGTCTTTGTGGAGAAAGAAGAGGCCCCCTTTGTGGTGGGACGTATACTTTGTTTGTAGCGTTGTGGCCTGAGCCCTCTTGAAAAGATTATATAGTCTCCGTTGTGGTCTCTTTTTTAAAAGCGCCCCCCCCCCCCTTCTCCTGTTTGGTGTGACTTTTGTGATAGGGTGGCATTATGATGCTACAAATGTGCTTGGCAGAGAAATAGATTCTGATTTCAAAAGTCCCGATCGACTATTGTCGATTCGGTCTTATGTTTTCCAAATAACCACTGATATCACAATTCTCTCTCTCTCTCTCTCTCTCTCTCTCTCTCTCTCTCTCTCTCTCTCTCTCTCTCTGGCAGTTTTTATATTGTATATTTTCATGTCTGGTAGGGGGATCTTGCACATAACTCGATGAAGGGTTTATATTTGTTTGATAGCCACCAATATGCAGCCCTTGTTGCACAGATCCTGGTTGCCATCCGATTCAATAAAGGCTAGGAGAGAGAGAGAGAGAGAGAGAGAGAGAGAGAGAGAGAGAGAGAGAGAGAGAGAGGAGTGGTTTCAGCACTCGTCAATTTATCCAACTACTTTTGTTTCATGAATCTCTTTCTTTTAACTGTTTAGTTATGCGGCGATGGCGTCTCACCTCAATTGGTGGACACCCATCCAGGTATTGGCCAGACCCAAGGATTCTCATCTGTGCTTATCGCACCACATTTAAATTGTTATAAAAACCAGGAATTCTGTGTTAGATAAATATTTCATGTGACTGCTTTTTCTTAATTATTTGAGTACGCGTGGAATAGTGCTTCCTTTTTGTCTACAGCGTCTGTGCCTCTACTGTTCAGAGCTGTACCACATTTTTTAATGCTTGAGGTTAATTGAATAACATATTAATATATGAAGTGTCCGTGACATTGCCATTGCATCCTGGATAGCCAACAGACTGACAGACAGTCTAACGAAACACCGATTGACAGATAGAAACATATTGGATTGATAAGGCTATTGATTGGACCACAACTGTCTGCAGGGCCTTGACCAGACAACAATGGAAAGCCTCTTTCTCTCGAAATGAGAAGTGATGTTTGTCCTCCTGGGCCATGGCACGTAAGTCACGCTGATAGAAATGGATGAGGTGGCTTTTATTACCAAAATACTGCCCCCGTAATCCTTCACGATCATCAGCCTTCGTTCAAATTGCGTTTGATAAGAGATGTGTCCTCCAAGAGTTTTACTGCTCTGGTGGGATTTAAATTCGTGCTGAGCGCGCACCAGGTAGAAGAAAACAGTGCCATATATTATATGTGTGTGTGTTTGTGTGTGTATAAAATAATAATAATAATAATAATAATAATAATAATAATAATAATAAAAATAATAATAATAAAAGGAGTCCATAAAATCACCAAAATATAGAAAGTAAGTCCTTTCTATATTTTGGCGTTTTTATGGGCTCCTTTTATTAGATGAAATTCTGTTGTAACAGAATTTTTACCAGTCGTGTGTGTGTGTGTGTGTGTGTATGTGTGTGTGTGTGTGTGTGGTGTGTCAGGGTATATATATACTATATATATATATATATACTATATATATATATATATATATATATATATACAGGGGCATAGTCTGCCATTATTATATTATGAATATTTTGGTATTAACTTTTACCGAAAAATATTTCCATCAGAAAATTGTCTGATTGATGACCTGCTCTTTGGCGATTGCCACATTCAAGATTTATCCGATGGTGCAGCACCGCATTAATGAATGGGGGAACTGTGGCACGCCCTTGTTTTGAGCATAACGCTCTACTTTTCGCCTGCGGGCGTACTGGCCATGGTTTACATCATATTTGGCAAAAACGCTCCTGGTATCCTGGTTCACGCACTGGCCGGCTGGTCAGCTCATATCTAGTATATCTGCCATTGGCCTTTACGTCTGTGCAGATATGTTAAAATTTTCTGTTCTAGCGTCCCCTCCCCTTTTCATTCTGCAATTGCTTCCTCCCCGTCTCGCGCTCACTGTAGTAAAGTAGTTTCCTGTCATTACCCTGAATGAATGACTGATGGTGAGGGGCGATGAGACACTTGCATTCATAACACCACAGTAGGACGATGAAGTAGCGTTTTATACCACTAGACTGACTCTCTCTCTCTCTCTCTCTCTCTCTCTCTCTCTCTCTCTCTCTCTCTCTCTCTCCTCTCTCATCTCTTCTCTCTCATTTTACTATATTTTCATTTGAATTTCTCTTATCAACCGTATTTTTTAGAATTTCATAAATATCTTTGGTTTGTGGGAACAGACAGAAATACGTCCCTGTCTCTGTATCTAACGCAAATGGCATTGGTTCGAATCCTGGACTCGTCTGATGTACTCACCATATAGATTTATTTCCCTTCAGGTGTAGCTATTTTCCAGGTAGAGGGAATTTGATATTTTTAGGGGTATTGCAGCTTTACATTTGAGAGGGTAAGAACGTCACGTGTGGAACAAAAATACCACATAGGCAAAGTATGTTAGTGGTTAGATAGGCTTTGGCTCTGTGAAGGAGAGAGAGAGAAAAAAAAAACACACACAGCAGCCACTGTCACATTCAAAATGTATCTGCTAAATGTGGAATGCAACCCTTTGGAGAAATCTCTTTGGCTCTTGTTACTCCAGAATACGCTCATCACCAGGACGTTAAAGTCCTGTGTTCACAGTTTGCCACTTACTGTGTATTTTTTTTTACACATATTCTCGCTTCTTGGATTTTAAGGTCTTGTCTATCAGGTTATCATTCCATCCTCTAAAAGTTTCTCCTTTCCTCCGTGTTTACACAGCTTCAACCTATTGTCTTTAATGCATATTTAACAAACACTTCACTTCCATAAAGGAGAGATGGTTCAACAATCCTTTATTACTGTCTATTTCCGGTTTTTTGGCTTATGTAGACAAATCTATTCTAAATATTTAGCACAGCACCCTGCCACTTTCCCTGAGTCCACCTGCGACGTAGCTCTTCTCTCACCCTTCTGTAATTGTACCTTTACCAAGTCAGCCATTTCCATTCTTCAGCTAATCTATATTAACAATCTTTGCCTTAATTTCCTGGTTTGAATATACTTTCAGAAAACGGGGAATCACTTGTACCCATAACCCTCCTCTGTTTCTCTTCACCATCCCCAATCACTACTGTATCATCCACAACATCACACGCAATTCACAACTCATTTTCATATCCCACAACTTTGCACCAGTTGTAATTTCCTATCTCTGACTTCTTGCATTACACCATCTCCGTAAAGATATTAAATTACAAATTTAACTGCGCGCCTTTTTTTTCCCCTTCGAGGGAGTGGCCCCAGAAGCTTTTGAACCCTCTTTTCTCGGCAAGTGTTTTGGCCTTTGGTTAGATTGGGAGAAGAACGCTGTTCCTACCACCGTTTCTTTTCCACTCCAACCTGCTTGTATGGTGGTTTACAAGCTTCACCTTTATACGTATTTTAAGATTTATTATTATCGTCATCATTATTTATGTACGGGCTGATGTCTGTAATTCGGAAATAAATATAAAAGGTCTGTAATGTATTAATTTTTATTCAAAATTAAGTTTTCTTTCAAGACTTCATGAAGAAGAAATAGTTTTATTTCGAAAAAGCCTACCTGGATGACTGGTTCCAATTATATATATATATATATTATATATATATATTATGCATACATGCAAAAAGCTATTCTTTGTTATCTAGTCTCCTCTTGCGGCCGACCTCGTCCACCCCACCCATGTTATTCCACCATGAAGTTCTATTATACCACATATGATAAAAACCCGGATCTTTTTGTTGACAGTATATGCGGGCTTCTACCCGAGAAAGAGAGAGAGAGAGATGTTGCCTTTTCCCCTCCCATCCCCAAGTCAACCATCCTCCTCCCTCATCCCCCACCCCAGTGGTACTTTCGTCTCGATGCACGAGACTGTGGAGTCGAGCATCCGAACTCATTTGAAGCCCCGTGTGATTATGCCTCCCTTTATACGTTCGTTTTCTAATGAATATTAATTCATTAAAATCGTTCGAATAGCCGTTTTATGCCAAGTCTTTCCGGTCCTTTCCTCTTGTCATAGCTGCAAACGAAGCTTAAGTCGGAGGCTGGGGAGAGAAATGGGAGGCAGGCAGAGGGGCGTATAATGTGCCATGATTGGTGCTTTAGGATGATCTCTAGCACGTCTTTCTAGCGTGGGGCCTCTCTCTCTCTCTCTCTCTCGGATGACTCTGAAGCCAAGGTCACATCAGAGACGTTGTTGGTCAACAGCTTCCGCTTGAGGGCCTATTGTTGTTTAGGGCATCGACTGTGTTTCGTCCATGACAGGAATTATGAATATACAAGAGGCCCCCCCCCCCCCCTTCCCCTCTGTGTTTGCTGTTTCTGTCCCTTATTTGATGAGGTGGGTTATACGAGTATGTTGCGTTATGTGAATGTGATCGAGCACCATGGTGGTGTTGTCCGCATTTTCCCGCCGATTTGATTATTGAAGTCATGATCCCTATTTTTGGTGTTTTGTACTTTTGTGTATTCTGATTTCAGGTGGAAACCCCAAAGAAGCGCTTCAGCGATAAGACATGTTTTGCATTAAGACGAGCATATCGTCTGTCGGAAATCAAAGTTGCTTTTTGTAACTTAATTAGCAAAGGTTTTTTTGTTCTCTCTCATTTAACGCCCTTCGTGTATTTTATCCTATTCTGGAGTCTTCACCGAGTGAATAGCTGTAGACAAGGGTTCTGTAGACCTTGATCTGCCGTGACCTCTCTTCCATACATGCTTATACACACACTCTCTCTCTCTCTCTCTCTCTCTCTCTCTCTCTCTCTCTCTCTCGTGCCGTGCCATACTTGCGCTTGTACCAAAATGAACACTCCCTTTCTTGGTAGTACTTTCTCAGTTGTGAAGATAATTTGGTTACCAACACAGGGAGAACCAGCTACGTACCTACGATTTATTTATTTATTATTATTGATTATTAATTTTTTTTGGGGGGTCGGTGGTATTGGTGGGGGTATGTTGACGTCTTTGTTCGCGAAAAGCGATGGTGATAATGTTATGTATATAGATGTCTAGACCAGCCTTCTAATTAGAAAAAAAAGGGTATATGCCCAACATTCCCCAGACCTTTTAAGATTCTTAGTGGAGCCTGGATTTTTTTTCCCTCCCACCATCTTGGCGCCAGGAAATCATGGCCCTTACCCTGGCTTTTCTCTGGTATCTTGCAAATGGATTTTAAATGTTACGATTAAGTTTATCTTTTTTTTCTGCCCCAACCCTCCGAAGGGGTGGAGCCATTACATGTAATCTCTCTCTCTCTCTCTCTCTCTCTCTCTCTCTCTCTCTCTCTCTCTCTCTCTCTCTCTGTCTAGTTCGTTGACCTCCAGATTTGCGAACAAATCCTCTTTATCTTGTTTCGTAATTTACATCCAATGGAAAGAGTTTAATCTCCCCTTGTACCATGGGTTTAGTGAAGTCTAATAAATAGATTCAGTTGGTTCATAAGTTACTTACGTAACTTCCGTAACCAGTGCAACATGACTCGCAAAAATAAAAAAGTGGCCAGGGTTAAAATTGGAAGGTGCGTCCAAATACGTATCCCCAGTTTCCAGGAGACTCGTTCCAGATCACTCAAGACGGTTAAGGAGTCGGACAGTTCAGAGCGGTTCATTATGGAACGTCGTCCATTCCTGAAAATTTCTCTAAGGGGCGAAATAGGATCCGCATGATTTTTTTTTTCTTCTTTAATCGAGTGTCTTTTTTTTCGCGAGCTTTTGGCGATAAGAGGGAATGCTGATAGTTGCGGCTTCTTAATCTGATGTCGGTCGCCAAATGCGGTCAGCAGCAGCCTGTGTATTACGTAACTTCGCTTTCCCCTTATATTGGCATCGAATTGATTTCACGGTCCTCTGCTGAGTATGAAAGAAAGGGTCCGTCTGGTTTCATAACAGTTTGAAGCGGTGTGTGCTCACGCCTTTTTAATGTACTAATAGCAATACCGTTATTGTTAAGCTTGGGAAAGTGCCAGGCCAATTTCTAGGTTCACATGATGATGAATGATTGAATAGGTGTATTGTGCATGGAGGTTTGACCATGTATTGATGGGCTACGTGTAGTTAGAGCCATTGACAATGATTTCATTTTGTTCTGATGAGAAATGCAGTGAATTCGTTTAGTTACTTTAAATTAACTCGACATCATTCCGTACGTTTTAAAGTATGACCTGTAGTTAAAAGTGGATGATTGTGTCATCAGTTGTGGAGGCGATCAGTACAAAAGTTTCAGTAATGGATATTTTGGAACCGGGCTTTGGTAGAGATGCGATTTGGGGTCTCTCTGAGTTGATCAGCCATCTTTTAATTCACTGGTTGTTGTAAAGAAATATAAACTTGATTGTTGCGCGCTTTATGAATCATATAAACCCCGCCAACCTTTGCAAATCCCAATGCAGCAACGCCTATTGACATTTAGAAAATAATTATAGACCTAGTTCATTAATTCTATGTGGAGTAATTATGGTTCATTTGTAAATGTCAAGGTATAGTGCTATATTACTTCTAGTTTTTGTTATAAATGAAAACTCCTGCAGTTTTAGGGCTGGGCTCGCAAAATTGCATGGTAGAGGGCTTCTGGAATGCTTGGTTCTTGGTTTTTACTGCCTAATTTTACTTCTTTTTTTTAAGAATAGGGAAAAAATGGTTTTGGGGGCTGTATTCAGTTGCTAAAATTATGTATTGCTTCACTTTGTATTTTATTTAATGTTGTGTTTAGTATTCTACTTGGTATTGGACGCTAGATGCTTGGCAGCAAGGTATATAGAATATATACCTTGCTTGGCAGATGATGAAACATTGACTGATGCATGTCGTATTCATAATGTTCCAGATAGAGCACAGTATTATGAAGGTTTGTTTAGTAATATCTGTATCGAGACTGGCGCTGCCGAACGCGCGCGCACGCTTCCAAAAAAAAAAAAGAAGGGGAAAAAAAATCATGTTGCGAGAAACTGCTGGCGTTGGTCGGGCTGAATCTTATCTTTTGTTTGTTTTAGGGTGGCCGCCCTGTTTGTGTAGTGTAAGAATAACATCGAGAAACTACTGGCGTCTGGGCCTTTCATGTTGGCGCTGTCCACATAAAAACAAATACACATATTGTGTCTGAATGCGGGTCTGCGTATATACGCAAAAACATGGTCCTTTTGTCTATGTATATTTATTGTATATTTTTCTCAACGCTAAACGGTTTTCCCTAAAAAGGGGTGGCCCCAGGAAAAAAAAAAACACACACACACACACACGCAGAGTCCACGACCCCATTCATATTTTTACTAATGTGCATGCACTCTCGTTTCCGGGATATTAATTTTATATGTGGCGGCACTGAATTTTTCACTGATTTTTCATATATATATATATATATCTATATATATATATATATATATATATATATATATATATATATATATACACGTATATAACATTTCTAGACAGCGGTAACACGAACACTTGAGAGAGAGAGAGAGAGAGAGAGAGAGAGAGAGAGAGAGAGAGAGAGAGAGAGAGAGAGAGAGAGAGAGAGAGAATTTGATCTGAACCGGGTTCTCAGGCCTTCATATTTACTTCTTTTTTTTTTTAACCCCGTTTTTCCTTTGTTGGCGCATTGTTATATATTTTGGCAAAAAATGGAAAGAAAAAACAATGGCCCTGTTTATCAACAGGAAGCCTCCTGGTATACACCTGGGAAAGGTCCTTTCAAATGAAAGGACGAGACAGAAAGCTTTCCTTTCATCCAACAAAGTAAGGAGACATTTGCCTTGATACGTCATGGAATAGTGACTTATGTAAGGTGGATCTTTTCATGGTTAATGATATATTTTCATGGAATAATGAATGTGTATAACTGTGATAAAATTATTTATTGATGTCCATATTACTGGGAACGTGTAGGTTCTAGAAAAATGATTCAAATCGTGATCCTTTTCATATAGTATTTATATTATTTATATGGTGGTTCCTCGAGCATATCATTTTTAACAATCTTAGCCAAAGAGTTTTATAGCGTCCTGAATTTCGTCATACTGCATTTCTCTCTCTCTCTCTCTCTCTCTCTCTCTCTCTCTCTCTCTCTCTCTCTCTCTCTCTCTCTATATATATATATATATATATATATATATATATATATATATATATATATATATATATATAATGTGTCATAGTTAAAAGTTTTCTTCGAAGAATTAAGTTCTTAGACGATGACTGAATTTCTCTTCCTGTAGCAATGAAAGCTTGTTTTTGTCCTTTAGTTATGTGGAGTGAACTCCTTGTTTTTTTCTTCTTTTTTTTCGTAAGCACAGTTGGATGGATACTCTCTTGCTATCATGATGGTATTTACCATCGGAATGTCTTCTTACTGGATTTAATTTTTAAAAGCCTTTGCGAACCTATTTTCACGCAAGCAGGAGACATATTATAAAACTGATCATATCACTTTTTAATTGTTTTGTGTAGTCATTAGTTCATTTGGTAGCAGCAAGTCATTCTAAATATATGTCTCTTGATTGTATGTCTGTGGGTATTTGGCTGTTAAAGGAAGTGTTATGTATCAGCGCCGTCTTGGGTTTTAAATTTTGACGGTGATCGCGGAAATTTCCTGGTAACTCGATTACGTAGCGTGATTGGTCTACTATATTCCTTATGAAAAGTTAGGCGAAATATCCAAATCCCCTGGAAATTCTGGTGCTCGCCAGCGCCAGCGGGGCTCAGCGCGACCAGTGACGTCACGAGGCTCCTTGACCACCCTATTTGGGAAGTTCGCACCATTTTTTGGCGGCTAGTCAAATTGTCAAGGGTAGAGAGCTACGAATAGGCTGCAGCAGATACGATGATGCTCGCGATAGAGGGGACTCGCTTTAAATATAGAAGCCTTTTGTTGATCGTTCTTGGGGATTCTGGAATAAGAGAGAGAGAAATATGTTTTTATAGGGAGTCGTAGGCTCACACGCTCCTGTCGACGATCATCCGAAATTGACTGATCTATCGGGTTTTTCCTGGTTCGTGTGTTATGGAGGAGAAAGTGGATTTCTGCGAGATCGTAAGGTCGCCAGAGTCCTTCTATGGAGCATCGCCAGAATGGTAATTATGGATGGTAATAGAATCTTCAATTAATTTGCGGTCTTTGCGTTGTCCTGTTGTCTCCCCTGCTGTACGTATTTATTTGGAAGCTATTCATTTGCATGGAGGTGCAAAAGATATATAAAAATGAGAGAGATTCGTTTTGGAAGTGCTGTCGCCAGGTGAGAAAAAGTTATGTTGAATAGTCGCCGTGTGTGTATCGTCCACTTGTCAGATATACCCTCAGTACTAAACCAAAACTACAAGAAAAACAATTTTTATCTGTTAATGAAGAAACAGAGTCGTCAGAGGAACGAAATAAACAGGAGAAAATAACCAACAATGCTGCATGGATAGCTTTTGAAACTATATTAAGCCTTCTGAGGAAAAAAAAATTCAAGGTGAATGTGTCGCTGGTTATTTATTTCAAACGTCGGAGAGGATAGTGAATAGATTAGCACTCCGTTAAACTTATTATTTTTAGCAGCACTCATCGCCCACCCACAGATAGGGCTCAGACGTTGTTAAATCGTGTCATTTCATTATCATCGTTTTCTGGGAAGCAAATCCTGTAACCGGTAACCTAATCTTCTTTGTTGCTAAGGCGACACCATTAAATATTTAACCTTCCTTTTTGCCTTTTATCATCTTAAGTGTACCGTAGTAAAACAGAATGAAATATTTGTTAATCTTAGTGGTCGTGTCCAGACATCCATTATTAAATTTATACCTTACTTTGGTCGTAGTTTTTGATAGTTCATAAATATTGCTCTTTTATTCCCTGAAAGCTTACGTAGCAAATCACTAACCTTACATACCTTGTTCAGTAGGAATGTCTGCTTATGTTGAATAAGTTAGTAATAAAATTGACTGATTATTGTGTGTGAGAGAGAGAGAGAGAGAGAGAGAGGAGAGACGAGAGAGAGTAAGAGGAGAGAGGGAGAGAGAGGAGGAGAGAGAGAGGTGGGGGGGGGGAGAGAGAGAGATGAGAGAGGGAGAGAAGAAGAGAGAGAGAGAGAGAGGTGGGGGGGGGGATATGACTTTAGGGGGAAAAAAGAAAAAACAACTAAAGGAACAGCCAGAGTCATACTTGCAGCACAAGTGTGTGTTTATAATCCAGTTCTCCTTTAGGTAAACTGACCCCCTTCCTTGTAGACAAAGCGCTTATGTGTAATTGTACGCAAGTAGTAGTCTGTGGTCGGGATGACATTGGTATGTGTTGGGTGGCACTGGCCAGTGCTTGGCATTGAATCCGTCGTGTTTCAGTTGATCTCTTCAGGGGCTCAGCAGATGACAAGGCTAATCTTTCGAGTTGCAGTCTTGCCTGGTGGGAATGCCTGTCGTTTTTATTCGAATACTTCCATTTCTCTCTCTCTCTCTCTCTCTCTCTCTCTCTCGTTTTATGAATGTTTTATTATTGCAATTTATACAGTCTTCAGTTAGTATTAATTTAATATTCTGTATTTCATTGTTGTATTATTGTTATTACCTGAAAGTCATAATCAGCTTTAACCATATGTATGCGGTTTGTTTTATTATAATAGGAGAGAGAGAGAGAGAGAGAGAGAGAATTTTTTAACGTAACTCCCGCCTCCTTTTATTTTCTTAATCAGTTATGCAGTGGAGTGCCTAGTAAAATATCCTTCGTAAGTTAAATATGATTGCGTGCGTAGTGTCACACGTAGCCATTTTGATCACACACGGAGTGGATCCCCGCAGAAGAAAAGATATCATTGCCACGTTCACACTTATACTGCTTAATGGTGGATAAACTCCTTGTGCATAAAGCATGCAAAACATTAGCCTGTTCATACAGCCACGTAATTTATATACATTATATGTGTGCGCACACATACATAAAAGTTGTCATATATTAATTTTTTCCCCTGATAATTGTCCGCCATCAAAGTTCTTCAATATTTTGTACGTGCATTAGTTGCCATCCTAATGTTTTCTCTTTCATTTGCAGACGTGCTCCTGTGGTCATGGTCCTTACTGTGTTCATGTTCTGTTTGTGATGGTGAGAGTTCTTCAAGTTCCTGAAGCCGATCCTGTCCTGATGGCAGGATGTTTGAAAGATTTTGAGGTAGGTCATATTACATTAAAATACTTAGAGAGTAGCAGTAGAAGTTATACGTACTGCATTCATATATATAGTAGTATGTATATCTGTGTAAATATTTTTTCTGCATTTGTAATTTGGAAGAACGTTGTCAGTAGTTAAACTGTAATAAAAACTGATAAAAATCTTAAGACTAAGCCCCAGGAAATGGAATGTAAATGAAAGAAGAGTCATTTTTGTAGCATGTCTTATTTATTCTACATTGTTAAACTTGAATATTCAAGTTGCATGGCTCACGCCTTTCTTATAGATGAAAAGAAATGTCAGGCAGGGTCTTTTTGTAAACTCTTGCTCCCTGAGAAGCCGTGATAAAAAATTATTAGGCTGCCATAGCCGATTAAAGTTTTCCGGGCCTATTATTATTAACAGAAGAGAATTCGCTTCACTTATAAGGAGAGAAGTTAGAGGCTTAAAAGATTGGAACGTGATGTCATCATAGGAAAGGCATCTTTAACGCTCTGTATCCTTTCGTGTTAATAAAGGAAGTTTTAGAGCGTCTGTTCGAATGAGATGGAGTGCTAATCTCGCGGTGCCTCTTTGGTGACACGCAGGGCAGCCTTTAGACGAGATCTGTATGTAAACTACGACATTGGAGCTTTGCTGTTACTCTGGTGGGTAGTTGGGTTAGAAGGAGCAAATTATCTGACCATCAGCATCGTCATGATACGATGCTCGAAGCAGAAACCGTAATGTGATTTTGGTTTATCGTTTTACCACCGATGTTATGCCATTCGTAGGAAACGTATTAGTAACTAAAGGAGGAGTCTGCGAGCAGTTGTCTTATCCCTTAACCACCAGACATTTTGCTTAACGGTAGTTAAATCACAGTGCGTTAATCGCATCCACGTATTGTGTTGCAGTTCTTGCAGTGCTATTTAACACTCCTGTGTAATCCAGTCGTTCCCAGCACTGACTCATACGTGAAGGCATGATGCCATTTAACCGAATCCCAGTGTCTGGTATGTGACAGGTTTCACAGCATCTGTCAGTTTGCAGGGTTTCGCACGGGAGGTTAAAATGGGGAAACTTTAATTTGCACTTTAATCAGTTTGAGTTTCATATTTCAATATCGCCTCATCAAATCATACTTTTATAGTTTTCTTTGTGAATAGAAGCAATGGTATCCTTTTTCTTTTTATGGGCGTAAGTTGGGTTCTCAAGAAAGTTCTTTGCTGCTTGTTGCTCTTCTTTTGCGTATTTTAAAGCCGCCTTTTTCTCTTCTTCTTCTTCTTCTTCTTCTTCTTCTTCTTCTTGCATGGTCCTCCTTCTCATACAAAAAAAATATTTTTGCATCCTCTGTTATCCTTTCTGGCTTAAAAGAAAATATATACTATGGTACTGTTTATGAATTTGTCCCTTAAAGGTAGCATTGCTGCTAAAGCAATTATAAATTGGTTATAACATTCCTTAGAATGCTTTTCAGTGTTACATTCTCAGTGTTAGACGGAAATAAGTTTCTTTATTTATTAATGAAAGATCAAGAAGATGGTTCCCTAATGATTATCAAGATAACATAGCAGACATTAGACTAAAATCTTTGGATAGTAGCAAACAAACTCATTGATTTGTAATGTAAGACCACAAAGTTGATAAAATGCATTTGAAGATAGCTCAACAGATGCCAAACCAGGATTTTAATATTCTCGCGTCATTGGAAAGCTCAGCTGATATGTTTAACAATTTTTGTTATTTTCAGATTGAGCAGTTAATGACTGCGTATGAAGAGCGTCTAAAGAAGGCTGTGCGAGCCCGAGAGAGAAGGCAGAGTGGAAGTTCTGGTGTTGCAGGACCCCAGTCTTCAAGGGCAAAAGGTGGACGCTCAAGCCCTTCAACGCCAACGGGTCAACCGTCGTCAAGTTCAGACCCCACTAATGGGTATGGGTATGCTAAAAATGAAGTTCTTGAATGATCAAAGTTATAATGTTTCAAAGATGCCCTGGATAGGATTGAATTATGTTGTAGTAATTTGAATTTTATCAGTAAAAAAAAATTTTTTTTTGAACCTAAAATTGAGTTTTACTCTTTTGATTAGGGATGAAGATTCCTTGTGCCCTATCTGCCTTATGTGTATGGTTGAGGGAGAGAGCCTGGTCATGTGTGAGACAGGCTGCCACAATTTCCTTCACGAGCACTGCATGGCTGTTTGGGCTGATGACCGAAAGGCCCAAGGGCAGCCTGTCCTGTGCCCCCTCTGCAGGTCACCATGGCCTCTCAAGCACCACCCAAGACTTACACCAACTCTTGGGAGTACTTCTATCACACGCTCTTCACATGTTACTACCTCGAACACATCTGCCAGATCCCCACCCCTGGCACCTGACTATGCTTTCCCTCTGATGAGTGCAAGTTTCTCAGGTTAGTGTGAAATCTAACGTTACCTGATTTTGATTGACTAATTATGAATTCATTCATTCAAAGTTATAACTTTATTATAAATACACTTTATATTCTTCTCTTCATAGAAAGGTTTTCATTTTACAGGCATATGCAGCAGTGGTCGTCAGAGCCCAACGTCGTTGGGTTTAATGACGAGATCGTTAACATCAGCGTACCCCCATACTCATTCACCTTATGCTGATTCTGCTTATTCATCCCCTGGTGGGGGCCCAAATTTTGGGATTTTGGGGTCAGCCTATCCACCCACTGTGAAAGGTTTGTGCATTTCCTGGCACGTTTGAAAATATGCAAGCATTTCATAGATCATTTTTTAAATTTATAAATGGCTTTGTTTAAACCAGCAGGATGTTAGAAATATATCTTGAATAATGATGGTTTAGTCCACACTATTTATGAAAAGTGGGAATCTCAAATACAGTATTAGTGTTCATAGAAAACTGCTGAATCTAGTTTGTAATCACTTCTTATGAACTTGGGAACTTGGTTCTCATTTAATGTATGGTTTCACATGTTATATGATATGGAATTTTTCAAATACCTTTCTAAGTTATATATACTTGCATTTCAGGTATAATTTGTACATTTTCAACTCATATGAACTTTATTGAACATGAACAGGTGAAGTCTCAGCAGCCATCGTAGCAAGTGCCTCAGAAGAAGCCGTTCCACTTCCCAGAAGTGAGCCCATTCCAGCCGAACATGAATCTACTGCTGCTAGTTGGGTCAACGTGTTTGGCAAGGAACTCGTTGCCTGTCTGTTTTCACGTGACTGGGCTGTAAGGGAAACAGGCTTAAGAAGACTTGCACATGAGGTATTGTAATTGTTCATTCATTATTGTTATACATTTTCTATCTCTTTCAATGAAAAATCATAGCAATTTAGTAAGTGTGTGTCATTCTTCTGAAAAGATTTCTCAATAATTGCTTTTAAATGACTTACAAGTTCATGAACCTATATGATAACTAATGATTTTCTATTTTTTGCAGGTGGTTAAAGTTTTACATTGGGATAGGTTGGTTACAGGTGAAGAGAAGAGACACCAAGTAATTCATTGTTGTGCTAATATTCTCGCCCAGGTGGCGAATGACCCTGTTTACAAAGTGTACCTGGCTTGTTTGCGATGTGTGCGAGTGCTGTTGTCACATTTGAGTCCATCAGGGGGAAGTGAAGTGACAGCACTTCAAGAATTGTTCCGTCCACTAGTTCACACGTTACTTCTTAAGTGTGCCGATGGTAACCGACGTACGTCACAGATCAGCGTCGACTCCATATTGGAATTATGTCGAGGCCAAGAAGGTGAATTGGCCTTGGGAACTCAGGTGACTCCATCATCAACACCTGGTCTGGGGGCCATCTCTTATGTTCTTTCCTGCATTTTGGATGATACCCCACCTTCAGAGGCTCCATGGCAATGGCTTCTGGGGAGGCTGTGCGTCCTTGATCGTCTCGTTGATGAATTTCCGTCAGAATTTCAAATGCAGTATGTACCTTTGCAGCCATCAGAATCAGGATATAAATTACAAAATTATGACCGCCTCATGACTGTTGTTGAGTTTGCTTTCAAGGCACTTGGTAGCAGTCATGCCACAGTGAGTAAATTGGCTCGTCGTGTATATATTTGTGGAGCTCGATTTGCTGCAGCAGAACCTGCTGTGTTCCACCAAGTTTGTGATATGTTGGCAAAACTTGATGTGTCGTTGCAGATGCGGCTCAAACGGAGACTTCGGTCCATGCAAGGTCAGCATAGTGATCGTAAATCCTCCCTTGCAAGAATAGAGGGAAAATTGAGTCTTGGCACGTGGGATCTCGGAGACACCACGGGTCCCAGATTGGTTCGTTCTGTTTCACACTCTCCGTCTAGAATGTTTTCTGCCCTTAGATCGTCCTCACAATCCCCGGCTCGTCAGCCAATATTGAGTTCTCCTACTAAAAAGGACATTGAAAGGTCATCTAAGGGACCCCCAACAGGCTCTGCAACATCATCCCCACCAAGACCTACACATCTGCCACTGGATAGTTTTGAAACAAAGTTTAAAGAAAAACAAGCAAAATTACGACTTTACCATAAAACTAAAACAAAACAGGATGTGTCTTTCTTTGTACAAAACTTCATTGATTCTCCCATGCAGCAGCACCAGAGACATCATCACTGGAGCCCCTTAAAAATTGGAGGCTCTCTTAATAGAGGTGGTCTCTCTCAAAGCCATGGTGATGCTTTAGACGTTTCTCCTCAGACACCTCTTAAATCCATTGCCCCTCCTCAGTTTTCCTTTAAAGATGTAGTCAGCAGCCCTGCAACACCAACAGCACCTAATTCTACTCCTGTTCGAGAAAGTGCACCACTGTTTGGGTATAATGAGCCTGGATCCAAGCAGGTGGAAGATCCTTGGACTGCTCAGGAAGCGCCACTGCCTGTTATCCCGGGTCTTGATCTTCTTCCAGCTCACCTTGATGATGCCTTACACCCTTATGAGCAGGTAAGTCTGCTGATTATCAGTTATACAACAGTATATGATGCCTTTATCAGAGTATTATATATATAGTGCAGTTATCATTTAGTGTCTTAGTGACAGAAGTCAATTCTGTAATTAATACTACAGGGCCTGAACAATATCTTTATAATTTTATATGGTTTATATTATTAATGTGGAAAGATTATAATGTAAGCTATTTTCCCTTTATTTTAAATCTTTTAAAATTATTTCAGAATGTGGAGGGTGGACAGTACGAGGAAGGTCGGGATTGGGTTAGAGGACCTCTGCTAGGAACTGGTGCCTTTTCTACTTGCTACCAAGCACGGGATGTACGCACAGGAACACTTATGGCTGTTAAACAAGTATCTTTTTGTAGAAATAGCGAGGAAGAACAAGGGAGGGTAGAGGCTTCTGTAGAAGAGGAGATCTTGATCATGTCACGTCTTAGGCATGCAAACATTGTACGACTCTTGGGTGCTTGCAGGCACACAACATCATTTTCTGTATTCACCGAATGGATGGCTGGGGGATCTGTGGCCACTATGTTGGACAAGTATGGAAAATTTTCAGAACATGTTATCTTGAAATATACCCGGCAGGTGTTAGCAGGATTAGCATACCTCCACGACAACAAAATTCTGCACCGAGATCTCAAAGGTTTGTATCTTTACTTTTGAGTTTTGTTTCATCTTGTAAAATTGTAAAATATGCAGACTTAGCATAACCTTAAGCGATGGACTAGTAAACCTAAATGTATCTTGAATTATTGTTAATAAAATTTCTAGAAAAGGTAAAAGGATACATTTGAAGAATTCCTAAGTGAATTGAAATATATAAGTAAATAAGAAAAATTTACCTTTGATTAGCAGTAGTACCATATCTTGCGAGTACTGTAAAAAAATTAACCAGTAATGAGGAAAACAAAGTAAGAGGCTGGAGGAATGTAAACTTTTCAAGAGACAGAATATTAGTAAAACAAAAACAACAACAAAATTGTTGCTACTTGTAGCATTTGAGGAAAAGTATCAACATAAAATTGGATTATCTTATCATAGATATTGTCATACCCTGTTGAATCCAGTCAGTATAAAGAACGCAGTATGATTTCCCATAAAAATGCCATTTGGATGTGTAATTAATAACTACTGTGTTGGCTAAATCCAGGTGGCAGAGACCTTCGCAGTGAAATTGACAATTTGTATTCGGGTAATTGTTATAGCTAAAATAAAGTGGCACAAAAATATCCCTGCTAGAGTAAGATTTTTAATTTTTGTAATAGGTTTCATGTAAAAGGCATATGTAAATAGAGATTTCAGCCCTTCACAACAGGTCACTTGTCTTTCTTGTAAGCAGCCTTGCACTTAAAAACAGAACAGTCAATGGTTTGTTGTTTATTGGCTATTGTGAATAATAGGAGTCAACTTCCCCTTCCTTCCCAAACGGTTGTTTTGCACTACTCAGGTTGCAGTGGCTCCTCTAGACTCTTGCCTTGAAGTGCCTGTGCAGGAGTAGTTCAGTTAAAAAAAAAAAAAAATTATTTTTTTATTTATCTCTATTGTCCTGCATATCTCTACCCTGTCTTTGATGTTGGGAGTTTGACTAGTTCTCCTTATCATTCCTGGCATATCATTAGATCCTGTCTTAGTAATGTGGTTATCTGCCTAGTGTGTGAACATTTTCCAAGGGAAGTTACAACCTTTCTTAGCTTTCCATCTTTACATGAAGAGTGTTATAGCATGCCTCTGTAGGTAAAGCTATTAAAATGCATAATTAGGGCTCTGCAAGGTAAATGTGCCAACAACTATGCAAATGAGTAAAGTACACCAGAGTACACATGAATATTGAGAAAAATAGAATTACAGCAGAATACAGTATTTACAAGAAAAAAAGAGAAGAAAAAACTTTTCTACATATTACGAAATATACGTTACTGAGTTATACACTAGTTCAACGTTATTTTAGGATAAACTCGCCTCTGATAAGCATTTTGATTTGTTGGCATTGGTAAGCATGTATATTCTGTTTATTTCTACTCTTACACAAAATTTTCCTAACATACTTGTCCTTTCAGGTGCAAATTTGTTGGTGGATAGTACTGGCCAGTGGCTTAGAATTGCTGATTTTGGTACAGCTGCAAAAATGGCAAGCAAATCTACTGTCACGGGAGAATTTCAAGGACAGCTACTAGGTACTGTTGCCTTTATGGCTCCAGAGGTTCTACGAGGTGAAGACTATGGCCGTTCCTGTGATGTCTGGAGTGTCGGTTGTTGTGTCATTGAAATGGCTACAACAAAACCTCCTTGGGATGCAGACCATGTCTCTAACCAGTTGAAGCTAATGTACAAGGTATTTACTAACACCTAAAATGTTAAATTTGAGACCACAGATTTGCCAGTTCTTCATACAAAACAGTTTGTTCATGAAACTTACCTGTCAGATATATATATAGCTGTATTTTCTGAAGTCCGACAGAAATTCAAAAACTTCCGGCACACACAGTGGTCGGCCAGGTGGTTAGTACCCATTCCCGCCGCTGGGAGGCGGGTATCAGGAACCAGTCCCATTTTCTATCCATAATTTTTCTGTCGCCGGTGCTGGAAACACCTGTTTTCAGTACCTCCGTCTTAGGATTTTGGAAACTTCATGGCCGGTAAATATCCTAATTGTCTTTTGATTTATTGACTTGGATTTGTGGCTAGGCATACGCTATCTTAAATTGTTTTGAATATGATTCATTTTTGTATATCTGAATCTAGTTAGGCTAGTTTCAGAGGGTGTTGTCTGCTAAGATAGGGTGTGGCTTTCGGTAGTTCCGCACTCGATATGCACGAGGGCTAGGTGTCTTGCTTCTTTGTTGAGATTTGTCATGTAAGGAGTGTGAGACTTTGTCTAATTCCATAAGGAAGACGTATGATTCATATGTACGCAATTAATCAGTAAACAAAGTCAGGGTAGGCTAACCTACCTGTAGACTATTTTGCCTAACCCTGTAGTATGGCCTACGGGCTATAAATAGTCTCGTGAGGTAATGCCCTTTACGTTATAGATTCCATCTGTATCTTGGAATCTAAGGTGCTCGCTCTCCTATCATTGTGGTGAAAAGTGCTACTTCTGTAGTTGTTACTCCTAACCCTGTAATGTTGCCTTCGGGCCCTAAACAGTTTCTGTAGAGGGTATTGACCTTTCTCTGATACTCTATCGATTCGTAACTTAGAATCGAAAGTGCTGGCTTTGGAGAGCAAAAGTGAAGTGGCTAAGTGCAGTGACAGTGCCCCTTGTGTAGTGGAGGGTGCGTCAGATCGGCTATTTCGCCTCTAGGCCGGGACCTCTGCTTGACTCCCAGGAACAGGGAGAGAGCATGTCGAAAGCCGAAGGAGGGTTACGAGGAACTCCCACCGATCTGACGTGCCTTCGGCAGACCTGAAGTTACTCCCAGGCTGCCAAAGTGCGTGCACGAATCCTGAAGGATTGCTTCTCGTCCTCCGAAGCGTCCTCCCTGCGCAGGGTTTGGAGCTTTCGGAAGGACTCGCGCCCTCTAAATAGAAGCTTTATAGAAGAGGACGTTTCACGTCCTCTCTCTCTCTCTCGTCATGCGTTGCAGTGAGAAGTAAGAAGGCGAACGTCGCCTGAACTCATGTACGTCTTTCCACCGAGAAAAGGGAAAGCAAGTCATATAGCAGGACGCTTTTGAGCGCGGACGTCCTAGCTTTGTTGCTGTGAGAATAAGAAGGCGTTCCTTCGCCCCGCGTATTCTCACACGATCAACCCTTCACCTGAGACTGCTTCGTGCAGTCGGTTTTCTCTCCGAGATGTCTAATGCTCTTCCCTGAAGGCAGTTTCGCTTGCATTGACGCCTGTCAGGAGCGTGACGCTTTTCTGCACGCTTTTTTTTTGACGCTCGGCTTGGACGGGACGTTCGGATGGACGCCAGGCGCGCGTGCGGGTGCACGCCAAGCGCGCACCAGTAGACGCCGAGGCCGAGCGCACGCCAGTGGATACCGAGCGCGAGCGGCGCGCCGAGAGTGCTCGCTGCTCGCCAGTGGACGCCGAGCGGGCGCGCCGAGAGTGCTCGCTGCTCGCCAGTGGACGCCGAGCGTGCTCGCTGCTAGTCAGTGGACGCCGAGCGCGCACGCCAGGTGTGTCGCCTGGCTGAACGTTTCTGTTGAAGTCTTCAAGCTGATTTGGGCCTAAAGATTTTTTACCTAACTTCGGTGATCCCTTCTACATCGCCTGCGAAGAATGTGAAGTAAGCAGTGCTTCGGAGGAAGCTTAAAGTGAAAAGGCAACTTCGTTTCGAAACCCAGCAAGACCACGGATTTCGTGAATTATAGAGGTCTTTGTCAGTAATATTGCTTTTCGTAAAGTCCAGGATTGGATGGAGTTATGGAAAGCTCAAGGAAAGATCTCTTTTGCTCTACCGCAGTCAAGACTTTGCGGTAAGGCAGCTATGGGTTATGTAAAAGCTCGACGTCCTGCACGTCAGGACTCTCGGCAACGTTCAGTAGGATTCTTGCAAAGGCACTCATCAAAAGGAGGAAAGCGCAAGACAGGACTTCCTTTGCCATACTGCCAATAAATTTTGATACGGGAGAGGAAGCTGGTTGGAGAGTTTCTTCCTCTTCCCAGGATAATTTTGCAAGCTTTTTAGCCCATCTGAAAGGGCTTTTCAGATGATAGATTTTGTTAGTTCCTAGTCGGACTTACGCTGCCGAATTGAACATCGTCGTTCTACCTGTCGTAAGCCGTCTCTTAACAGGATTCTTGCCCCTTCCTCGTTTGAGACGGGAATCGAAAAATAAAATGCTCGACTTCCTGGATTACGTTTTGTCAATTCAGTGAATTTCCCCCATTGACAATATACTATCGTTTTGTCAAGTAAGTGGGTATCCCTCATTGACAAATTATCTCTTTGTCCCGTAAATGGGTTAGTTCTCATTGACAAACTTCTCATTAACTTTATATTGCGTAAGCGGATAAGCTCTTATTGACAAGATTCGGAAGAGCTCTCATTCATCATTCGCAGACTCGTACAAGAAATAGACTTGTAGACTACGTCAATGAACGCTTATGTCCAATAACATAAGAAGCTTGAGCTGTCCGCTTCAATTCTCTTGAGTTTTGTTTATGAAACTTGCCTGTCAGATATGTATGTAGCTGTATTTCCGAATTCAGCTATAGTATATATGTCTGCCAGGTAAGTATGAAAAAACTTTATTGCAATATAATATCATATTTTGCCTTGCGTTATTTTACTACTGGTTGGTTCAAGTCATATACGCTTGCTGTAGTTACCTCTTCGGATGGCAACCGAGAGGTCTATTGTCTATTAATTTAAGGACATTTAATCATTACTCCCTGCAGCCTTCCAGGAGTTTCCGATTTATCTTTTACCGTTGTATGGTAGTGTTATGACGACACAAACGCATCTATATATTTAGCGTTTTCTGTTTCACTTAATTAATACCAGCTTGAGAGTCTCTTTATGCTAAAAATTACGGACCTATTTCTTCGTAGAATAGGGTAGCTGGCAACCCAGGCATAAAGTTAAGAGACGACGATCGTAAGCTGCTGCTGTCACTGTCCTCTCCGCCAGTCCAAACGAGGCAGTACCAGCTCGTTCGCTGTCATGCGCGGTAGGTTACGTCTCTCTCCTGCGGGATTGACTGACTAACCGTATCTCTGTGCTGGCAGTTACGTCTCTCTCTCTCCTGCGGGATTGACTGACTAACTGTATCTCTGCCCTACAATCACGGACTTTAGCCTAAGATTGAGGGGATTTCTTACATGAATGAATAAACATTGCATTCGTTTTGCCTTACTATGTTCTCAGAGATATCTCTTACTCCTTTCGGTGCTCGTTACCGCACGGTATAGGACTACGAGTCTACCGCAACATTTCACTATTATATGCTCTCCTGCTTAGGCAAAGCGCAGCCTTTTTAGGGAAGTAAACATACTGTGTGAGGGAATGGATGAGCTTGCTGGGACCATTTCCTTCCTAAAGAAGTTTGTTTCCTGAATAGACTGCAATTCAGACCTCTACAGTTTTTTCCTACCGGGAAACTGAAATTTTATTAAAGATCTAGGAATGATTCTGAACATCTCTCGGTGCGTTAAGTATCACTTGAGGTGATAGAAAGAAGGTGCCGGACATCTGGAGAGGGTTTCAGATGTCCTGGATCATAATCTGAAAGAAGTGGAAGCAATTCTGTCGTCCCTCCAGTCCTGGAAACGAGTTTTTGGAACCAGTGGTCCATATCAACTCTGATCTTCCACAGCTCTCTCATATCTTAGGAAGTATCTTCTCTCGGTCCCTGTTCGGGTTTACGAGAAAGAGCCTATTATAACAACAGACGTAGAATGTAACGATCCTCTAGAGGTTCGTTACAGGATTGCAAAAGTCCGTACGAATCTTCTCGATCGACGGCAGCAACTACTGACTTCCGAGTGGAATCTTTCTTTAGAAGTATGTTGAGAGTTATGGAGACTTTAGGGACGTCCTTTCATACATCTCTTCGCTATGATATTGAACAGGGATGGATGTTTAGTCTCTTTTCCCCTTTTTCAAACGCTTAGGAAATGTAATAAGATGATTTATACCATCACAGGGAGCGACAATGACGCTAATCGCCCCATGTTGGCCTTCAAAGATCCTAGATTCACAGAGGTCACGTCCTTCCAAGGACCTTTTCCGAGAGAGTCGGTCTACTTTAACACGAAAGGTACCTATAACCTCTCCGCTCTGAGTCTGACTACGTTCAGACTATCGAGATGTTGACAGCATAAGATTGCCGTCTTCCCTTTCCGTTGAAGAATGGGATAAGCTGGCAGTCACAACTATTAAAGAATACGCAAATATGTTGTTGACGGCCTTTGGGCTCAGAGATTTGCTTCTGTCAAACAACAAAGCCCTTCACGATCTTTGAGTTCTGTGGAATCTCAAAACTCGCTCACCATCTACTTTTTGTCTCACCTGTTTTCTCGGAGTCAGACACTCGTGCGAGATCAGGAGACACATAGTAGCCCTGAGTTTCTTGTTGACGAAGTCGGTTGCGTTTACACACCCCGATGATCGTTTAACATGAGACCAGGTTGGACTGTCAGGCATTCGTCCTTCGGGACTGAATCGCCATTTTGCTCCTCGCTCCTTTCTCCTGGCACAGAAGCTCGAGTCAGGAGTGGCTCAGGAGTTGATTCGCTAACGACGTTGGGTTGCGTTCATACCCCAAGGTTTGCTTAGCTTGAATCGCCCAGGCAGTCCAGACACTCATCCTTCAGCGAAGAATAGTGCCTTATGGTCTTCAGGGTACAGCCTTGCTGTCCTTGATGCGTCTGACTGGTCAACTGGTCGGTCACCTGACTTTAGTACAGACTGACTGACTGTGCATGTCCAGATCGAAGCTTTCAATATGGAACTTAGACATAGTCTGAAGTTCTTGATGTCAAAGCATTCGAACATCTCCTACCTGTTAACTTCTTGCACGTGATCAGGAAGGCCCTTTTCTAACCACCCTAGATACGACAAAGAGGGTTAGTGAGGTTTTCAGCCATCGTCAGAAGTTTTGGCATTAGAGAACACAAGGCGGTGCGTTCTCTAAGCCTTCCGTTGTGGCCTAAGAATGGAAACCCGTCTTGTTCTTGGGCCAGGAGCTTGGAATCAAGGATGGCACAAGTTATTGGGCAGGAGCCAGAGAGAGTCCTGTGCCCTGTCAGGTCTCTCAAGTTTTATCTACATAAAAACTCAAGAAAGTCGAAGTCGTACGGACAATCTGCAGTGTTCCGAAAAGACCAGACTTGCCCATATCGAAGAACACCCTGGCTTTATTGTTAAGGAGTTCTTTCAAAAAAGCTCCTTCATTGTGTTGGCACAAAGATTTGAAATCTTTTGATTTGAATGCTCACGAGGTGAGGGCGCGGCCTCGGAAGCATTTCAACAGAGCATGGCACTCAGCAACATCCTGAGTACCATGTTTTAGCGAAGCAACTCTGTGTTCAATTCACACTCCCTGCGAGATGTGAAGATGGCATATGAGATCTGCTGCTCGCTAGGGCCATACGTGTCTGCAGACACAATCTTGGGGGCAAGTAGTACCACTCATCCTATCCTGTAGAAAATGGTTAGGAAGAGCTCTTAATTTAGTAGTTGAGTCGCCGACAACGGTGACTTCTTAACTCTTAAGCCTTAGTTAACACACCTTAACTTTGGCTAGGTTGGTCAGGTGGTGATATATATTTTTATATATATATTTTTTTTACTTCTTAGCCCTCATGGTATGGTCAAATATGGTCTAGTCACGTCGTGGTCTCGCCCCTGTTGACAGATCATCTGGAGTGCACCAGCTATATAGGGTCTCTACCTCGCTGGCAAACTCTAGTAGCACAAGCAGACTTACGTGGCAATAACCACGAAGCCAGCAATGCTAACAGGTGGAACCAAGATGTAAATCATCTGCATGCATTTGTTTCCCAAAATCCTTCTATTCTGTCCCTTCCCACCTCCAACGGTGGGATTCAGCTATATATATATCTGACAGGTAAGTTTCATGAACAAAATGATATTGTTATGATACAATAAAGTTTGTTCATACTTACCTGGCAGATATATATAATTAAGTACCCACCCACCTCCCCTCAGGGGACAGTGGAAATAAAAATTATGAATAGAAAATGGGACTGGTTCCTGATACCCGCCTCCCAGCGGCGGGAATGGGTACTAACCACCTGGCCGACCACTGTGTGTGCCGGAAGTTTTTGAATTTCTGTCGGACTTCAGAAAATACAGCTATATATATATCTGCCAGGTAAGTATGAACAAACTTTATTGTATCATAACAATATCATTTTTATTACAAATTCAGTGTTTATCAGTTTTGTCTTAATTTATGTGATTTATGTTATATGAAGTCTGAATCATAAAGGTAACAGAAATTTATTGTTCTGCAGATTGCATCAAGTGGTTCACCTCCACGTGTACCAGACACATTGTCAGATGCTGCCCGTGACTTGGCACTTAGTTGTCTAGAAATCAAGAGTGAAAAGAGACCCCCAGCCAAGGAGTTACTTCAGCATGCATGTTTTGATACAAAACCACCTTGATCAACTCGCTCTGCCACATAAGACTGCTGCTTGGTTTATTTTGAAAGCTATAAAATAATTCTTTCACTGTCAGTTTGAATATAAGAGATTTTAATTATTTTTATTTGGCAAAGCAATCAGAAATTCTTTTTGGGGTCCAAGTGATTTTACTTTAATTGGAACAGCAGCAGCAGACTTTCACCCTTGAAGTAAATTGACAGTTTCAGAGCAAGAAATTGGTTTTAAAGATTGGGTTCCTTGTTATATTTATTTTTTTATTTTATTTTTACCTCTACTTCTTAAATTCTGATAGTACAAATTTTCACTAGGTTACTTTTCACTTCTTTGTTATTGCTGATCATTTATGGTCTTCTTGATTAAACCTGGTAGATGTGAAAGGGCAGAGCATATAGAGCATGACAGAAGTCCAGCTCTGTAGTGTATATATTGACAGTATACACGTAGCTTAGTGTAGGTCATAGGCGGCCTCCTCCAGGGCACCTGATTTCTACTTGCAAGTATGACTGAGGATATATTCAGAAACTTTTTTTTTTAATTTGGAAATTGACATAAAACAATTTACTTGGTTTAAGTGTTAATCTTCTATCAAATGTTCAGGTGTCCGAAGGAGCGGAGTCCCCATGAAGGCGGAGTTAGATCCCATTGTCAACAATGATTGGTTCATTTGAAGGCAAAGCACTTTTATAAATTGAATTATTGGCTAGTATGTTAATCAGTAATTTTAATTGTCATTTGTTAATTCTTTTTACATGATTAACCAACCATAGCTGACAATAGAGTTGTTCCACAAAAGTTTTTGGTAAAATTTCCTTGTCAGTGAGTTTTATTGCAGCTGCTGGTATGGTGCTGTTTTCATCTCACTAAACAGTTTTTGTTTCTTCACCAAGTAAGATGTTGCTGAGCAGCAAAATTTTGTATTGAAGTTTCTCTTGATAAATTGACCATTTACATTCCTCAGCCACTTCTTACTAGTACTGTGACTGTGTGAGAATGACTAGGTTATGAACTCCGACTTGCCGTCACAAATGGTGAATTTTATTGCATTTGTTATTTGTAACACTTTCATAAGTGCATACAGATCTCAGTGTAATTTAGGGGACCAACTTATCTTTTATTATTATTTATGTATTTTATTTAAATTATTTCTCTCATTTCCTCTCTCCCATGGTATCTTTTAACTTTTGTCCCCATTTCCTGGTCTCATTTTTTTCTTTGAAAGTGTTCAGGTGCACCTACTAGATGTGGCAAAATAAGTATACTATCTTGGTGAAGCAATAAGATATGCAGAGTTTAAGTTGAAAAGAATTATTCAGCGAAGCTTTAGGAATACTATCTTTAAAGCTGATGCCAAATTTTACAATGGTATAAAGTTAAAGATGAGGTTGTTTTAAGTAAGGCAATGAACTCCTTACACATAGGCTCAAATGTTAGCAGGTAGTGGTAAATTTAGACTGATTTTCGAGTAGGCTAGATCTAGTTTTGCAGTTACATAGCAGTTAGGTATAGTATGTTTGCAGAAAAGTTAAATTAGCAGTTTGTGTAGCAGTACAGCAACCTCGTCCTTAACTAAATTGATGCTAGACCCAATTTCGTGGGTATGTGTAAAATAATGATAATATAAGATCATAAAGGTGATGCTCTGTTCACACAGATGGAATTCTTGCAGTGATGGGAAACAAACAATTTTAAAGACTATGGTCAGAAAGATCAGGCAGTGCTTAGAAACCCCCCAGATGCAGAAGTAATGCTTTGAATAATGTTCTAGTCACAGGACATGGAATTTGTAAATTTTCCACAATTTTATTTATTTAATAAAATTTTTTTTTTACTATGCTACAATGATAACTGCTTTCATGGTGGGTTTTAAGTCTCGAGTTCAGCCTGACCTTAGTTTGTTCCTTTGGGGTCTAGAGTCAAATGTGGACATGCACCTGGGCTAGAAGGTTACGTAAAGATTGGAAATGGTCTAGAATAGCTGATTTGTCTTGATCTCACTCTTACTTAAATTATAAAGCCTGGTATTCAGGTCTTGACTCATTCCGTCACACTCCAGTGTTGAGGAATGGATTCCTTATGGCGTATGTCCTCGTATGACTGAAGTAATGAGAAAAATAAAAAAAGTACTTATGAAATGGGAATGGTTTAAAATGTAAAGGATTATAGCCCTTCTAATGAATTTATGTAAGTAACTCCTAACAAAACAACAAACTCCCCATTCAAAAAAGTGCCTTAATTGTAAAAAATAAAAAAAAAGTAATCAAGAATTATTAGATCAGAAAGGGATTTTCACTATTCATATAACTTTAAATTTTGAGAACTCAGTAATTTCTACAACCCTTAATATGGGTTATATAAAAATGTTAGGTGTGAGAATTCCTTTACAAATCTGGTGGCCAATTTAATTCTTGCAACAAACCAAGAGCAAAATACAAGTGATGGGAGGAATGGGTGAAAGAGAAAACAATATTCCCTGCAGTGTTTCCCCTTTTCTTTTTGAAGCTTTAAGTCTTGATTCTTCCAAATATTGTAGTTTCCATCCCTTTTAAAAGTTCAAAAGTACAAGTTTGTAAGCTCTTATTGCCCAGGATCTCCCTCACAACATAAGGTGCCAAATTGTATAGTGCACAACTACTTAGTATTAGGTATTCTCGTTTTTTTTATTATTTTTTTTTCTGCATTTCATATGTGAAACTTGTGAATGTCTGGGACCAATTTTTGAGGAAATCTTGTAAGTGCCTAAGTTTTTCCATAGTTGATTTTTGGTAGTTTTAAATAAAATTGAAAATCTATTTTCTTTGTTATTATCCATTGATTGTTGTAGCAAAAATACTGTACAAACAATCACCTTTTATGTCTGAATACTCTAAAACAGTCTTATGAAAAAACTTGGTAACAAGCAGTAATTGGAGGTAGGCAGGTGAGTGGTAGGAAACCCCTACTCCAAGCCGGCACCCTTCTTCAGCCATAGCTGATTGAACAAGAAAATTTAATAACACAGATTTAAACACGTAAATTGAATAACATAAGTGGGTGTTTGGCTTCTTTATGTCAAAGTTATTGTAACCAGCTGTGTTATTTTGCAGTGGTAGGCCCTGCAAGGTGTGGCCAAATTAGCCACCTTTGCAGTAAAAAGGTTTGGAAGTAACAGAGGGAGGCTGGAAGTCATGTGTAGATTTCTTAGGTGAAGGTTATCCTATTCCTCTTATGTTTGCTGAATCCTTTTTTTCTCCTTTCTCCCAAATTGTCTCTCTCTCCACACCTTTGCATGTTCCCCTGGTTGTGCACATGCAGACAACATTCATGTGCAAAACGTTGAAGCTGTGTGATGTTACTGGGTATTGTGACAATCTGTAGGCACATGATTGTGTAAATCCTTGGACAATGCCTGACTTATCCAGAACTCCTGAAGCATGTGCGCATGTTTCCCAGGTCAGTAAGGAAATTGTGTGTGGCAGCCTTTCTTTGAGGATTTCACTAAAGTAACCAGCTCTGCTTAGGGAGACTTGTTAGGATGTAAGGGTCCTTCAGTCAACCCTTTTAGACAGGTGGAACAGCTTTTCAGGAGATTGTTGCTCCCATATCTTGTCACAGAGCATACTCTCAACATGAAACCCAGCATGCAAGGCAGTCAGTCATTCCAACTGCTGTGGTTGCTGCTTGCTCATGGCATCAGTCTGATCACCAAATATGAAGGTGCCTTGTTCAGAAAGTAGAGCAAAGCTACTCTCCCTGTTACATACATGTCAAGATGACATTCTACATGCCAAAGGGTATTTAGGTTGACAAATGACCCTCCTCAGGAGAAACTCGAAGCTTCTTCGTTCTCTGTTTTCAAGTTGGGAGCCTTGGATTCAGTTGCCATCGTCTTCTCCCAGGCAGAATTTTGGTGTTATCTTTAAAGCGAGTAGGTTTGCCAACTTTCTTGTTAACTAACTCACATGTGCAGACGAGCGAGCTCCAGAGGGAAGGCACAGATTTCTCAGACCAAATGGCAACTGATGGGCAAACTTTGAAGAAATATCCTCAAGCCTGCACCGTTCTTGGTTTCAGCTGAGAGTAGTCAGGTTTAGCAGAACATACTGGTATTGGGTTCCTCTTCATGCCTTCCAAAGATTATAGTTGAAGCAGCAGTGGAATCATTCTGATAGTTGGAATAATTTGATCAACCATCCAGTCTCCTGGAGGCCTTCCAGGGTGTTTAAGGGTATTGTGGTCAGTATTTTGGGGGGGCAGGGTCTCACCTCAGTGACAAGGAGCCCAGGTCTCTTCTTTGCAAAAATGGAAGGAGTTGGCAGATACAAACAAGCAGAAAGAAGAGAAGAACCTCTCGTTTGGCCGCTGGACCGGAGCCCAACATATGTGTTTCACCTCGCCCGACACCTGAGAAGAGATGTCACGCAGCAATTCACAATCTGCGCTCATCGGTGACGCTAGACGCCATAGTGGAGAGAGTCAAGTTTTTCACTGGCTCTGACCCACTCATCTCTCACGAACTCCCATGCAGAAGTAAACATAAAGTGGCTTACAGGATTACCTGCCCATTTGAATACCTCGACGTTCTTAAAGGCGAGAATTTCGGTCCTAATATATTAGTTTCAAGATATAACCTAATCCGGGACCAACCACCCCCAGGGGAACTTACTGACACTCCAACCAGGGTCATTTCCACAGCAAGTGCCAGCCAACTGCCCACTTCCCCTGGCTAACCCCCCATCCACCCAAATAATCAGTGTATTCATCTCCCATCTTCGTGAGTAGACGTGGATACATTAAACATAATCTCTTGGAATATTTTTGGCCTCAAGCGGAACATTCCTCTCCTAAACATGTTCTGCAAAAATTTCAATGGCATCATTACATTGCAAGAAATGCTCCTCTGGCCACATGACCTTGGGTCATCTGCAGTTCAGTTCATGAAGACTTCAGAACCTTCTCGACTTCATTGATGCAAGTTACAGATCAAATCATAGCCGGTCGCCCGAAAGGGGCCCTTTCTTTCCTGTGGCACAAGTCGTTAGGCAATATGATGAAGGTGATGACCTACAGGAGTGACAAATTGCTGGGGCTTCAAGTGACAGAAGGGAACTCTAAAATCCTAATAATTAATGTTTATATGCCATGGGAAAATAATCATTTTGATCATTACTGCATGATCCTAGGGGAGTTACACAGTATTATTGAAGATTCTCCTGCTGATCATATTTGTATAATAGGGGACCTTAATTCTCACCCCACAAAACAATTTTATAATGAACTTAATCGCTTCTGTCAAAATCATGCTCTCCAAATTAGCGATGTAATGATCCTCCCTCCCTCCTCCTATTCATATGTACATAATAGAGCGGACACAATTACAACCTCCTGGCTGGACCACTGCATCACATCTCCACATATTCGCTACGATCTTGCGACGGGCTACGATCACATCCCATTACAAGTGTCATTCAGTACCCCATCCCTCCCTACCGTGAACCCACTAACTGACCGCCCACCAGCGGCAAACTGGGATTTTAAAAACCAACAGAAAACCAGATACTTTAGGGCGACCACGGAAACCAGACTGCGGTCAATAGTTCAACCAGCAGACGCCTTACTTTGTACCAACACAAACTGTAGAAATGACAACCACAGGAGGGATCTGAATGAATTCTATTCGAACATAATCTCCGCTATGCTTGCTTCGGGCAGGACTGCCTATAGATTTCGTCAAGGTAATTCTAGTAATATACCTGGTTGGAATGATTTGGTTAAAGATCTATATACATACTCACGAGAAATGTTTTTACTGTGGAGGCAAAATGGTAGCCCGAGGGAAGGACACTGCATTACTAATGAGGCAGGCGAGAGCGCAATTCAAACTTGCTCTTAAGCACTGCAGGTTAAATGAAAAACAACCAAGAGCCGATGCAATGTCTAGAAACATAGAATCTGGTGATTACCCTCGTCTTTGGAAAGATATCCAGTCCTTAAATTCCAAAACTAAAAAGCTATCACAGAGAGTAGGGGAAGCAGTCGGAGACGAAGCTATCGCAAGTATGTGGGGCGATCACTTCAACAATATCCTGAATTGCATAAATGATCAAGCTCCCCGAAGGAATGTAGATAACCTCCTTACTGACAACATTCAATTTAATTTTGCAGACCGTATTACGCCAGGTAACATCAGCGATGCCATAAACAGCCTACCTAATAATAACTCGCCCGGCTGTGATGGTCTTCCCGCAGAGGCTTTCAAATTCTGCCATCCGATAATTTACATTTTGCTAGCTGCCCTATTCAATGCGTGCATAATTCACCAGTTTCTTCCAGACTCCCTACTCTTAGTTCACTTGATACCGTTTATCAAAAACAAGCTAAAGGATGCAGCTGACCCTGGCAACTACCGGCCGATTGCAATCACAACGATCGCATCGAAGATACTTGAGTCGGTTCTTCTAGTGAGACTTCTCCCCTTTCTACACACTACTGACAACCAGTTCGGGTTTAAAGCAAACCACTCAACCGACACTTGCATCTACATACTGAAAGAATTGCTGAACTACTACCTATCATCAGCCTCTCCTGTTTTCCTTTGTTTTGTAGATGTGAGGAAAGCATTTGACAGAGTAAACTACCTGAAGCTCTTCCTGAAGCTGCATAAAAGGGGCACACCCCTATATCTAATTGGCATTTTACATTGCTGGTTTTCCACACAGCAATTCTGTGTCAAATGGGGTAACGTATTATCGTACACCTTCGGCTCCCTAAACGGGCTTCGGCAAGGGGGCATTCTCTCTTCATACCTGTTTAATACGTACACAGATGCCTTGAATGTCAAACTGAAACTCACTCCCAATCGGATGAACTGTCAATGAAACAACTATAAACAACCTCTGTTACGCCGACGATATGGTTCTGATTTCCCCATCAGTGCAAGGTCTCCAACGACTCATCGACACTTGGCGCCAATATGCAGTGGAATTTGATATAATCTACAACGAAACCAAGACCCAGTGCATGTCGCTGCTCCCGAGATCGCTTAAGCATATTGCAGAGCCACAAATTTTCCTCGGAAACCATCGGCTGGAATTTGTGCACGAATTTCCGTATTTGGGTCACATTATCACCGACGACCTAAAAGATATTGAACAGAGGCGTCGTAAACTAAGTGCAACTGGCAACATGATTGCAAGGAGGTTTGCCTTCTGTCACCGAGACGTGAAACTGCTGCTCTTCCGCTCGTACTGCTACAGTATCTATGGGTGTTCCCTCTGGACGAACTATACCCTAGAGACCATGAGACGTATCACTGTTGTGCACAATGACATTCTGAGACGCCTCACAAACACTCCGCCACACAGATGTTCATAGAAAACCACCTGGACCATTTAAAAATCATTGTAAGGCGAACAATGTCCAGTCTGGTAACCCGAGTGAGAAACAGCAGCAACTCGCTCATGCAAAGCATCCTAAGGAGTGAAGCAAGAAGAAGATCTAAATTGTGGAAAAGACGGGAAAATGAGGCCTTTGTCCCCTAAAGGTCTTGATCTCTGTATTGGCAAGATGTCATCTGCAGATTTTGTCATTATTATATTGATTGCTGATATTTTATTTTTTCCTTATTACTGTGATTACTATCAAGTTAAAGTTTCTTTTTACATTCAATTTTCGTATTTAGCCCTCTGGACCTGACTACTGTAACCACCTAAGGTCTCTAGTTGAAATTTAAGTTATATAATCTGTGCACTAACTGTTATAACTCTCAATGCATTTTTTTCTCACCAATATTATTACTGTTATTACCATTATTATGATAACTATCTTTTATGCTACCTCAGCTATTTTGTGGATAAGTGCCGATTACTCATTTTTTTATCATGTCTCATGGAATATACAAAATACTGTCTGTATTTTGTATATTCCATGTATATGGCCCTAAGCTGAAATAAAGGAAATTATTATTATTATTATTATTATTATTATTATTATTATTATTATTATTATTTAGCCTTTTTGGCACCTAGCTTTCTAGTCAACTGAGGGTTGTAGACCAGTTGACCTTTGCTGAACAGGCACTGTGATGTGGACTTGACTCTTAATGAAAATAACTCATTCCATGATGGATTCCACCAGTGAAAGCAAGTTCATACTTTTGATATATCTGAAGAGTGTATTTTCAGTAACGTCCATCAGTCCTCAAGGAAGTATACCTCTGTTTGTAGGGACTGTCAGGATCCGGTGTCAGAGCATCCGGCAGATGTAGTTATACAGGAAGCTCCCGGTATTTACTTACCTGTTTCATACCCTTGGAAAACACATTCCACCAGCTGCTTGGACAATTTGGATATCTTCAATATTCCTCCTATCTGATTTACCAAGTGAGTAACACAGTTTGTCACTCCAGTCTCAGATAACCCTTGTAACTTCTGGTCCATGCTGACTGGTATATCAGTGTGCTAGTTCTTTTGGGTGAAATGCCGAGAGATTCCCATTTGGCCCACTCTTCTGTTAGCAACACATTTTGATGTTGCCTTCCACTAACTTGTAATTGGTGTTGTAGTGAGAGTCCCTTGTCAGAGCTACTTCACAGTGGATAATCGTAAATGTAATTGTCCATCTTCATTGAGATGAGCGGTGAAGCCTATTATTCTACCCTGAGCCAGGTCTTCAGACTGAAGGGGATGGGCTGCCAATGCTCATAGTATCTTGAATAGTTTTTGCTCAATTCACTAACTTCAGCCTCTGCAATTAGATGTGCCTCTTGTCCTCCTTAGCTCAACTCAAGCGCTGCAGAGCTCTTAGATCAAGATCTCATCCCCAAGACTAGTTCTGCTAGCCTTAACCTCATTATAGTATGTTGACAAGCTGCACAGCATATATAAGTATTTCTAGTGGGGACCCGGATTAAATGCTTCTGAGAACCAACGCAAGCTGTGGTAAGATAGGGCTAAGTTCCTGTAAAAGTGTCTGGTTAAGGGTATAAATTCTTTCTGTGCTATTATTCCAATTATGCAGACTTCTTTAGTCAATTCCTGCAATTAATTGCTAAATAGCAGCTTTCTTACCATATTTAGAACTTGAGAGGGATTGAAATCACAGCCACCTAGGAACTTTTCCTTCGAGAATCATCCACTATCCTAGGAGGGGCTTTTCACAGCCCTATTCAAGTTGTTGTATGGATTAAATTTTGGAAAACATTTTGACCTTTATTTATTCTAGACCTGATGGCACTTACACTTTACAATCAGCACAGATGTGCTTAAAATAAAAAAGAGGTAAGTTAACTACCCATGGATGATGATGATGATGATGCTATCTAACTGCCTGCCTAAATGTTGCTGTGATTTCTATTGAGAATGTCCTCATACAGAAGAATAACATTCTATGAAACAACAGAATGTGATTAATCTATCTAACCTTAATAAAAAAAAAAAAACGCTGATTTCAACCTACTTTATGGAGTATACATACAAACTATCCTTACCTTATGTTCTCCACGGAGCTGTTGACCAATGAAGTTTCCAATACAGTGTCCATAGTATCGGTATAAATAGGAACTACATCGTATGAAAAATAAGTTCAAGCATCTCAAAATTTCAAAATCTAGGAGACCTTAAGATTTTAATCAAGCAATACCTGCATCTCTGATGATACAGCTATTTCTTCATATAACATTCTTGTCAATTTGGAAAAATACACTTGATTATGAGCATTTAAGGCACAAACTAATCTAACCTGAATGATGTGTTGATGAAAATACTAGCATCACTATCAGAGTCAATTCATAATCTAAATGTAATATCACGTTTACTATTATATATTTGTATCAACTACTGATTAGTTACATGCTAACTACAATAAAGCAGCGCATAAAAAATACAACCCTAGCTGCTTTGATCCCCAGTAAAATCTTTTAAACCTACTGAAATTTAAATTAAAAATGGATTTTGGACACTAAATTTCAAGAAATCAACTGTTACAATTTACCTCTGCAAAGAAGAAAGTAGCTGAAATCAATATAAAAATAAAAGATGTTATAAATTACTAAAGGAAATTCCGACCTAGAACAATTAACACAACAACCCTTGGTTTTCTAAATGCTCGTCAGTACAAGAAACCACTGCATAACATATTCATAAATGGTCTGCATAAACTAATATTTAACACAGCATACTACTACTACAATAGGCCTACAAACATTTCTCTCCCTGTCACTATTACTGTACTCTTACTTTCCACAGGCGTGTCGAATACTCTAATGGCTGCACTGTTGTTCTTTAAAGACATACTGACATATAGACTGAATGCAAAGGGAAAGATGAGCATAATATTCATATCAATGCCTTGTAAAAGGAGCCAAATGTTACCTTAGGAGTTGGTTCGAATGGCACTGGCATACAAAAATCATGTGCAAAGAAGTTAGGATCTTCAGTATCCAACTCACTATTTCTTGAAACTTACGCTATTGGAAGTGAATTTCATATACGTACATACAAAAAAAATCCAGGTACCAAACTTCAGTCCAAACACAACAATTAAAATGAGGCACAAATGATCCAAAGGGATAATTGCCAGTCTTGAAAACGGTTACTTACAGTGGTTCGCATTTAATTCTGAAGTTCAATGATGTGAATTTCGCTTAAAATAATAAATTGTCTACCCAAGAGGACTTATACTATAAAATAGTTTAATGTTACCACAGCACCACATTTCTCGTTCTTCAATACGCAGTAACTGCCTCCAAAGAAGTGGTTTTACAAAATTCAGGAAAAACACCAGCAGGTAGTACTAAACTCTGAGGCTTGGTAGTAGAGGGAATAAGTCCATCTACAGAAGAACAGTGAGATCAGGTGACCTGGCAGGCTGAGTTTTGGAGAATTTGCAGTCTGTGCAAAGCAGACAAAATAAGATCTAAAGAAATAATGAAAGACGTGGCTACATGAATTACTTTCATTCAATCCTATCTAGAAGTGAAGCATATGAACACACAAAAATTCTAAAAGCCATATCCCATGCAAAAAATGAATTAAAGATACTATCTAAAGTGGCAAACATAATGCCAACATACACACTTATGTCTTGGAACAAAGAAATGAATTCACATATACATAAAAGTTACTTTCTCAACAAGCACATTCCGCAATTTGAATTCCAGTAAAGAACTTCAAAGCATGTATGAAACAGAAGACCAAGTTCATAGAAAATGACGACTGATTTAAATATATAAATCATCAATTTATATAGCTACAGTATTACAAAGTACTTGAACAACATAAACTCTTCTAGCGCTTGTGCAGATGACTTGATCTTAAAGGAGGTTGAAATGGGAGATTGATAAAGACGTTATACAGTTGAGCAAAAGGCGACCAATGGGAAAAACTTATGAAAATGAACATTACCTTACTGACTTACAACTATTCCAGCCGTACCAATATGGGGTACACTGAAACAAACAGATTTACTAGGGTATAAAAACAAGAGCTGGTTAGCCTTTTTATTTGTAAAGTACTGACTATACTAAGTTACTTTCACTGCAATTACATCAGAAAAGTTTTAAAAAAACTTACAACTAAGACGCAGCTAACAAAGAGCACTGGGAGACTTTCAGGTTGCACCAAAACTTACCTTGATATATAATGGGTCCAGGTCTCAGTTTGTTAACTTGAGTAACATCAACGGATTTCAATCGTTCTGTCTTCTGATGATAACCTACAATCTACTATAGTGCCAGAACTATAGTGTTCAGTAGTTTTCGCAGAGAACACAAAGTATGACTTGATGTTGACTGCTGCATTTTGTACTTACATTCTTAATTACAAGCAAGCAATGATAAACAAGACTGAAATAAGTCTTCCTACTACAAAAGTGACGCATTATTTAACTAGCTATTACAAATAAAAAGACAACTGGATATAATGCCAAAAACAACAGGACAGCAAAGAACAAAAATGTATAAAATGGCAATGCTTAGGGCATGTTGAGAAGCATGAACAGAAATGCTACTGTCTTTAAGGATTCTCATCTGGCTGTCTGCCAATTTACACTGTTAAATTTAACAGTTATTTATAAACGAAACTTAAAATACGGTAAGAGGTTCCCTATTTTGTTCGAAATAACTAGGAGGCGGCAATGCCTCGCGCTCCTGCAAACGACTCTCCGAATGGATGGCATGACGCTTCCGGCTGATGTCGTAACGGTACTCCGCTGGTTCGTCACCTTCGTAACCAAACTGGCCCGCGTTTCCTTTGGCGAGGTTCTCTCTCAATCGAACAAGTTCGTCTCCCACACCTGCTTTCATGAGGTTGAACTCTGAGACTACCAAGGACAAACGTCCCAGCAGATAGTTGAGATTGTCTTCGACATCTGCGACTTTGGTGTTGATCTGTCCAACTGTTCCGTCCATTTCTCCAACACGAGAGAGTGACGCGTTCATGTGCAACTTAGTGGTGTTTCTCAACTGATCAAGAAGATCTACAGACTGTGTCATCTGCTGATACATAATGCCAATCTGTCTCCACACCTGTGATATTTCCTGCTCCATTTTAGCAGTCATGTTTGTCAGAGCTGATGTCTGATTCTTAAGGATAGCGAATGAGATGTTACTAATCTGATCTGACAGAGTAGTATTAATGGTGCTTCCACTACTCTTGACAATTTCTCCCAGCTCCAAAATGATCTGCTGTATTCCAAACTCAATGCTGCGCTTAGTGTCAAGGACTGCATCAGCTGTGTTGATCATCACTTTCTCCACCTTCTTCAAACTACCAATCTGATCTGACAGTTCTGAATAGTTTTCTAGGACAGTATGCTGCAGGTTTTCTGCCTGGGAGGCTGTATCATCAAGGGTGTCCATAATGTTTGAAGTTTCTTGCTTTATCTGGCTTGCCATTTCTGATACAGTTTCTGACAAAGCATCTGAGCTATCCCTCAGAGCTGTTTGCACGTCCATTGTAAGCCGACCTAAGCCATCCTGAGTGGTGTCATCAAGCTGTCGAAGATTCCGGGTCAAATCTGCCACAGAGGCATTAATAACAGCCTGCCCATTATGACTTTCATCAACAAGTTTCTTCAGAAGGTTCAGAGTTTCCTCCAAATTCTGAAATAAAAATACGTACTTCAGTTAGATAAAAATGACAGAGTAATGAAAAAAAGCTAATGCACTGACACTTTCTTGCACAACAATTATTATCTTGTTAGACATCTGATTTGATTAGTACTGTAACTGGGAATAATCAGTGCTTTCTAAGCATTGCCCAGAAAGAGTAGCACTTGGCGATTTTCGTGCATTGTATCCTGAGGCATAGGGGTGCCAGTCACGTTAACAGACGATACGTAGTGTTGATAGGGAAGAGCTAAAAGAAACTGCAGATACTAGTAAAGGAATTTGAACTGTTTGCAAATGGGCAAATGTGAACAAAGTATAATTATGAAAGTGAATGGAAAGCAGGAAGATGACAAAATGACTGCTTGCATAATATGGAAGAATATACTCTGTGTAAAAAGACTAGATAGGGTAAGGAATGTAGATACGTAAAAGTTGTAAAAACGGAGTACTTTCAGATGGTTCGGTGACATGGAAAGAATGGACGATGATAAGTTGGCGAAGAATGTTAATTTCAGAAGTGTTATAAAATTGATAGATACATGGTATGAAGGAAGTACTGGAAATGAAGGGCCTCAGTATCTGAGAACGAATGGTTCAATATGCATAGGGGAGTTCGACCCTCTACTGATGAGCTTTCTGTGTGCTGTTGACGTAAGACGTAAGAAGCTGTTGCTGTGGACGTTTCATGCACAGTGTCGGAAAACACCGTACTTCTGTGCATATATACAAAAGACATCTCTTCCACAATTCTTACCCTGTGGGTGTCTGCTCCCATACTATGAATCTCGGCCTCTTGTTCTTGGTATCTTCGATCAAGAGCATCCAAACGCGAACTAACATCACCTGGAACATCTCCACCACCACTGCATCCAGATGCCTGTTATAGATTATGAAAAGACACTGATTAGATCTCACGTCACCTCAAGCTCTTTTCGTTGATTTGGTGAAGGTTGTAGCAGACCACCAGTATTAAAAGACAGTGTACTTTATAACTCACATTCACATACGTCTTACCTGTGCTCTTGACATCAGTTGCTGCATTGCTTCCAGAGAGCTTCTCTCACAAGTTTCCATGGAGGCCGAAAGCTGATCATGGCCCAACTGAAGCTGCGAAATTTGTGTTCCGAGTGACTCGGTCACAGTTTGTACCTTTGGAATGAGAAGGGGAGATAGGAAAAGTTCTTTCAAATATCTTAACATGTATTTCAATGTGAGGATCAAGATTTGTATTCTTAGCTATTTGGTTTTACAACTTCATAATGAACCCTTGTATAGGTCAGTATGTTTTTTATTTTATGCTGGTAGCTAGTAAGTGACTAGAGAACTCTTCTGTGACAGATCCATTAAGGGCCTCTTACCTCCGTGGAAACCCTCTCAAGTTCTCTCAAGATGGTGGTGTCCATCTGAGTGAGTTTCCTCACTATCTTCTTGACGTTCTTGCCGACCTCGTCTTCCTCTCCTCCTCCTCCTCCTCCTCTTGAGGGAAGAGAGAGAGGGAAGTCCAGGGGAGGTGGTGGAGGGATGTGGGAGTTGGGATCTTGGCTTAAGAAGCGGTCCATGCTCTGGGACATCCTATTTAACATCATTCTTTGGCGCTCGTCCGTCTACAGAGAAGGTGTGCAAGAAGACACAGGCTTTACAAATCAGTAGCATTTATCTTACTAGTGCTGATATCAGCAATTTAAAAAACTTGGCAATTCTTTCAGAAGTGGCTCAGTATACACACACACACACACACACACACACACACACACACACACACATATATATATATATATATATATATATATATATATATATATATATATATATATATATATATACATACATATCCATAATATAATATAACCTTAAACACTTCAGACTTGCTGACGGAAAATAATGATGTAACAATCTAGTACAATGAAAAATGTCGAACTCAAACAGTTACTGAGCACGCCATATAGTGTTAAAAGTCAGTTATGAATCATGCTGATTAAGGCTTTTAGTACTGATAAATTTTCTCGCCGACTTAAGTAAGGATTGAGGCATCTTGCAAGATGACCGGGCTAAGGATTGTAAGCATTTAGCGACTTGCAGATCTACTTGCAAAGTTGCACCCACAAAGTGACGTTGCTAAGTTATCCCCGGATGCAGCGCCATCTCACAGTTTTGCGCAAACATGGTTAAGGCTGGCAACAAAATGCTACTAAGAGGGGAGGGGTCAATTCCATACGTTCGAATTTTGCCAATTAAATCGTTTCTGAAGCGACTCGCAAGTTCGATGCATTTGCGAGTAGGTTTATACGTGTTTCATACAAATACGTTAAATCTTTATACGACGTATAATAATCAGATTCTTAGATACAATGGGATAATGACGTTCGCAAATTGTGCACACTTTACAAATGAACAGCGGCCAAAAGGTCAAGAAATATATATATAGTATATAATATATATATATATATAATATATATATAATATTATATATATAATATATATATATGTATATATATGTATGTTGTATATAGATAATGTATGTATAAAATTTATATATATATAATATATATATATATATATATATATATAGCCTGTCTGTATTAAAATTTATGTATGTATGTATGTATTGTATGTATGTATAAAAATACTAATATACTTGATAACTGTAACTGACAGCTAAATTTTTTCTTTTCCGGCAAACAAATATAGATTTCCAACACTATAAGTATTGAACACAATTTACGGGACGCAACAATGCAATAATAAGCCTCTAATGAAGGTGCACAAATTTTTACAATTGGTGCACAAGTTGGCTCTTTCAAACGCAATCAGCGAGTCTTTTGAGATTAATTAAAAGCAAACTCACGTAGAAAGTAAACCCCAAATTTTACACTTATAGATCACTCGGAACTGGAATGGTGAAGAAGGCATTTATGCATCTCCACCTTGAACAATTCCGTGCAAAACGAAATACTCACAAATTAAACAAAGTTAATAATATTCAAGCCTGTTTCTAGTAAATGGAGGAAGCTTCGGTAGAACAGAGTGCTCCAATCAACTTGCAAGATACACCTAAAAGCATCGTTTAGAAAGAGATCAGTAATACAGGCACAGGGAAAGATGCATGCTGCCAGGATGACAATGCCATTAAGAGGCACCAGAGCATTAAAAAAATACATAGAAACAAACAAAACACAAAATTCAAGGTCGTGGCGACATCCCGGTTCCTATAGGATTACAACTTGAAACTATATAGGGCTAATGAGACCATCAGCACAGCCGTCTTATGATAAGGAGAGAGGACGATTAATAAAAATTAAATAAATAAAAAGGTTTCGCCTAAAAAAAAAAAAAAAAAAATGAAACTGCACATGCGCAGAAAGCGATTTGGTCTTTCCTTCATCTTGACTCGACTTTCCCATGAAATGATGATAATTCTTTAGGCCCGATTTAAAAGTGGAAATCATCAGAATACATTCCTCCAGAAATGGAACCGTTGGGTGTTAAAAACTTAAAGCCACTTAAAATATTAATTCTAATTATAAGAAAGGTGTCTAATGTTATATTCTACGCTGTCGACAGGCCACGTTGAGGTGATCTATTCTTTTTTTTTTTTTAACAATCACGAATATTCTTCTTTCAGAATAACTCTCGAAAGCTCACTGTAGTTTAATTTTTATTTCAGAAAGTATATTTGTCAGTTGCAAAGGCTAACGGTGAATTTTTGTGTCCATTTTAAGACATACTTACTACTATTAGTGTTTTTAAATTATTATTATTATTTTTTTTTTGCTCTATCACAGTCCTCCAATTCGACTGGGTGGTATTTATAGTGTGGGGTTCCGGGTTGCATCCTGCCTCCTTAGGAGTCCATCACTTTTCTTGCTATGTGCGCCGTTTCTAGGATCACACACTTCTGCATGAGTCCTGGAGCTACTTCAGCGTCTAGTTTTTCTAGATTCCTTTTCAGGGATCTTGGGATCGTGCCTAGTGCTCCTATGATTATGGGTACAATTTCCACTGGCATATCCCATATCCTTCTTATTTCTATTTTCAGATCTTGATACTTAAACATTTTTCCCTCTCTTTCTCTTCAACTCTGGTGTCCCATGGTATTGCGACATCAATGAGTGATACTTTCTTCTTGACTTTATCAATCAACGTCACTTCTGGTCTATTTGCACGTATCACCCTATCCGTTCTGATGCCATAGTCCCAGAGGATCTTTGCCTGATCGGTTTCTATCACTCCCTCAGGTTGGTGCTCGTACTACTTATTACTGCAAGGTAGCTGATGTTTCTTGCACAGGCTCCAGTGGAGGGCTTTTGCCACTGAATCATGCCTCTTTTTGTACTGGTTCTGTGCAAGTGCCGGACATTCGCTTGCTATGTGGTTTATGGTTTCATTTTTCGTATTGCACTTCCTACATATGGTAGAGATGTTATTTCCGTCCATCGTTCTTTGAACATATCTGGTTCTTAGGGCCTGATCTTGTGCCGCTGTTATCATTCCTTCAGTTTCCTTCTTTAGCTCTCCCCTCTATAGCCATTGCCATGTGTCATCGCTGGCTAGTTCTTTAGTCTGTCTCATGTATTGTCCGTGCATTGGTTTGTTGTGCCAGTCCTCTGTTCTGTCTGTCATTCTCCTGTCTCTGTATATTTCTGGGTCTTCGTCTACTTTTATTAGTTCTTCTTCCCATGCACTCTTTAGCAACTCGTCTTCACTGGTTTTCAGATAATGCCCCAGGGCTCTGTTCTCGATGTTGACACAGTCCTCTATACTTATAGTGCGTTTACTTCTCTAAGATCGCTGTGGTGTGGCTTGTACAGATCAGATATCATACGTTGCCAATTTTCATTGTATGGTAATCACATTAGCTTTATGGAGTCTATTGAAATAGTTTTCATTTCTTGAAATGTGGTTCTTTGTTTGCATCAGATATTTTGAATACTATATCTTATTTCGTGTATTCTTCGTTAAAACCTCGGTTTCATTAATGAAAATGAAGATATGGCATATTTTTTCTTCGGCGATGCCAGATCTGAGTTTAGTAGGCCTATGATTTTTAAGAGGATTTAAAAGGTCATGGTCAATATCATTAAAGGATACTCGCTCTCGATCACCCACTGTGAAAAGTATGGACAGCCCAGCCCAGCCCAAGTGACTCCCGTAAACGTCTTCACCCACCACCTGAGGCCAAGGAAATATTCTATAATTTCGAAAAATACTTCATTTTATAAAAACATCATGAAGGTCCTGTAACTGGTGTTTCAAAGGCTTTCCAGAGAACATCTGTTTCTAAGGGCATAATAGATCGATTATAGAAAGAGAAAGAAGGAATAGCTAAATAGAATTGGGAATGAAAAAAAAAAGTTAACAGGGAAGAAGCATACCCTTTCCCTCGATTCCAAGGTCTAAAGCGAATCCTTCTAAGAAGGATTATATCTGCGGGAAGCATTTAATGGGACTTACATACCCGTAGATATGACAACTCTGCCTTTGCTACCTGGCCCCACCCTAGAGATCTTACTGTTGGCTCTCTTTCTGAGAGCTTGTCCTCCTGCCTCTGAATTACTGTTTGCTCTCATCCTGAGAGCTGGTCCTCCTCCCTCCGAATTACTCTCATCTGAGAGCTGGTCCTCCTGCCTCCGAGGTACTTCTTTCTTTCAGCAGAGCCGGTCTTCTAGATTATTCCAACAGAATTACCAGAAGGGAGATATCTGTAAGAATAGATCTAGATATCCGACTATTTGCCCGCTTTGACAGATATTCTACTAGAAGTCTTCATCAAGGGACATAGCATACTTGAAGGAAAAGTTCTTTCTTTCTGCAGAGCCGGTCCTCTAGATTATTCCAACAGAATTACCAGAAGGAAGATTTCTGTAAGAATAGATCTAAATATCTGACTATTTACCCGCTTTGACAGAGATCTACTATGAGAAGTCCTCATCAAGGGACCTAGCGTACTCGAAAAAAAGTTCCTTCTTTCTGCAGAGCCGGTCTTCTAGATTATTCCAACAGAGTCATTTTCTGGTGTCCCGCTGGTATCTTTCTGGAGGCTTTCTAGTGTCTCTCTCGGCCTGAGAGGTCATCCGTTGGCTCTTGCTGGGTAAGAGTTCCTCTGCCAGACCAGGTGGTGGGGAAGGTCCCTGGCCATTGGCTCTCATCCTGAGAGCTGGTCCTCCTGCCTCCAAATTACTGTTGGCTCTCATCCTGAGAGCTGTTCCTCCTGCCTCCAGATTACTGTTGACTCTCACTTGAGAGTGGTTCCTACTGCCTCCGAATTACTGTTGGCTCTCTTTCTGACATCTTATCCTCATGCCTCCGAATTACTGTTTTGCTCTCATCCTGAGAGCTGGTCCTCCTGCCTCCGAGGAACTTCCTTCTTTCAGCAGAGCCAGTCTTCTAGATTATTCCAACAGAATTACCAGAAGGGGGATATCTGTAAGAATAGATCTAGATATCCGACTATTTGCCCGCTTTGACAGAGATCTTCTATTAGAAGTCTTCATCAAGGGACATAGCATACTCGAAAGAAAAGTTCCTTCTTTCTGCAGAGCTGGTCTTCTAGATTATTCCAACAAAATTACCAGAATGAAGATATCTGTAAGAATAGATCTAGATATCCGACTATTTGCCCGCTTTGACAGAGATCATCTATTAGAAGTCTTCATCAAGGGACATAGCATACTCGAAAGAAAAGTTCCTCTTTCTTACAGAGCTTGTCTTCTAGATCTAAATTGCAACAGAATACCGAAGGAAGATATCTAGAATAGAATTCTTTAGATATCCGGACTATTTGCCCACCGCTTGACAAAATTAGATCTGCTATTAGAAGTCTTCATCAAGGGACATAGCATACTTGAAAGAAAAGTTCCTTCTTTCTGCAGAGCCGGTCTTCTAGATTATTCCAACAAAATTACCAGAAGGAAGATATCTGCAAGAATAGATTTAGATATCCAACTATTTGCCCGCTTTGACAGAGATCTTCTGTTAGAAGTCTTCATCAAGGGACATAGCATAATCGAAGGAAAAGTTCCTTCTTTCTGCAGAGCCGGTCTTCTAGATTATTCCAATAGAATCATCTTCTGGTGTCCCTCTGGTATCCTTCTGGAGGCCTTTTGGTGTCTCTCTCGGACTTAGAGGTCAACCGTTGGCTCTTGCTTGGTAAGAGTTCCTCTACCAGACCAGGTGGTTGGGAAGATCCCTGGTCATTGGCTCTCATCCTGAGAGCTGGTCCTCCTGCCTCTGAATTACTGTTTGCCCTGCTCTCATCCCTGCAAATCTTGCTGGTCCTCCTGCCTCCAGATTTCTGTTGACTCTCACTTGAGAGTTGTTCCTCCTACCTCCGAATTACTGTTGGGTCTCTTTCTGACATCTTATCCTCCTGCCTCCAAATTACTCTCATCCTGCCTCCGAGGAACTTCCTTCTTTCAGTAGAGTCAGTTTCTAGATCATTCCAACAGAATTACCAGAAATGAGATATCTGTAAGAATAGATCTAGATATCCAACTATTTGCCCGCTTTGACCAGAGATCTTCTCAATTAGAGTCTTCATCAAAGGGACAATAGCATACTTGCGAGGAAAAAGTTCCTTCCTTCTGCGAAGCCGCGTCTTCGTAGATTATTCCAACAGAATTACCAGAAGGAAGATATCTGTAAGAATAGATCTAGATATCCGACTATTTGCCCGCTTTGACAGAGATCTTCTATGAGAAGTCTTCATCAAGGGACATAGCATACCTCGAAAGAAAGTTCCTTCCTTTCTGCGAGACCGGTCTTCTAGATTATTTCCAACAGAATTACCAGAAGGTAATATATCTTTAAAAGAATAGATCTAAGATATCCTACCTATTTTTGGCCCGCTTTGACAGCAGATCTTGTATTAAGAAGTCCTTCATCAAAGGGACATAGCATGCTTGAAAGAAAAGTTCCTTCTTTCTGCAGAATCGGTCTTCTAGATTATTCTAACAGAATTACCAGAAGGAAGATATCTGCAAGAATAGATTTAGATATCCGACTATTTGCCCGCTTTGACAGAGATCTTCTATTAGAAGTCTTCATCAAGGGACATAGCATAATCGAAGGAAAAGTTTCTTCTTTCTGCAGAGCCGGTCTTCTAGATTATTCTAATAGAATCATCTTCTGGTGTCCCTCTGGTATCCTTCTGGAGGCCTTTTGGTGTCTCTCTCGGACTTAGAGGTCAACCATTGGCCCTTGCTTGGTAAGAGTTCCTCTGCCAGACCAGGTGGTTGGGAAGATCCCTGGTCATTGGCTCTCATCCTGAGAGCTATTCCTCCTGCCTCCGAATTACTGTTGCCTCTCATCCTGAGAGCTGGTCCACCTGCCTCTGAATTACTGTTTGCTCTCATCCTGAGAGCTGGTCCTCCTGCCTCCGAATTACTCTCATCTGAAAGCTGGTCCTCCTGCCTCCGAATTACTCTCATCTGAGAGCTGGTCCTCCTGCCTCCGAGGAACTTCCTTCTTTCAGCAGAGCCAGTCTTCTAGATCATTCCAACAGAATTACCAGAAGGGAGATATTTGTAAGAATAGATCTAGATATCCGACTATTTGCTCGCTTTGACAGAGATCTTCTGTTAGAAGTCTTCATCAAGGGACATAGCATACTTGAAGGAAAAGTTCCTTCTTTCTGCAGAGCCGGTATTCTAGATTATTCCAACAGAATTACCATAAGGAGGATATCTGCAAGAATAGATCTAGATATCCGACTATTTGCCCGCTTTGACAGAGATCTTCTATTAGAAGTCTTCATCAAGGGACATAGCATACTTGAAGGAAAAGTTCCTTCCTTCTGCGAAGCCGGTCTTCTAGATTATTCCAACAGAATTACCAGAAGGAAGATATCTGTAAGAATAGATCTAGATATCCGACTATTTGCCCGCTTTGACAGAGATCTTCTATGAGAAGTCTTCATCAAGGGACATAGCATACTCGAAAGAAAAGTTCCTTCTTTCTGCAGAGCCGGTCTTCTAGATTATTCCAACAGAATTACCAGAAGGAAGATATCTTTAAGAATAGATCTAGATATCCGACTATTTGCCCGCTTTGACAGAGATCTTCTATTAGAAGTCTTCATCAAGGGACATAGCATGCTTGAAAGAAAAGTTCCTTCTTTCTGCAGAATCGGTCTTCTAGATTATTCTAACAGAATTACCAGAAGGAAGATATCTGCAAGAATAGATTTAGATATCCGACTATTTGCCCGCTTTGACAGAGATCTTCTATTAGAAGTCTTCATCAAGGGACATAGTATAATCGAAGGAAAAGTTTCTTCTTTCTGCAGAGCCGGTCTTCTAGATTATTCTAATAGAATCAATTCTCTGGTGTCCCTCTGGTATCCTTCTGGAGGCCATTTTTTGGTGTCTCGTTTTCGGACTTAGAGTCAACCGTGCCCTTGCTTGTAGAGTTCCTCTGCCAGACCAGGTGGTGGGAAGATCCCTGGTTCATTGGTCTTCATTCCTGAGACTGGTCCCTAACCTCCCCGAATACTGTTGCCTCTCATCCTGAGAAGCTGGTCCACCTGCCTCTGAATTACTGTTTGCTCTCATCCTGAGAGCTGGTCCTCCTGCATCTCCGAATTACTCTCTCATCTGAAAGCTGGTCCTCCTGCCTCCGAATTACTCTCATCTGAGAGCTGGTCCTCCTGCCTCCGAGGAACTTCCTTCTTTCAGCAGAGCCAGTCTTCTAGATCATTCCAACAGAATTACCAGAAGGGAGATATTTGTAAGAATAGATCTAGATATCGGGAACTATTGCCTCGCTTTGACAGAGATCTTCTGTTAGAAGTCTTCATCAAGGGACATAGCATACTTGAAGGAAAAGTTCCTTCTTTCTGCAGAGCCGGTATTCTAGATTATTCCAACAGAATTACCATAAGGAGGATATCTGCAAGAATAGATCTAGATATCCGACTATTTGCCCGCTTTGACAGAGATCTTCTATTAGAAGTCTTCATCAAGGGACATAGCATACTTGAAGAAAAGTTCCTTCTTTCTGCAGAGCCGGTCTTCTAGATTATTCCAACAGAATTACCAGAAGGAAGATATCTGTAAGAATAGATCTAGATATTCGACTATTTGCCCGCTTTGACAGAGATCTTCTATTAGAAGTCTTCATCAAGGGACATAGCATACTTGAAGGAAAAGTTCCTTCTTTCTGCAGAGCCGGTCTTCTAGATTATTCCAACAGAATTACCAGAAGGAAGATATCTGTAAGAATAGATCTAGATATCCGACTATTTGCCCGCTTTGACAGAGATCTTCTATTAGAAGTCTTCATCAAGAGACATAGCATACTCGAAGGAAACGTTCCTTTTTTTCTGCAGAGCCGGTCTTCTAGATTATTCCAACAGAATTACCAGAAGGAAGATATCTGTAAGAATAGATCTAGATATCCGACTATTTGCCCGCTTTGACAGAGATCTTCTATTAGAAGTCTTCATCAAGGGACATAGCATACTTGAAGGAAAAGTTCCTTCTTTCTGCAGAGCTGGTCTTATAGATTATTCCAACAGAATTACCAGAAGGAAGATATCTTTAAGAATAGATCTAGATATCCGACTATTTGCCCGCTTTGACAGAGATCTTCTATTAGAAGTCTTCATCAAGGGACATAGCATACTTGAAGGAAAAGTTCCTTCTTTCTGCAGAGCCGGTCTTCTAGATTATTCCAACAGAATCATCTTCTGGTGTCTCTGGTATCCTTCTGGAGGCCTTTTGGTGTCTCTCTCGGCCTGAGAGGTCATCCGTTGGCTCTTGCTGGGTAAGAGTTCCTCTGCCAGACCAGGTGGTTGGGAAGATCCCTGGTCATTGGCTCTCATCCTGAGAGCTGGTCCTCCTGCCTCCGAATTACTGTTGGCTCTCATCCTGAGAGCTGGTCCTCCTGCCTCCAAATTCCTGTTGACTCTCATTTGAGAGCTGTTCCTCCTGCCTCCGAATTACTCTCATCTGAGTGCTGGTCTTCTTGCCTCCGAGGAAGTGTTGGCTGTTGACTCTAACCAGTGAGAATTCTTGCATCCAATGAGATGGGGGGATATCATCAGCACTGACTCTCGCCAAGAGTTCTTCCACCTGCCCACCAAACAGCCATTGAAGGTACTACGACCTCAGTGGTTCAGGCATCACCTGCAGTTTCGAAATTTTCTCTGTATGTACACACTTCTCATCACCCGCCTTATCTTTTTGGGGAAGATTGGGAAGAGAGTGATTATCGGACAAGGAAAGGGGCCATACACTAGCCAGGCCCTAAGTAGCCAGAACCTAAGTAAGAGACGTCTCTTTTCCATCCTCGGTAAGTCGTGCCACATCCTCTTCTTCACCTTTGATCTTTCTCCAGTTTTTCCAGTTTCTTCAGAGTCCTCTGAAGATAATAAATCAAGCCAGGCTTGATTTATTATCCTCTGATGCCGAATTTCTCTCCATGTATTATAATTTTTTCTCCACTCTTCCCGATTTTTTCTCCACTGATTCCGACGATGAGTTCTTGAACTTGTGCTCGTTCTCTCAGATTCCAGTAACCTATCCAGCCTGGCTTGATTTATTATCCTCTGATGCCGAATATCTCTCCATTTATTATCATTTTTTCTCCACTCTTCCCGATTTTTTCTCCACTGACTCCGACGATGAGGTCTTGAACTTGTGCTCCGTCTCTCAGATTCCGGGAACAGACCATAACTCCAGTCTGTAGCCCAGTCCGAGTCCGAGTCTGGACCATAACAGCTGCTGTCTTTATCCCACCAGTCCCAGTCTAGAATAGGAATCCAGGGTTTCGTAATCCTGCCAAAGTAGCTGGCCCAATCCCCCAAGTCCTCGTTTTCCTTTCTTCCTTCATTTCCCTCTTTCTCTTTCCTCCCTCCTTCCTCTTTCTTCTCATTGAGGACCACCTTCTGGAGTTGCTCATGGTCCTCTTTCAGTCTTTCGTGGTCCTCTCTTAGTCTTCTCATTTCTCGCAACAAATCTGAATATTTACTTCCTTTCCCACGCATTTTTGTAGAGGACTTCTGGGCTATGATCTTCGACCGGAGAGACTGATTCTCGCGTATCTCCAGCAGAAGAGCTTCTTCCAATTCCTCGATTTTTAGCTCCCTCCAGGACAACTCGACTATGAGCTCATCTTTTTCGAAGCCCAGGTCGTTGTTCCTAGCTTTCAGAGCTTCTATTTCAAGGGCTTGATCTCTGTTTTGTTTTATTAGAGCCTCTAGTTGAAGGGCCTGATCTATATTTTGTTTGATCAAGACCTGATTCCACTCCCTCAGCAGACGGTTTTGATTCTCGCAATCCAATCTGTTGTCGTCGGATATTCTCGCTTTGGAAGAAGCCTTCTTTTTCACAAACTTCTCCTTCACGAAATGGAAAATCCGCGAGAGGGTATTATCGCCTTTCTTCTGCTGCGCCTGTCCACAGAGTTCTTCCTTTATCTCGCTCTTGTTCTTCGGCTTCCTGGCGTTTTCATCTACTTCCACGCGTTCTTTAGGAGAGTTTCCGTCCACTGTCAAGTTCATATTTTTCCTTGGCAAATGATCACGTCCAACTTCTTGGACTCCATCGTTAAGAGAAATAAACAATAGTCCTCCGAAGAGGACTAAGGCCAATAAGCGGAAGAAATAACGTAGTCCAAATGCTTGGACTCCACCGCTAAGAGATATAAACACTAGTCCTGCGAAGAGGAGTGAGTCCAGTAAGAATTTCACAAAACAATTATTTAACAGCGTAAAGTTCAACATTTTTGCTGGTTACTCTGGCCTACCTGGCAGTTGTTACCTTAGAAACAGAAAAAGCCCAGTGGGGGGGAGATGAGGATATATTTTTTGTCTTCGAATCCAACTGCTTCGGGAATCTTCCTGGGGAAGTCAGTAAGGAAGGACCGGAAAGCGGATTCGGACTCCGGAGAGTTAATATTTCAGACACACACACATATGCACGCACAC
>NC_087208.1:34420612-34423112 GCF_015104395.2 Macrobrachium nipponense | reverse complement strand
TTCTAAAGAAACCAGGACCTCATAAGTCGGCTCCTCAAGATAGGTGAAGGGCTTCTTGAGTCGAGATGATTGTTGTTGGCCTTCTCTCAGTGGCTCAGGGTACGCCCAAGTCTGTTCCCCCGTTTGTTTGTCAGTCTATTTCCTGCACAGAAACCGCGGAGGTTCGTATCTGATTCGAAAGTTTCGAAAGTCCGCGACGCAGCATGATCTAAAGATTCTTAAAAATGGGGTTGTATGGCAACAAAACATATGCCAAGGAGGTGTTCTGAAACTGTAATTTCGAGAGTACTTCCGAAGAATTTTAAGATGGCGGCACTCAACTCTCCAAAATGTAAACAGAACTCTTCTTCCAAGATGGTGGTTGACCCACATCAACAAAAGCCACTTCTCTAAGAACGAAGAAGATAAACTCCCCCCACCCCCCAACTTCCAAACGGTTAGCAACAGTGGAGAGAAGCCTTTCCGAGAACCCCTCCCATTTGAAGGCTTCGAATTGTTTGAAGTCCTTCCGACCACATGAGGCCACAACGGTGGTATAAAAATTAACGTTAAAATATATATATATATATATATATATATATATATATATATATATATATATATATATATATATATATATATATATATATATATATATATTTTTTTTTTTTTTTTTTTTTTTTTTTTTTTTTTTTCAAACATTTCTCTATCTGGAAATCACATCGTGCTTAACCTATATAGAAGTTACCTTCACTCGCACCGTCAGGAAATCCGTTTTTAAAATAAAATATCACCAAGGGAAAGCTTACCTACGAATCGTCATTGTGTTATAAAATAAACTTTATCGAAAGTATAGAGAGACGGTAAGGAAAGTCTGCAAGAAAATAAAATGACCATTAGCAGAAATGATAAAAATTAAGAGCGTATTGTGTACTAGACCTATGCTCCGTTAGAAAATAAAACCCCACTCAAGAAGCGGCAACCAGCAGTAAACGTGTTTCGTTTTATATCATACATAAGGACAGGTAATGTAGCTCATTTTCACCAAATTCTACATAAAGATGGCAGATACAGCAAGTGTGCAAAAAATGATTTCAAATTCTTGGTTCAACTGTCGTATCGTATGCATCATATTTTAACAGCAGGTATACTTTTCCTCACATCTGGGAAACTTGTGCCACCAAGTTTCTGATTTTATCTATTACTTGAAAAAGGACGGATATAGTAAGTTCTCTCATTTTTAAGCATGCACTCCAAATAACTACATATATCCAGTTAAAATAAAAATTATGACTCGCTCCTTATAAGAAATGCTTGAGCAATGTTATTGCTATGGTTAAAATACCGTGGCTACGTTAAAGAATATACTTGCAGTACTACTAATACAACTAAAACTGTTTATATATCCGCTACTTCTACTAAAACTTCTTACATATCTACTACTACTGCAAAAACTGCTTATATATCTACAACAACTACTAAACTATTTATATATCTACTACTACTACTTCTACTAAAACTTTTTAAATATCTACTACTACTAAAACTGCTTATATATCTACTACAACTACTAAAACTGTTTATATATCTACTACTACTAAAACAACATTGACAATGCCAACAACCCAAAACATTCTGCCAAGCCCACTACAGTTACCGTCTGGATGAGGGACTCGATGGACAAGAGCCTCTCCTCCATTTTTGTGAGCTGACGAGCCACAGCCTGCATGCTCTTCTCCACCAGGGAGTGGTCGGAGTTCAGGGCATTCAAGGTCTTCGTCGTGAAGTCGGCGACCTGGGCCTCCCTCGCCTCGTGGCGGTTCAGTTTATTGGTCACATCTTTGACGACCTTCTCCAGAGTCAAGATGGCGTCCCTGATGTCCAGATGCCTGCGAATGAGAGGAAATTTTTCCGGTGGGGGGGGGGGGGGGGGTCAAGAGAATTCAGTTTAACATCTTTTATTTTTATATATTAGGTTACAGTTAACTGTAAAATATAACCGTATAAATACTTTTATTACATTCGTTTACACCCCTGCAAAACAAAAAGTATCAGTATTTGCAAGTTTCCTTATTGCCTTGTTTTGGTAAATAAATAAACACGAGTTTATTGAGGGGAAAACAAGGATAATTGTCATAATTTAAAACAAATTACTACTATAAAATAAGCGGCAACAAGACACTACACCCGCTGAACAAGGTTGCAGCATCCTAGTCATTGCTCACTGTCAATCCAGTTCTTAATTATGAAACATGTTTCCTTTTCATCATCTGCAGTGTCTGCAGCAAAATATACTGAAACGATTCTCGTCAATTGTTTGTTTGTATGGTGCTTTTACGTTGCACGGAACCAGTGGTTATTCAGAAACGGGACCAACGGCTTTACGTGACTTCCGAACCACGTCGAGAGTGAACTTCTATCACCAGAAATACACATCTCTCACTCCTCAATGGAATGGCCGAGAATCGAACCCGCGACCACCGAGGTGGAACGCAAACACCATATCAACCACGCCACTGAG
>NC_087208.1:34248112-34415612 GCF_015104395.2 Macrobrachium nipponense | reverse complement strand
TCTTTACACACACACTCACGCCGTTGACAAAAAATACTTTTAACAATGTGTCCCATATGGGAACGGCGTCAGGAACCATGTGAATAGATACGTAAAGAATACACACAGTCATTTAATACCGAAGATTCTGCGGGGAAAAAATCAATATTTGCTGTGACTCGTGAACAGATAGCAGCCAGGAACAAAAAAACTTTTAGGCATCGCATTTCAAGAGAGAGAGAGAGAGAGAGAGAGAGAGAGAGAGAGAGAGAGAGAGAGAGAGAGAGAGAGAGAGAGAGAGAGAATTCTCGTATGACAAGCAAATTTAAACGTAGATTATCAGTAATTTTCTTTCTTCGTTAGTTATCAACCCCTTTTATCAACATGTAGCAGTCGAAATTTTAAAAAAATCTAATCATTACATCAATACCAGTTTCTTGGGAGTTTCCAGAGTCTACGGGGCAATTTCAGAATGAGCAAAGTTCTGTCATCGAAGTCGTGAGACAGAGGTATTTACACAGGATCTATGGTGCCAAGGAACATGGGTTGGTTCATCCTTCCCACTAATCGGCTGAAGGATTGATTAGCGTACGTTCCCATCTCGTATAAACATCTTTCTAACACGACTTTGCCCTTCGTCTCCGCTAGTTAGTATCGCCTCTTATGCACTTTTAACACCTTACCATCACCTACGGACGATAACGTTTAAGGGCTTGTGCTTGCTGAAGGCAAGACATAATCATTACCGAAAAATCAACGGCCTTTATATCCATTCATACTACTGTTGGAACTGTGCATTTTCTGAAACATCCAGTAAACATTAAAATTGTTTTCAAAGGAATGAGTTGGCCTCTGATATTTCATCTACAACCTCAAGCAAGACGTCGATTCTGGCAACGAAGACATATTGCTCTGAACATCAAACCATACCACCTAAAAAAGGGTGGCTCATGAGTACACAAAAGACAGCGATCATCGCCAAACTCTTACTTGAAGAGGTAAATCGTAGATGAACCCAGTGCAGAAAACAAAGACAACATTAGCAGCATCATACACTCACGCAGCTGAATGCAAAATTTACTTCCCTTCGCATAGTATATCTTTCACGCCATCTATCTGGTACTTACTTTATCTGTGTTTCTTTTTACTCTGACACTTTTTAACTACAATCTTTCTACGGTCAGTTTTTCTACATGACTGAACCATCTCAAAATACAGTGATCCATACTTCATCTACGATAACCCTTTTCGCACTATTATGAACCTCAACTTCACATTTTCAATTCTTCTATAATACTGAAATTTGCTACACAAACAATTTACCTCATTGGCCTCAACGTTTCCTCTTCTCATTCGTAATCAAAATCCAAGCTTCTCAGAGTTGGCTCAACAATTCCTTCATGCAATTCAACCTGGACTTCTATAAACACTGAATTTCTTTGCTTCGTCTATTCTGCGACTCACTTTATCCTTCATCTTACCGACACTCCAAATTTTTACTCCCAAATTCTTGTATGAATTCCCCGATCCATTTTCGTGTTCCCATTTTCTCTCATAACCTTAGTTGTGCAATGTGTGTGTGTATACATACATACAATGGCCCTAATTTCAATGAGGCGTTGTCATTCACTAATGCATTCTGCATGAATTGGTCGCAGTTATATCGCCTAAACACCAGCTAGATACATAACGGTCAATCAAAACATTCGAAAGCTGACCAAAGCGATGCTCTTTTGTCAAAAGCAACAAACTTCCTCACAGGAAAACACTGCGGATGGAACAATTTGTCGGCCCAAGCAGCGAGTACAAAGCCATCGACCACGAATTAGTCGTCAATTTATGATTTTTTTTCTCTTCTGTATGTTCGTTTTCAAAGAATCTCCCATGAGAGCAAATGATATATTTTGCAGAGCGGGAATTTGTTTAATGCTAATTCGCTTGAGAGAGAGAGAGAGAGAGAGAGAGAGAGAGAGAGAGAGAGAGAGAGAGAGACTCCTAACTGCAAAAGAGGATATCGTCTGAAGGAGTGACAAATATTTCACGCAAGGGAGGATATCTGAAGAGAGAGAGAGAGAGAGAGAGAGAGAGAGAGAGAGAGAGAGAGAGAGAGAGGATACACCCTGTTACCTGCGTAACAGTTGCGTACCCTAACTTCCTCACCTCACCTTGAATATCGTATATATTTTTTCAAATTACTTTCCGGCGTGAGTTTTGAGGAGGAAGGGGGGAGGGGGACAGAGGCTGACTGCAGTTTGAATAAAATGACAGGAACGCCACCTAGAAACACATAAAGGGAGAAACTGAATAATATTTCTTTCAATCAGGGTACAATGAGATGGACCCTGACCAAGAATAGAACGTACGGAGGTCAGTGACCTCAAGTTCCCGGTTGTGAATGATCCGGTGGATATGTATGGATGTGTGTATAAATATCATATCCAGAATGCGAGGAATACTCTGCTGGTGAGCCTTCTGTGTAGGTGTATGAAGTATTATTTATGAAATTTACTACATAAGGGGTTCATCCTCGATCCACCAGTCTACGTGACAATGTGGCAATGGATTATTGTCCTTATTTTTATTTTTCTACCTAACAATGGTAACGGAAATGGCTTAACGTATATATATATGTGTGTGTGTGTATTTCAAATCAGGTCTATGACGATAACGATGATGGGCGTACGAGAACTACAAGGACTTCCAAAGATTGATGAATGACAGCATGACAGTTGTACTTCATTAGAATACATACGGTATAACACATGAGACTCGGGAAATAAATTGAATGACAACCAATTTTGATACAAGACCATTACAATAGAGACAGGTTTCTTCAAAATGCGAGGCCACCATTACGGCAACTATAGAACTTGGAGAGATGATTAAGTAATAAAATATTAATTCATAACGCAGCTTTCATTTGAAATTACCGACCCTTTCATACTATTTCGAGCAGTTCCCACTGTAGGCGGAGAGTAACACCACCTTGAAATTATTATTTTTATTTATTTTATCTATTTATTATTTATTTTATTATGTTAGTTATGAGATAGGAGGGGTCTTTCCAAATCGGGTGACAACAGTCAGCAAACAATATCTCCTGCCGTTTATTGGTGTTTAACTTGTGCACTGCTCTTTATGTATCTATTCACGGCGTTTGTGGTGGCTACCGTCTTTGATGTTTCTAGGACATGCTTCTAATATTACTGTACTCTGCTTCTTTAGCTGCAATAATATAAAAACAAGGTTCAAAACAATTTTCTCCTTTTGTAAAAACAAAGTTTTGATAACGGGCTCAACTTGCCTTAGAACCTACTAAGAGTTGACAGATTATATGCTGGAGTACATGCAATATTAACATAAAAGTATGAATAAAATAAAACTGCTTTAAAAGTTGCAAAAAAAAAAAAAAAAAAAAAAAAAAAAAGTAATGCAGTTACAACCGAGAATGACTGGAAAATGAGGAAAAACGTATTTCTTAACTACGAAAACAAACATGTTGACAACGGCAAAAAAAAAAAAAAAAAAGTCAAGTACGACTTGCGTATCTGAAACGTTGAAAGTTGGCAGGTCCGACATGAGCAAGTGCAGCCTTACATAATTGCAATATGTCTTCTCCAACACCTCCCTTCCCCGTCCTAGCCTAACAGGTGACGTCTAATTCTGGGCGATATTAACTATCAGTTAGAGCAACCGTCACTATTTTTTTTCTTCTTCTCAAGACAAAGATTTCACGCCACGAATCCGGTTGTTATGACTTCGTCTCCCAACGAGGATATTCTTTTATCTCCTTGTCGTCTTGTTACAAAAACACGCCCTGGGACCCTTTCTTATGACTTATTTTACGTTTTGAAACATGCCAGGATTTGTTTGAATCGAGGTGGGTGTTTTAATGTTTTATAAAATGAACGCCATGGTATTTATTGTACTGAGGGTAGAACCAAGGTGCGAACGTACACACGTATATTCACAATATACACACACACGCAATTATACATACGCATACACACATATGTATGTGCGTGTTTGTGTGTGTGTGTGAAGCAGCCATTCGTAAATACTGTATATATATATATATTATTTATATATATATATATATAGATATATATTAGATATATATACATACATACATGTATATATATATATATATACATATATATATATATATATATATATATATATATATACATATATATATAAACAGCTGCGTTGGAGCATTTCAAATATAAAAAAAAAAACATTTCGACGTGTATCGTTCTAAAGACATCTCAATACACTGTTTATTAGGCCTACAACCACCATGAGCCCCGTGGTTCATTAAACTAAAGGACGGACAAGCAAGTAGGTCATGCTAAAGTGGGCATGAGACGCCCCACGTCATAGTGAATAGAACATTCCTGTATGATATTGTTTCTTTCCATTAAATCTTTTGAACGACAGCTGCCACATCTTCCATCAAATGCTTAACCATCTTGCATAATTTAGAATCGAATAGAATATGGAATTTATGCCGAAGGCCAAGCGCTGGGCATATGAGGTCATTCAGCACTGAAACAGACACTGAGAGTAAAAAGGCTTAAAAGTTGTACCAGGAAGAAAACCTCAAAGCAGTTGCACTATCACTCGATTCTTAAGCGAGGTTGGAAAGTAAGATGGAAGAAAGAATATGAACGGAGGTGCAGTAAAAGGAATGAAAAGGATTGCAGCTAGGGACCAAAGGGACACCGCAAAGTACCTTAACTAATGCCTACAGTGCACCGCACGAAGTGCACTAACGGCATTTCCAGCCTATGGGTCACTTCCACATACTTTGCAAGACGGAGGATTTGAACAAACAAAATAGAAGACGCCTCCCTTTGGGAACTTAGAAGTTGTAAATAAGAATAAATTACACCAAAGTTTCTTCGGCGCAATCGAGTTTTCCGTACAGTGTATGATCAAGCCCACCGAAAATAAATGTGTCTTTCGGTGGTCTCAGGATAATCCTGTATGAGCCGCGGCCCATGAAGCTCTCAGCCGGCCATGGTGACCTGTGTTGTTGCGTTGCCAGACTCACGATCATGGCTAACATTAACCTTAAAAGTAAAAACTACTGAGGCTAGAGGGCTGCAATTTGGTATGTCTGATGATTGGAGGGTGGCTGATCAACATACCAATTTTCAGTCCTCTAGCCTCGGTGGTTTTTAAGATCTGAGGGCGGACTGACAAAGTGCAAAAAGTGCGGGCGGACTGACAAATAACCATCTCTACAGCAGACAAGGAATACAATACTACACTTGGGTCCTACACACGCATCACACGGAAACAACCTCTCCCTGGTATCAGTGGCACTTGCCTTCGTTCATTTTCTTAAGGGGAGAGAAGAAGAAGAAGAAAAAAAAAGTTACATTATCCGAACTGCGCCATAGAGGCAGCGGCATGGCCCAACGCCAAACCTTTTTTTCTACCTCGGGATAATTTAAGGACAATGATATGATTTCTGCCAACAACTTTCTAAAAATAATACCAGTCCTACCTTCCTCCCCTCGCTTTCTTCACAAATAAGCGTTTTGCCCGAGAAGATTGGAAGTATATATATATATATATATATATATATATATATATATATATATAATATATATATATATATATATATATATATATATATATATATATACGGCCTTTTTAAAACCTTTTCAACGACGGATGGCTCCGAAAGATCCCACCCATTCATGTTTTCAATATTCCCTATACCCTTGTTGTCAACCACGACAGACGACTATCCATCAATGACTTTATTCACGACTTAAAAGTCAACTAAGCCACAAAAGAAACTGAACAAAACAGGTCTCAGGACCCATACGTAGTGAGGAGGCCAGAGTTTTTAATTTGTATTTGTGGATTGATATATCGAATTTACAGTCACGACGAACGCGAGTACACATTAAAACTTTGATCATTGTGATGGGAGGTAAACTTCTATATTTTAATGTATGTATTTTCCTTGAACTTTATTCTTATAATTCTTTTTTCTGGGAACAGGACTGGATTATCTCTAAACAGTAAAACTTAAAGCGGGTCCGCATTCTTTTTAAAATGTTTACCAACAATAGCCTAAGGGGCGCTGCTAGAAAAATGCACACAGCAGGAACCACTAATTCGAACATCAGGGCAATACGATCTGTTTTATTGTACCGCATCGTTAAAGGTATGGAAGCAGTAATGTTAAGACGTTACCACACTATTTGCGGTCGTAGCAACAAAACCTTGGCAATGATTTTAAATAGCTGCGCAAGTACCTCTGGCATGCCAGAATTTTTTCTTTAATTTTTTTTCCTTACCTTCCAAATTGAAACTTGTTATTTTCACTTTTGTTTTTCTTTAATAAGTGAGACCGAATGAACAACAGAACCTTGATAAGAGCGAGAGAGAGAGAGAGAGAATGCACTTCCCTTCACCTCTTACTACTGAAAATAATCGGCGGTCTGGCACTGATGATGACTTTTGATGTAATTTACACTCTTGTTTTTGCTCTTACCGCGCGAAAGGTGAATTTCATTGGCGACAATTCCCAAACTGCTAAAAACACTCGTTGCATGATATCCCAAATAAAAACACTTGCGCTGATGCAAAAATGGCTTCATATATATTCGTGCGTGTAGTACGTATACAACGCATTTCCAACAATTATATGGAACGCAAGACTGAAGAGTCATTTACTTAATTCCCTTTGCATGCACGCTAAGACAAAAGATATGCAAATATAGCCTTTGTATTAAGTATACAACTTACGACACAACGGATGCCTGCACAGTATGTGAGCGTCAACGATTTTAACCTAATTGCCTTTTTATTTACCTTAGCTAATCGTCCTACGCAAACAAATCCCAGGCACACCAAACGCTGACAAACGTGCTTACGCAAGCGAACACCGCCGACAGAAGCCATCAATGACACTTTTTTTTTTTTTTTTTTTTTTTATCGCGCGGGGAGACGCCGGCAATTCTGGCGCGCACACAAAGAGAGCTTCGGGACAGAACTTTTTCTTTGCGCTGACGTCATCCTTAACCTTACTTACATTTCCTCGCTATAAAGAGATTAAGGCAGGGAGCGATAAACCGCTTCAAATATAGAGACGGTCGAATATCAGGGTAACATCTCCACGTGACGAAGTGGGATGGGAGGGGGGGGGGGGCGGGGCGGAAGGACTATGATACAGCTAAATGACCTAACATAAAGGAATACGTTCTGGCGACTGGAAAATCAAGGTCCCTACGTAGATACAGCCCTTGATAGAGCCAGGATCCTCCTGGCGTCTTCAAGGGCATAGTCGTGTCGTTCCGTTATTATTAAGTATGAGTCCCAGGTGGAAAGGGATACCTACACTCTGGAGTGGGTGTTTATTTTTCCAGAGGAGGAGGAGGAGGAGGAGGAAGAGGAGGAGGAGGAGGTCATGTCGAGTTTACGCCATTCTCAAACCTTTTCAAGGGCTACTTCACTCGCTCTGTTTAAATTTCGCCTTCTTCAGGCGATGATACAGATGCAGTGTGTGTGAGAGAGAGAGAGAGAGAGAGAGAGAGAGAGAGAGAGAGAGAGAGAGAAATGTTACCATCCAGTAACAAAATCTCTCTCCCTCTCCTGTGGTAGCCACACAGTATATGCCTTAATGGTCGCCTCCCCCCCACTTTGAAATATGTATTTAATAACCGAATCGCTCTGACGTTTCCCCTCATCCCCTTCGAGAACCTGTCACTGCTTTGAGCGTCCCGAGATCTAACGTTATAAGTCGATCTGTCCCCTCAAACGGGAGAGTTAATAGTCACGCAGGATGTGACGGCTCTCCCTGGGAGCCACCTCCGGGCTCCGATGCTATCTCCTGTCGGCCTGGCATAGTCAGCTGTCGTCCTGACGTCAGCAGGAGACCACCTGACAGATAAATAAATTCCCCTCAAGGGAGACTATATATATTACGGGGATTTCGTTCAACCTTTAGCTGTTTTTCTCATTAGAAATAAGGAATCTTAATGATGGCTCCGTTGCCATCCACTGTCGCCACGCTCTGCTGCTGAAGATCTGAGAGGATTTCTTATCCGGTTCCAACAGAGATATTTAATATCAGTAATAAGACAAAATAAAATTAAAAAAGCTTTTTAACGCGTACTTCTTTATCTACCCTAATGTCACTCTACTCAAAGCGACACTCTTAAGAAAATTAGTATGGTATTTGTGCGTCACTAAGTGACGAATAATGCGTGAGTATGCAGCATCGCCTACATTTCTTATCTCTGTCACAGGATGCTCACGAGTTTAAGGGTCAACTTCCCAAGTTTCCGCGAATGCAAGAAAATTATGATGAATCATAATTTATCTTCAAGTGTGATAATGGTATTTTTTGGGGTTGGCGTCCGCACTACTGGGTTTAAACCAAGATAGTCCACGTCCGTTCTCTTTTACAAAACAAGCTTCTTGTGTCTTTATTAAATATAAAAATGAGTAAAAAACTCATTTATGCAATTACTGAAAATGAGAGCCAATGGCGAGAGAAGAGAGAGAGAGAGAGAGAGAGAGAGAGAGAGAGCGATTTTACTCTTATTCAAGTAGCAGACTTAAGGTAGACGGAATCGAATAATGAATATATGTACTGACAAGCCCAGTCTTTCTGAAGGCCGCGACTTACGTTCACAATTATACATGCGCAGTCATGTGCAAGGGGTTCAGTTTCGCATGCACAGGCCGACTGCGCACGCATAACTGCAACTGCGCAGGTATAACTGAACGTTATTGGCGGCCTTAAGGCAGCAAAGGGCAGATTGTAAATTGCAAACAAAAATAAAAACCAAATGGAAACGTCTCAAACTATCGCTTGGAAAAACAAATTGTAAAAAGACCTGAATAAGATGCACGGGGAGAGCACAACAAAATGAAAACACCATGATAAATGTAAGTTGTATGCTAAGAGTTCGAAACTAAAGGAGCCATATGACCATGATATCCCAATACTGATAGCAGCAAAAGGATGACCGAATTCCAAAACGCTCCCTGGTATGAAGGAAGTAGTATTCACAAAAACGAGTAACGTATATACGCGAAACAGAACCTCGTGTTTTACACTTCTATTGTATCCAGATGCTGTACATGGGACGCAGTTCTTTAGTTTCATTCAAGAATTAAGAGATTTAATACTGACAGATATAACTGGTGTATTGATTCTGAATGAAGACTTCCCCATTTTAAAATGAAGGCTTGCAGTATATATATATATATATATATATATATATATATATATATATATATATATATATTATAATATATATATGAATGAATGAGTGATTGCCATCTGTCTGCCAGCAACTTCGATTGCCTCAAAGAACCGAACTTTGGCTTTTCCTTCTCCTTCTGACCCACCTGTGGCTTTTGGCAAGCACGGCTAGGCAAGATCTATGGCGATTGGTAGCTGCCACGGGCCATTGAGTTCCTCAAAGTTTCTCAAAAAGCGGAACTACCTTCAAGAAGGAAGATAAATTAGGACAGCACATGAATAGGGTCCGTGTAACTTCTGAAAGTTTTCTTTAAAGGGTAATATTTTCTGTAAGAGTCCCTTTGCCTTTTGACTAAACATAGGCGTATATAAATAACCTTCATACAAATCGATAACCATGTTTATTATTGTGTAAAATAACATGGCAATACATAAGGATTTATGAGCGTCTCAGAAAACAATCTAATATAAAAAAAATACTCCGAAATTTCTTTGGTGCAATCGAGTTTTCTGTACAACGTATAATGGTGTATGAAACTCTCAGCCGCGGCCTATGAAACTTTTATCCCTGGCCCGGTGCTGGCCTGTGTTGTTGGCACTCAAAGGTGGTAGACGCACGATCATGACTAACTTTAAACTTCCATAAAATAATAACTACTGATGGTAGGAGGCTGCAATTTTGTATGTTTGATGATTGGAGGGTGGATGATCAATACAGCAATTTGCAATCCTCTAGCCTAAGTTTATAAGACCTGACGGGTGAAAGAAAAAGTTCCAAACTGAGAGACAAAAACAGCATCTCAATAGCTTTCTTTTTACAGAAAACTAAAATCAATAGATACCATACAACCGTATTTTTCAAGGGACAAAATTTACCCGGATCTTACACCTACTGGATGCCTTACATCAGTGATTCCCAACCTTTATATGTTCAAGGAACCCTTGAAACAATTTTACATATCCTAGGGAACCTTTATCTACAGGCAGTCTCTCTCTCTCTCTCTCTCTCTCTCTCTCTCCTCTCTCTCTCTCTCTCTCTGTATATATATATTTATATATATATATATATCTTATATATATATATATATATATTACTGTAATATAAACCATATAATATCTACCACTACTATCTGAGCTGTGTAAATTCAGATCAGCGTCATTTGCAATACAAATTTATTTCAAGACTTCTTGCGGAACCCCCGATGATGGAATGAGGAACCACGGAACCCTGGTTGGGAAACGCTGCCCTACGTACTAGCAACTTACAACTAATTACAATCCGACAGTGAAATTTATCAGCAGTGATTTTAAAAAGGTGCTAAACATTACGATCACGTGCAACGGAAGTACGGACACAGGAATCCTTATAAACACTTCACAAGCTGCCATTTACAAGGGCTTATTTTATAACCAATAAAAACTACTTGGTTAGTAACTTGTAACTCAAGAACGGTAGAGTTTTGTTTTATGAGAGAGAGAGAGAGAGAGAGAGAGAGAGAGAGAGAGAAGAGAGGATTAGGTTGATTGCATATACACTGTTATAAGGGTATCTAATTTCCGACAGAGTTAAGTGTGTTGTTGAGGGTTTATGATATTGATCGTTATATCTTTACAGAAACATTTGACGGTATCTATACTCACGTTAAAATGAATGATAACCGTTGATTATAATTATTTTTATTATGAAATAGTTCATTCCATTTCTTTCCCGTAGTTGTTTTCATATCTTGAACAATCATTCTTGAATATTTTCATTGTTTATTGAGATTTCTCAATAATAACTTCATTTCTTAAAAGTTAGCATCAAATTCATTTTCGTCTGATGTGTCTTATTTATACACAAATATATGATGGGTATCACATGTAGCGAAGTTAGGAGCCAAGTTTCTTTTGCTTTATACCATTCGATTTTGAGAACATTTCCAAAAACGTCGTCTCGGAAATAGAACTCAGGTGTAATAAAAGTCCTTTTACATTTGAATTCAAATCACTGGTAGAGACTTTTAAAAGAACAACATGGTTGTCCGAATCATGGAGCTGACCCTCAACTAAGAGACCAGAAAAAAGATAAATAAAATTCTACACTTCTAGCTTAGCATTAAAGCAGGTGCCTTCGCTATCGTAATCCCGTACAGCGCCAGTTTAATTCTTATGAGCGTAATTAGTTTAATCTAGTACACTGCCCCATTCAGCTTCGGTAGATTAGCGAAAATAGCTGCAATGAATGAATCGGTTAAAATTAGCTGGGACAAGGATAGAGGGTGTCACCATAGCACAGGACACCGGTAACCGTCTTTTGAAACTTTCCACAGGCCAAAGATAAATATGGTCGTTTAAATGATTCACATTTCCTAACCTGAATTAACTTATTTTTGACAGTAGTACATAAGTCTATTTTTGCTACTTCGATATGTAAGGTGAGATTAGCACAACATTTCTTTCTATTAATTTTGCCACCATATCACAATAAGCAGAAGTGGTAATAAGCTTAAAGTAAAATCGTAATTCGCAAGCCTACAACCTTTAGGTAAAGTACACAATGAAACCTATTCCCTTGTGGAATTCAAGCGCCTCAGCGGCGTGGTTGGTATGGTATTAGCGTCCTACCTCGGTGGTCGCGGGTTCTATTCTCGGCCATTCCATTGAGGAGTGAGAGATGTGTATTTCTGGCGATAGAAGTTCACTCTCGACGTGGTTCGGAAGTCATGTAAAGCCGTTGGTCCCGTTGCTGAATAACCCCTGGTTCCATGCAACGCAAAAGCACCATACAACAACAACAACCTTGTGGAATTCATAGTTCATAATTCAATGTTCAAGCGTTACTACTTATACCAATCAGGTTTGCCCAAGCTACGTCACATCATATTTAAATTTCAAAAAAATTGTTGACGGCATTTTCGTGGCTGAATTTCACAGAATACTATCTCAGACCTAATGTTCTGGGAAAGCTACCAACGTCAGCATATATCTTGAATGAGGTCATGCTCAAGCTGTTACCCTTGATTCAAATCTCATAATGCTGCTCGGATACCTGCACGGTTGGTACTGTTCTCGAACAGGTGGGCACTCAGTATTGGTTTGGTCTTAGTGGTCATTGAGTTTCCACATGATCTAAATGCAACTGTAATGCATCGCAGTCAAATGTACCGTTCACATAAACCATTCTAAAACATCACTTCCCAGGTCGAATCAAGAGATACTCATGATTAAAATACCTCGGAATAGTTGGAAATATTAACATAAAAAAAAGTCCTAACAAATGGGGAAACAGTGACTGTTGTTAGATCTGTAAAAGACTAATCACCCACTGATGTGTGTGATAATGCTAACTGTAAGTGACTTTCAGCATAAGCACTTTATTTTTCTTAGTAAAACGAGGATATATCAACACTTCGATAAAGGAAAATGCAATGTTGATAAAAATTATTTTCCTAATAACGAACACTAACGATTCTACTATGACACAAGTCTGAAATATGTGCCAAGCACGACCATACTCTGTAGCTTACGGGATCTGTTGTATTTTTATTACGTGAATAACACACAACCACCATCGACTTACTATTCATCAGCTGGTCACCAATTCAGTACTGACTCATGCATGACATTCCATTATAGACCCGTCGTCGCTCGATTACTCCATAGATATTACAACAGGTAAGCCACACCTTGGCCCTCTGTTGAGTGGCACCTTCCACCTTTCTAAATATTTCATTGCTGGAGTGGAAGGGATGGCAGTCATATTTCTCTTGATAAAAAAGGATTATACTGAAAATACTGAGTATCTATATTATCTGCAATACCCGTATTTTATTCCAATGTCCATTACTGCTCCGATGATATATCATATCTACTAATTTCCACGAGATGAATGCGGTCTATTTCCTCGGGCAGTAACTCACTCTCTCTCTCTCTCTCTCTGAAGGACCATATACAATAATAATAATAATGAAAAAATTATAATTTGTATCATTTAACAGGCAAATTCAAAGGGCGATTAAACATCTACAACCTATCGACTATGTTATACCAACCGAGCTCACTTGACAACGTGGAACCTGAACCGCGCACAAAGAACAATCCACATAACGCCTGATTACTGCAGCCGAGGCCTTCCATCTCTGGCGGACTTGGATTTCTCTCAGATAGAGAGAGAAACGAACCGGGTGGATGGATGGCGGCCTCCGATAAAACATCTATATACTTACGCCACTCGAAATGCGGTTATATGGCGACTTGATAAGGGCCACATGAACGCCATTAGGGAGTCGAGTGCGACCCCCGTTTGCGGGGGCCAGCATTAATCCGAAGTCAAAAAGCTACCATTCGACAAAGGACGAAACTCTCACGGCCATACGATCCGCGTCGGGACTTTATCTTAATTTGTTTTGTTTTCTGTTCAGCTCTAATGGACTCCTTGTCATACTCCGCTTAGCTAGACGTGTCTTGATAATCCCCCCTTTTCTCACTACTGTCTTCCTTCTCACCCTCGTCACTTTTCCATTTTTATTTATTCTATAGCATGAGACAGCGAACCTGATTTAGACCACATTGGACCACGTTTGTTTATGGAATACGCGCGTTCGTACAAGTAATGATTATGAATCCTATTATATTTATGAGTATACTTAGGTAGTACATATATACTGACACACCACACACACACACATGCATATTTCATTTCCTTAGAATTTGCCTCTAAAATGACCTAAGACAAATATTACTTCTTTAAACACTTCCCTTATCTTCTGCATTGTTTCTGGAAATATTCTTGACTTTTCGCATTCCTCTCTACTATCAGGGAGGGAGGCAGGAGAGAGACTACATTCGAGAAGATACGCAGGACAAAAGAAAAGACGAAGGGAGACACAAGACAAACACTTGGAAAAGACACAAGACACAAACACCTGGAAAAGGCTCTTTATAAAAACAGCGACCCCGACTACTCGGCAGTAAGCTGAAAATTTTAGATATATCTAGCTGCATTTTCAAAGGAATTATCAGGATTTGCTTACCCTAAATACCATTGACATATTTTACCATTAACATTCAAGTAAAATACAGAGAGAGAGAGAGGAGAGAGAGAGAGAGAGAGATGAGAGGAGAGAGCGAGAGGAGGAGAGGAGAGAGAGAGAGGAGAGAGACGAACTGAATCTTGGAGAGGAGGGGAGAGAGAGAGAGGGCTTGGGAGAGATGGGGGTAGGGGGGGGGGGGAGGAGAGAGGTGGGGTGAGGAGGGTGGGGCTGGGGGAGCGAGGGCGCGGGGGTGGGGGAGGAGAGGGACCGGAGTGGGACGGTCCCGAGTGCTGGAGGGTCGGTGAGTCACGGGGGTAGGGTGAGCGGAGAGGATGGGAGGAAGAAGAGATGACGATGGAGAAAGAGAGAGTTGAAAAAGAAGAGAGGGAGAGGGGAGAAGAAGAGGAGAGGAGAAGGGAAAGAAAAAGAATCGAGAAGAAGAGAGAGAGAGAGGAAGAGAGGGAGAAGAGAGAGAAGGATGATGAGAGAAGAGACGAGAGAGAGAAGAGGAGTGAGAAGAGAGAGAGCACTCGAGAGATAGAGAGAGAGAGAGAGAGAGAGAGAGAGAGATAGGACCTAGGTATTGTCCATCAAGAATTCAAGAGAATAATTTGTTGTGGAATCAATGTAACTTATCACCAATTCCGATTTCGTTAGCAGAAATTCAGCTTAATACAAAACGATAAAAATGTCTAACTTGTGCAACCAGCAGACTTTTGAATGAAAGGTGATGCTCAGAAAGTTCGAGTAACGGATGAAAGAGACACCACGATCTAGATATCCTCATAGCAATTGGCGTGTCCTTAAGCCAATTTAATCGTTTGACAAAAATGAGAGCATTTATCAGTTATCTGGCCTCTCTCTCTCTCTCTCTCTCTCTCTCTCTCTCTCTCTCTCTCGTTCAACTGATGGAGGTTGGATAGGCCACTCGTTTCGTCAGCGTGGTCATGCAGTTGCAATGAAACGAACCATATCTTCTTCAAATAGTAAGTTCTATGTGTATTTTTGCTCACGGTATTTCATACATAACATACATACACATTTAATGCAGCAGTTGGTTCTTACAAACATCTAATCAAAATTTTAAGAATTTGTTTTTTTGTGTAAGGCTCGGCGAAAATTCTCTCAAATTCTTTTCGTTTTGGTAAAAATACAAATGCATTTGCTACATCTAACATAAAAGCCATCTGCCGATTCTTTTGTTTTAAAATAGCGGCACCACTGTAAAACAAAATTCCAATAAACGGAAAAGTCAAGAAGCGAAATACTGAAAACTTGACAAACGGCTGCTTTCCCGACTCAGATAGTGCGTTGTAACAATGTACATATGTCGACAAAACGTTGGCAGAGGGACCCGGAAGTGAGCATTTGCTGACATTATAAGTTCGTGACTTTATCAAATCTAAGCTTAGTTAAATACGGTATAATTATAACTCTCAGGGAAAAGCTGGTTAATAATCATTAAAGAGAATCCTCTCTGTGTGTTAGAATAGACAACTCGCATTGATATAATTCCTAAATATTACGCAAATGACCGACAGTACGATAATATATGTTTGTTTGTTTGTATGGTGCTTTTACGTTGCATGGAACCAGTGTTTATTCAGCAACGGGACCAACGGCTTTACGTGACTTCCGAACCACGTCGAGAGTGAACTTCTATCACCAGAAATACACATCTCTCGCTGATTATATATGTGGGCGCGCGTGAAAAGTTGTCCATTGTTGTGAGACATGGAATAGGCAAGTCTTTATTAGGCTTTTGTCCCTCGACTTGGGGACCTATGCACTGCCCTATCACAAAAGAGTGGTTCCTCTCGATCTCGACCACCGAGCATTCAAGAGGTCTATGAGCGGCATACTCGTATAGCCTTTTCAATTTCCTGACAGGACACACTTCATTCCAACCAGTGACAAGGGGCTTCGGGAAATTCTACTTGCAAATCCGCTGGGTCCTTCGAATGTGTACAAAATTAATGCCGAAATCATTGACGAAAATGATATTTCTATCGGGCTTCTTTTATCTCTACTGTAGGGCTTAAGGGTAAACTGAGTTTTGGTGTTCTGCAACTTTCAAAACTTTAAATCAGCGATTGTAATTTGTCCATAAATGCTTATGTGAATATCTCCTTTTACACCTACACATATTTCTAAAGTTTCAGTAAAATTAATGAAAATACTTAATGCCCATTCCCCCCACCCCCGCCCCCAAACCCTTCTCACCCTCTCACTTCGTGCTAGAAAAAAAAATAAATAATAAAAAACAAAGTGGAGTTGTGAGAAACACTGAATGGCACAAGGTCTAAAAGGAGGTTGCAATAAAAATCATGACATGGATAGCTAAATCTCGGCCAATGACTGGATCATAAGCCAAGTGTTCTCTTTAAATAATGAGGTTATGATATTAAGGTTTCAGTTGCGACAGGGATCAAGTGTCAAAAATTAGTTGAACGTTATTATTATTATTATTATTATTATTATTATTATTATTATTATTATTATTATTATTATATTATTATTCGCTAAGGCATAAACCCAAAATGAAGGGACAAAACAGTAGGTTTGCCCCATAAGAAAGCGTTTTAGTTTCTTAAAAAAAGAATATATATATAATATATACTATATATATATATATTTATATATATATATATATATATATATATAGGAAATATGAGAGTACAACATTAAATCACCGTATTTTCTAAACGCTGAACATAAAAAAAAAATAATAATAATAAAATAGGGCCATAACAAAGACAGTAGGTATTTCTGATTTTACCATGGCATAACGCAGGTAAAACCACCTCAGATTCTGACTGGAACCAACTTCCTGTGAAACAACGAAAAGGTTCAAATTCCTAATCTTTCACCGAAACTTCATCAACTATTACAGTCAAAAGCCAGGCCGGTATTAGTATTCAAGTTACACGACTCGTGATATAATTTATGCAAGAAAGACGGATTCGGAAAAGCTAAGATTCAGGATACAAAGGCAGCAGGGAGAAATCCGACCCGATGTGTCAGCAGGATTCAATTTAGAAATCTTACCCATCTTAGAACCTCTTCTCTCTCTCTCTACCAAGACACTGTTCTTGGAAGGCACTTCTGCCCCAGTGGGCGTTCAAGAGTTCTCCCAAATTAAGCAAGAGACGGCGGGTTCGACGCAGATGAACAATACGACGACGATGGAAATCGGAGTGCGGATTAAAAAGTTAATAAAGAGGCAGACGTTGAGGGGTCCTGGGGTGTACATGTCTTCTGGAGGGGCGTGGCCTCGTCAATTTTCACAATTGAACAAAATACCGTCCGAAGTGAAGATCATACAAGAAGAGACCCAATAAAAAAAAAAAAAAAAATCAGGAACTAAAGACTCTCCTATTCTGCAGGAGCTACGATACTGATGAGGAAATACTAAAAGACAATTATATAATATATAAGAGGCAACTTATTTATAGAAAACGTAGAAGGGCTCGCCAGGGAGGGAATCATCCCTGTGGAAGAGAACTAACGGAATAGTGTCTTTGTTAGAACTTGTATAATATGATTGTACCGATGTATCAGAGTAAAATGTAATTGTTATTGATATATAAAATCAAGGCCAAAGGTGCGGAAACAATTGCTAGGAGTGTGTGGAAAGTAAGTCGGGAGAAAGAGAATAAGAACGGAGGTATAGTAAAGGGAATGAAAGGGGTTGCAGCTCGGGGCCAAAGGAACGCTGCAAAGAAACTTAAGTAATGCCTACAGTGCATCGTAGGAGGCACATTGACGGGAATGTCAGCAATGACAGTCGAACACAAGCTAAAATAACTGGTTTATAAAAGAGAGACCTGATCATATTTCAACATGAAATGCGTTGCTTTTCTGTTTCCAGATGAACAGGAAAGATTGAAACAAACTAACCTTTTCTGGTACGGTTTTGTCTTGGGCATTTGAAGAAACTTTGATATAATATGTAGTCCTTCTTCATTATTACCAAATTGTATTTTAAAAAATATATAACTTACACAATTCATGTATTTACATTTTTTACTCATTGCTTGCACGAGCAAGACGTCACGACAATAAAGGGGACTTAAACATACAGTTCACATCATAACCTTAACTCAAGCAACATTGCAAGAATAACATACAAAACTTCATGCAAAATTGACAAACTACAGTACTCCACTGAGCTTTCTATGTGCCATTGTCCTAACATAACAGTACTGTAATAACATGAAAGAAATATGATTTTCCTCCTCCAAATATCTGAATGGAAGTACGATGTAAAAGCAATTACGTCAGTCAGTTTGGTAGCAAAATGACAAACTTATTTACGGTCAAGTACCAAATTTGACCTCGAAACCAAATAATACATGATCAAAAATATACTGACAATAGGATTTTCCCCTTTTCAGGTTACGGCAAATATTCGAATGACAGTAATTTCCATCAACTGACCTCTGTTGATAAAGTTGTCACGCAACAACTCAAAATTACGCGAACTCCTAATTTTGACATCTTACTTTCATATGACCACATCAGTTGGCAGTAAATTACTGAAAATCGATACCCTTTCTGCATCACTTATACAACCAGGTTAGTTTAAAGCTAACCACTGACACCAACATCTATCATCTTGAATAATTGCTGAACTACTACTTGTATTCTCAGTTGTCAACGTGAGAAAAGCATTTCGCAAGCAAAGTAAAATCCTTCTTGAAGCTTCGTAAATGAGGTAGATACCTATATCCTTGTATTCAATAAACGCATAATATCGCTGGTTCTGCACATAGCAGTTCTTTGTCAAATAGGTTAATATTATACATAATAAAGCTGACATCAAACAAAGATAACACACGCCCTGTAAGACTGACAACGTGACTGCTTCCTCTTGACCGAAATTCATCCCAGGAACCCAATACACCAAGGTCTTTAGACCTTGCAATACACTACTTGTTGTTTACAATGACGATCCAAACACACACACACACACACGCAACCTCACCACGATTAATGGAATCCTGTATCTAACATCATTCTGCTACGTAGATGTTTGCAAAAAAAAAAAAAAAAAAAAAAAAAAAACTTAGACGATTTACAAGCCTTATTAGACGAATTATCTGCCATCAGGCTATGGAACAGACACGAAGAAAATAGTTTTTTTTAATACACACACACACACACACACACACACACACACACACACACACATATATATCTATATATATATATATATATATATATATATATAATAATATATATATAGTATATATATGTGTGTGTGTGTGTGTGTGTGTACATTACGGATGGCATATATTTAAGTTTCATCGTTCTTCCAACACTTTCTATCTTTATTGTCGTTACTCTTTCATATTTACATTACCGTTAGTCTGCCTTATTCTTCTTCTCCTTTAAATGAGATGTTTGCTCGTATTCCACTTAATTAATTAGTTTACTATTGTTTTCCTTTGCTTCTGTTATCATCAAGTTATTTCTCTTTTAGTTTGTCTTGCCGTGAATACTATTCTGTAATCTTAGTTTAACTCGCCACTACCGTTTCACGTAGACTGCAATGTTACGAGTACAGCCGTTTTTGTTTTTCATTTAATCTAACTACGTTTGTGATGTCTCTATCGCACCTGCATATCGCATTTGGATCAAAAGTATATTATTAATAACCTTCATATACATTTTCCTACATTTATCGTCTCTCTGTACTGGCAAATAAAAACACTTATTACAATAAACCCAGTAAAAGCCTCGATATGTCAATTTCGGTTACCAATATTTCGTTTGTTGACTGCCCACCCCCAAAATCAGTCCCTTCTTTTACCAAACAGTGATATATATATGGGCATTGGGGGCAGGAATGGATTTTAGAGGCCTTATAACAAATCTAGAAGTTGTAGCGAGGGGGAAGCTAAATGGTGTGAAATAAGCGATTTTACTGAAAATACAGTGTTATAATTATAACGATGATGGTGAGGGGGAACATTTAAAAAATTCTAAACCGTTCTTATGCTTTATAAAAAAATAATAGTACTTCGAAAATAAATCATTCTCTTTTTTAATCAGAGAACACCGTAGACTGACATTCATTCACTCCACCCTTGAAAGTTTGGCATAGGTAACTCCACGGACATAATAATATAATATTAACCTGGTTGCTACAAAACTGAAAACTATATAGTTTAAATATAGTTTACTCATGACTGGCTCTTAAAACCGTAGCAATCTATTCCTTAATATTCAATATTCACGAGCCAAACTGATGAATAACTATTTCACACACAATGAGGAGTTACTTCCGTGAGTCCGCAAACAGGAATTACTAACTGGGGTAAAAGCTAAATACAGGTCAACAACATCACCTGACCACATAATTACGGGCACTCAACATAACAGCGAAGCCTGACCGCACAATCAGGGGCGTGAAACATAACAGAAAAGTCTGCCCACACAATTGTCGTAAAACCATTAAAATAACGTATAAAATAACGTATTTTTAAAATAAATTGCAGAAAAGTCACGAGCACACAGAAAATGCAATGACTCAAATTACTCACGTAATCCCGTAAATAGGCTGTTGTCTCGCAACCCGCACGAGGGGCGCATCGTCCTCGACGGGCACAGACGAAGCGACTCCTACGATCCAAACAAGGGTCACCAGCCCCCACATCTTCCTATCACCCGAGTCGAAGGATGTGAAAAAAAAAAAATTTAAGCTTCTATCTGCCAAGAGAAGGCCTCCCGCAAGAGGAGGAGGATGAGGAGGAGAAGGACCTCGCTTACGAATCGAGACGAGGAGAGAATGAGAGCGCCAACGAACAGGGCAGCTTCGAAAGAGAGAAGTGTCGCGCTCAGATGCCCGAGGGCGAATGACTGACTGACAACTGATTTTGGGTGACGGTGCCAGCCATCTAGAGTGCCAGGGTAGAACCCCCCCCCCTCTATGTGGAAGGGGTAGGGGGAGGGGAGATGCCCATGCCATCTGACGGCTTCACGAGGGACTCTTACCTCAAGAAGTACTTGTGACGCCCTCGAATTCCTCCGGAAGCACAAAGAATGTTTGAACTCGACCAGGATGCTAGACTAACGATTTTTTTTTACTATTAACCGTTCTCGCCTTTCATCTACGTCTGTATAAAAACGAGAGTAGGCCTCAACGTATAGCCTACATGCCCTGTGCATGTGTATACAGGTGCATTAGCAACAAACCTAGGGTTATGAACGACGTAAATATTGAGGATGTGACTCCTAATAGTCATTCAAAATTACGGACAACAAAAAATATTTATTATTAAATGTAAAGTAGCCCCAAGTTCACAAAATTATGATGTGACCAAAAAAGAAGAAATGTGCACCTTCTAAAATATATTAAAAGAAATACTTTGGAAAAAAAAGTAACCTCGAAAACGTAAAACCGAAACTACCGTATATTAAATTATGAACAGAAAGGCCTACGACGCAAAATAGGGAAGACCCTAAAATTTCATATAACATTGGAGAGAGGATTGACCAAGGTGGAAATTCGGGAGAGAGAGAGAGAGAGAGAGAGAGAGAGAGAGAGAGAGAGAGAGAGAAGAAGGCGATCAACAGTTGCGAATGGAAGAAACCTGTCGAACGTCTAACCCATCTAAGCAAAATAGTAAGTCAAAAGCTGTCCATGGTACAGCATATGTATTTCAATTTAGTATCCAGCAAAGCATTCCTTCCTTTTATCTTTCGCGAAAATATCGTACCTGCATCAGTTTGCTAGAGGATAGCCACCGGTTATTCACTTAAAATTGATACACGCCTCAACAAGAATACAAAATGTACTTCCGTAAATATTTGGATAAAATGAGTCTTCAGTTGCTGTAGAAATCTGTTACAATCCTACTGCAAAATTGTTTGCGTAAAACAAGAAGACAGCTGTCATGTCCTTAATTCTCTGCCATAATTGATCATCAAAGAACTAAATATCCTGATTAATCAAACTGAATCAATAGTCCAGAAAGATGATCAACCAAAGAGAATTAGCCTGCAAGCAAACATTGCATGAGCATTAAGCCTAAGACAGCAAAAATAAATAAATAAAAAAAGATACACCCGCTCCAGTCAATTCCGATATGGTACTCCAAATGGGGGGAGGGGGTTAGCGGAACATGAAACTGCCATATCTGCTGGGAAAAAGCCTTGTAGTTCACTTAGCATGCCACTTTCACCTAACTTGAAATTACCAGGTTGCAGGTGTACCCACTAACTCTTCATGACCTGTGTAATGGTTTTGACCCAGAACCCTGAAGAAATCAGTATAGGCTCGGCCGTAACTAATTCAATAAATATACTTAAACCAAGATCACGAAAAAAAATTTTTTAATCCGTTAAGTTTGGAAACTGAACTTGGTAAAACAAGGAAATGTAAAACAAGCATGCACAAATTAATAAAAAAAACAGCAGATATAAAAAACTTGCATGGCATACGAGTTCCTTTATGATGTAACCTAAGTTGCATACAACAGACAGCCTTTCAAATTAAATTCCTGCTACTGCCATCAAGTCTTATGGTGTTATAAGCTATTCCAGATTGCTAGACTCGACTATGGTTTACCATAGTTTTTATATTAAATCTTTGAGATGAACTGTATTTTTCATATACCGTACACTGGGGAAAGTGCGCCAACGACAGGGAAAGTGCGCCACATTTTGAAATTTATTTTGAAAAATGTACTATATTGAATTTTTATTTTTCAGATAATTAGCATACTTATTGGAGTGTGCTAGCTATTTACCCCGTGAATTTCTGCCCTTTCCATTGTCAAGGTATATATTTATTAATTATTTGTACCTCTTTTGTTTTTTGCATCTTTTCCGATACAAGAAATGTAATTAGTTGGTTGAGCAAGAAAATATTGTCATATATACACAATTTTTTGCTTCTGAACTAGAAACATGATCTTGATGAATATGTTAGATTGCTAAAATAATACAACAATTAGGGAAAGCTAAGGATCCTCTAGGGCAAGTGCGCCTTGCCTGTTACTGAACTGTCTGAACTGAACTGTTTGTTCTTTTCTTTGACATAGGTCACCATGGTGCGCACCTATAAACCTGTGGATGGGAAACCCCGAGCCAGGACCTACAGTCAGGATTACTTGAGGAGAGCTGTGCAGCGTGTGCAGGCTGGAGAATCGTTGACTAAGGTGGTGCGTGAGACGAAGATTCGCCGCCGAACCCTCCGGGATCATGTCACAGGTGCTAGAAGGAGAACCTGGTCAACTGGAGGGCGGCCAACTGCTTTGCTGCCACCGGAGGAACTCTCCATTGCCCAACACATGGCTGCATTAAGCGATTATGGTTATGCATTCGATGACCTAGAGTTATGTCTCTTTGTAAAATCATTTTTGGAAAAAGCAGGCCGCACGGTACCTCAATTTAAAGACAACCCACCACGTGTAGAGTGGGCGTATGTGTCTCTTAAGCGGCACGAAGACTTACTTACCAAGCGCATGTGCCAAAATATCAGCAGGAAAAGGGCGGCTGTTAGTGTAGAAGCCGTGACAAAGTTCTTTAACAATTTAGATAAAAGTGGGGTGGACGGTTTGCCTCCACAGAGTGTGATCAATTACGATGAAACCAACTTTTGTGATGATCCAAAGGGTACAGTTAAAATCTGTAGGAGGGTATTAAACACGCTGAAAGAGTGTTGAATGTGTCCAAAACAAGTGTATCAGTAATGTTTGCAGGAAGTGCATCTGGGGTTTATCCCTATGTTTATAAAGCTGAACATTTAATGTTCTTGGGTGCAAGGTGGACCTCTGCATGCCAGATATAACAGAACAAAGTCTGGTTAGTTTGATGGTTATTGTTTCAATGAATGGTTTATGAAGGTTGTGGTGCCCTACTTTGCTAGACTGGACAATGCCTTACCTAGGGTTATGATGGGAGACAATCTGGCATCTCATTTATCAGCCGAAATCATAGGCCTTTGTGAAACACACAACATCAAATTCATCCTTCTCCCTCCAAACAGCACTCACCTCCTTCAGCCATTGGATGTCTGTGTATATGGGCCAATGAAAAAAGCTTGGAGAAAGGTTGTAACTGATTGGAAGCTGGGTCCTGGAAAACACTGTACAGTAATGCCAAAGCAATGGTTCCCATATCTGCTTCTACAGCTGTTGACTGCCATTCTTCCAGCTGCAGCTCACTTAGTTAGTCCAACTGTTATTGAACACTTGCAGTCCTTGAGGGAAGGTGCAGGCAAAAATCCAGGAGCCGCTGCTCGAGGTCGGAGACTGTGTGCACATGACCTCGCTTCAGCTGGGCCATCAGGAGCCAAGAAGAAGAAATACCGGTACGCGCTCGGCAAGCATCTCCCTCTGACAGTGAAATCAGTGGAGTTTCTGAACTGTCTGATCTAGATTCACCAGACGCTGAACCGCCACAGGTAGAGGCAGATGGGTTACCAGTAGAGGGTGATGCAGCACAGCCAGAGCAAATCATTGTTGGGGATTTTATTTCGGTAAAGTTCCATACCAAGAAACAAATTGTCCATTATGTAGGGTAAGTAGTTGAGGAAGTTGAAGGGGAGGTCGGAGAGGAGGAATATGTGGTGGATTATCTATGTCAGCGGTATGACGACGACCAAGGCGAGAAATATGCCTTTGGCAAACCAAATGCACCAGACAAACATGCTGTAGGTGTGGCAGATGTATTGAAAAAGCTGCCCCAACCTTTTATTCTTAAGAACTTAACATTGTTCCACAAGCAGTGCTTTATGGACCTCACTATTCGCTAAGCACGGATATCATCAAATATCTATATATATATATATATATATATATATAATATATATATATATATATATATATATATATATATATATAAGTCATATCACATTACCGTGATTCATATACATACAGCGAGCTACAATGTCCTTTAATATCTAATTCACTCTACCTCGGATTAATAATATATTTCATATATGCTTAACCGAAGCATATAGGAAAAATATTAATTCCGTGGTAGAGTGAATTAGATATTAAAGGACATTTGTAGCTCGATATATATATATATATATATATTATATATATATATAAATATATATATATATATATATATATATATATATATATATAATTAATTACTCAACCATAAACATTTCCAAAAACTATAGGTAAGTTTTAAGTTTTTAAATGTATATTATATGGATACAAAGAAAAGATGAACTGAAATTTAATTAAATTACATTTTGTCCTACATAAAAATGAAAAAAGATATAAAGGAGTACAATTTTATTAGAACATAACTCGCGTTCGTAAACTGAAATGCAATATGAAAACAAAGTAGAAAACACTAACATCCCTATTCCTATTTAAGGCGAAAATGACACACTAGCTATGAATTAGCGGGACTCGACGCGACGCGTTTGGTGTGAACGCAACCTTAGTAAGACGTTGCGTATATGTTTAATATAATATGCAGGCAGCTCTCTGAACGTCGGAAATATTTGAGACTCCTCGGAACACATTAAAATTGGGATGTAAATATGCAATTCACAATTATCTTATTATTTGAGAACATAGAAATAATAAGAATTGTTTTGAATGAATGCGGTTCAGCGACCATTAATCACCTGCAATCTAAATTCAGTCCCTATTCAGTAACAGAACAAAAGTAAACACACATTTGATTAACCACAAAGTCATTTTCCAGGGAATCCAAGTTATGTGACTTGAAATTCTTTGTACAATTCTGTGACGGAGGGTCAATTTGAATCACAGTAGTTTTAAAGAATGTTGTATTCCAATAAAATATGCAGCACTCCTACAGTACTGAGTAACCACACTATATCATCAAATTGTTTTAAAACTGAAAATTTCATAAAGATGATGAAAATTTGAATTCCATTTTCAAGTGTTCAGTCATTGACTAATTAATTATGTAGTATACTACCGGGTGTTTCGAAATTAGATTCCCCCCCCCCCCCCCCCCCCCACCCCCACCCCCCCCCCCCCCCCCCCCCCCCCCCCCCCCAAACTCCACAGAACACATGGAAAGTTATGAAGTTTTCTGCTATAGGCTATCTCCAAGTACATTATCTTAAGTTTCTATTAAGTCATTTTTCATTTTACATTTCTTGTATTTTCAGACTGAGTGACGGAGTTAGATACAGCCATGGCTAACGACTTGGAGGAAATCAGATGGATTGACCGAATCCGGGCTATAACCTTCAGAGAGGCCAGGGATGCTGGCGCATCCTTCATTTCACGTTCCTGGATAGCTAAATTCATTAATTGAGATGAATCCTTTGTTAAAAGAAACTGGAACAAAAATCCATATGACTGTCATCGCAAAAAGAGTGAGAATCTTGTAAGGGCTGAAGTCCTTTCTCAGGAGTCAAAAGACATCATAGCTGTGGCATTGGGTAGACCAAGAAAGTCTTTATGTAAATTGGCGCTTGAACTAAAAACAAAAAGGGGAAAGAAGAGAAGTTATAGTGCTGTACATCATTAGTTGAAAAAATCTGGTACCAAGCCATTTCATGTTATCAGCAAGCCCAACATCACTCAGCAACAGAGAGAAGACTGTGCATGGTTTTGTTGTTCATTTCTTGATGATTGGGATGAAGCTGACTTTCTCCATGTTGCCGCATCAGATGAATTCTTCATTTACACAGTCAGGAAGCCAAATCATAAAAATGACATCATTTGGGCTGCAAAGTTGGATGATATCAGCGATGACGTGCGCTATCGCCAAGTTATGAAATTTCCTGAATGTTTGGGAATTTTTCTCCATTTCACAGCCAAACGGTTCATGTGGCTCATCAAAGAAAAAGGACAGTCATGGAATGGCGAATACTTCAGAGAAACTGTGCTTACTGGTGGAGTATTTACTTTCCTCAAAGATTCTAACAATGTGTTATCTGTTGAAGAAATCACATTTTTGCATTATAAGGCACCATGTTTCAAGGCTCTTCAGACAGGAGCTGCTTCGAAACAGTGGTATCTATTTCTTCTCGTCAAGTGACTTTCCAGGTAATTCCCCTGACCTTAATGTGTGTGAAAACATTGGTAGTATCTTAAAGGATCGTGTTGAAGCGCGCACAGTGAACTATGATGGTATACCAAGCCTCGACGACCTGCGAAGAGAGGTGACCGAAGTGCTCAGGGAAATGGAGTTTGAGTCTCAGCTTTTTGCGATTTACTGAAATCATACCCCTCAAGAATGCAGGCTGTAGTTCAGGCAGATGGAGGCTGCACAAAAAATCAAATACTCAAAGAGAAACTTAAATAAATACCTGTTCTGAATTACTATTGTTTTTGTCCATATCAATTTTAGTTTATGCTGTAGAGGGGGGTGGGGGGGGTCTTTAATTTCGAAACACCCTATATATATGTTCATACAACCGAGTAACCTACCTATCATATTGGATATCATTTCTATCGCTATGGAATGCATCCACCTATAATTCCAGTACCTGTTATTTAGTATAACACTGAACCGTCTTCTCTACCAGAGAAAGAGAAACGACAGTTACATTTGCTTTGAACTTGAGAGCACTTTTTATTTACCTGGTGCAGTAGTTTTCATTAATTGTGACACAATAATCCATATTTAAGATATCTAATTATCTAATTAATTTTGTCTTGAGACCACTAACCTAAACAAAAACAAGAAAATGGTGGCACATTTCATAATCATACAAACTCGCATTGTTAAGAATGCAGAAGTCTGTAGAAATAGTTATGTAGGGAATATATTAGCTAAGAAAATCTACTAGTAGAGTTATGGTAGATGAAGGCGAAGGAGGGGTAGAGAGAGAGGTAGAAACTGAACGCAAAATAGGATGTTTGAAAAGTGAGACCCACAAAACCAGCGCCTTCAACACAACAAAATGTGATGAGGCAAGTTGTAAGTGTTGAACCTTCACCCATCAAGTGGGTGGTTACGATGGATCACAGCACCCACTAGAATTCGCCCAAGGGTGGGACCGGAAACAGTAGGTGTTCAAGCTCAACCAATTAAGAAGAAATAGGGAGTTCTCCAGTTGAAAAGAAGGAGTCTGATTTATCCTTATTTTCGATTACTTATTGAAAACAAACTAATGATGACATATGACATGGAAAAAGTTTTAATCTGTCCTGGGTCCTGAATCAAATATTGGTGCAAATACAATAGAAGCTCAACTTCTCACTGCATAAAGAAAACATAATTTCAGGTCTATTTAAAATGTATTATGATGTAAACAGATATTACTATAGTAAATTCACATCAACAGTGCATCTGATGTCTAGGCCAGTCCCTTACGACATTCCTGATTGGCTGTTGATGAGCCAATCACGGGGCTGGAAACTCTCAGTCTCTCTCAAGTGTTCACATAGGCAGGATGTATGTTCCACCTCTCATGAGGGATACGTCTTTCAAAAGCATCCCTCAGGAGAAGTGGAACATACATCCTGCCTATGTGAATGCTCCAGTCCTGTCATTGGCTTATCAACAGCCAATCAGGAGCGTCATAAGGGACGGTTGATGTGAATCTACTATAGATTGAATAATGTGCACTACTAATTTTACTTCAACATAAATGTCATAGATGACATGACAATGGATTGGCGATCTGGACATTACCTTTGTACATAGCAAATTAATTAAAAGCGAGAATTCTGGCATTGAAAATCCTTCGTTGAAAACACTGAGTATCGCACTTGTTTAGCGTACTACCTACTAGCGATAAAAACTGTATGCCCATAGGAGATTGTGGAGGTAATTGATCACTTGTTTACTGCACCTATTCGTAGGATATGATGATCATGAACTTCGCACATAGGGATTTGAATGATTTATATCAATTTTGTTATACTTAAGGTACATTACTAATATATATATATATATATATATATATAGTATATATATATATATATATATAAATGTATACTTAAGGTGCATTACTAAAATATATATATATATATATATATATATATATATATATATATATATATATATATATATATGATTATAATCACTTTAGCACGTGATTCATTTATCACACATATCCACAGGTGAAAAATAAGAGACAGGGTGTAGGTCCTGACCGGTTTCGGCTTTATTTTCAAGCCATTGACAAAGGGGACAAATGGCTTGAAAATAAAGCGAAACCGGTCAGGACCTACACCCTGTCTCTTATTTTTCACCTGTGGCTATGTGTCGAATTATATATAGATATATATATATATATATATATATTATAAGTTATATATATACATATATATATATATATATATATATAATAATATACAGCAGTCCCCAGGTTACGACAGGGGTTCTGTTCTTGAGACGTGTCGTAAGCCGAAAAACTCGTTGTAAGCCGGAACTCGTAAATAATCCTAAGAAAACCTTACTTTTAATGCTTTGGGTGCATTGAAAACTATGTAAACTGCATTCTTATTGCATTTCTCATCAAAAAACCTTCAAATATTGATTATTTTGCATTTTTGTGTCATAATTTCATCTGCCAGATGAGCGTTGTAGGTGTCGTAACCCTGGAACATGCGTCGTAACCCTGGAAATAATGTTTGATGAATATAAATTGAGAAGCGCCTTAACCTCGGAACGTCGTAACCCAAACCCGTCATAACCAAGGGACTGCCTGTATATACCTATATATATATATATATATATATATATATATATATATATATATATATATATATGTGTGTGTGTGTGTGTGTATGTATATATACACATATATACATGTATATATACATACATATATATATATATATATATATATATTATATATATATATATATATATACAGTAGTACCTCGTATTTCGAACTTAATCCGTTCCAGAAGGCTGTTTGAAGTACGATTTGTTCGAAATATGAAACAAATATCCCCATAAGAAATAAAGGGAATCTGGATAATTCGTTCCAGCCAACCCAAAAAGTCCCCCTTTTCACATTTTTTCTATTATTAATGTGTTCAAATCTTAAATCAAGAGTGTAAAGTAATGAAACAGTACGTTATATGAATTAAAATTTTCTAAATTTTATTTTTTCCCTGTGTACGATTTACGACTGTTTGGTAAAAATGGTGCCGGCGGGCTGGGGAATGGAGGGAGGAGAGACGGGAACCCTCTGAGCAAACCGAATTGATTGCAGTATGCAAAGGTTGATAACAAAATACAGTTTATTCATATTAGGTACAAAGATAATAATATTAAAGGAATTGATAGTGTGTGTGTCCGATTGTGTCTGAGGGAGAGAGAGAGAGTAATCAACGTGTTTACACTTGATTCTTAAGTGCACGAAATAGATTAATTATGCCACAATACATCAACTTACTGTTGGCAAACGGCAGAAATTTAAAACAAACATGAGGATTTTACAAACAACTAAGTAATAAGTCAAGAATGCAAGAAAAGGAAAGAGAAATAAAATAACTTCACAAGGAAGCCTTGTTTTAAACAAACAATCGAAGGCATGCAGAAGCTGAAAGCGGCGACAGTTTGTTTAACTCAGAGCTGAGCTACTTTTACAGTCGTAAAAAGCAATTATCACTAAATTGGTATTTTACCATAAAAAAAAAATTAAAGTGATTTGGGCAGATCGAGTGTAAGTGAAAGAAATGGGGGAATAATCATCCCAGATCAGCTAATAAGTCAATGGTAATCTCTCTCTCTCTCTCTCAACGCACCGAACACTGACTCGAGCAAGCTTTTTTTTTTTTACCGTGTTGCATTTGTTTTCATGTTTTATCATTGTTAAATTTATTGTGAAATATAATTTTTTGTGTAAATTGGTACTGCTTTTACGTACATATTATAGTAAAGATTTTACTGTCTCTTCTTCTCTCCTCAACAATACCACGACGCACGATAACTTAAAATCATTCATTCATTATTCCTAAAAATTATAAACGCTACCTCCCTCTACATCAAGTTAGCCGTGTGGCACCGCAATGACAAATGATTTTGTTAATCATTTGTGCTAAGTTTTATTGTGAAAAGCTTTGTTCTTTCATTTACTATTTTGTTAATATTGTAACTCAGGTCCAAATTATAGGTGGTCTTGTCAGCGCTGACCCAAAATAACGCTTCTGCCAGGTAGAGCGTGTGACGTCACCTCAACTTCGCCTTAGGCTACCACGAGGAAGGTTCTTTATTAATCCAATGGACAACAGCAAATACTATACGTGTTTGCGGATGTTCAACATCTAGTCAAGCATTTTAGAAATAATTCTTTTGACCATGGATTCATATTGCCGGATGGTACAGTTGCCTCAAAGTGTTACTTTACCCCATCCCCTTCTGTTTCATGATAATGGTCTGGTAACACAGCAATGAAGCCTGTTTGTCTTGTATCGACGGATGTGAATGGTCGAGCTATTGGATGTCAATGTTCATATTTTCTAATCACTACAGTAGACAATATGTTAATGATATACGAATAATAGTTCACATTACCAGTGAACTGAGTCGTTGTTAAACAAATAGAAAAATAGTATAGTAACAGAGCAATAAAAATAGCAATGGTAAAAATCATATTCAGTCCTCATTAACCATTGAATCGTCAACCTTTGTTCCATTCAGGTGTGGCTGTGCAGGCGCTTGTTGGGATCCTACTTTTGTTCATGGTAGATCATTATTAAGGTGTCAATTTATCAGAACGTTATATGAATGGGAAATACGCTTTGGATTGCAACATCCATCTATTTGTAAAGTAATGAAATTATAAACTGCAAATACCAAGACCTATATATATAATTTCATAAAGGCAACTATGATAGGCATTGACAGGTTACGATATGAAAGGCTTTTGGGGGAAAATTATAGACCACCAGATGTATAAAGGAACTAATGTATCCAGTGAGCTGTCACTCATACTTGTTTTTTATTCGAGCCACTTCTCACCAGAGTAGCCTAGATGGAAATTTCTCTGGCCAGTAATTTACTCGAGTCATCCGAGTAACACACCTTAACCACCTTGATGGTCCTTATATACTAACCCAAGAGTGGATAAAAAGGAATAGTTTGCAGTCGATAAGAGTTTTCATTTCAGTCGTCTCGTGGGATTCGTGACTGGATTTCTTGTCGCTTCAGTCTCGAATTTGACGACTATTTATAATCCCTTGGATTTGTCAGTTCAATGAATTCAAGATACATTTTGCTATTTTTGCGTCCTTGTCCATTAATTTTATTTTATTTTTAATAAAATTATAATTGAAACTGAATTTGATTAGTTTTTTGTTTTGTTTGTGAAAATGAGCACCAAACTAATCTTGAAGGGAACACGCAGTTCATTTGGCTACATCCACTATAATTGTTATTCATTCTTTTTCATGTTTAACAATCATTGTTCCTGATTCCAGTAATTGCAGCTTTGTATTATCCTGATCCTTCCCTGTCGTTAGGATCATATTAAATGAGAGTCCGTTCAACCAACGGCTCCCCCACCCCCACCCCCATTACTGATTCTCCAGCCGCCACCCCAACCCCTCCCCCCCACCCCCGGTCCCTTACCGATCCTCCAGCCCGACCCTCCCTCCATCCTCAGGTAGCCCTGCAACCTCCCAGGTCACTCCTCACGAGATGTGGTGTGGAAAAATCAGTAATCCTAAAATTTCAAAGGTCACATGACCATTCCTTCCCTTCTTTTACAAACCTCTCGAACTGCAGTCTAATAAGTTCTGTTTGCCTTTGCTTAATGGTCAACCTTTCATATTCTAATATCTTGTTTCTTGTTCATGATTTTTTTGGGAGGGGTTTTTGGTTTGGTCAATGCACCTAACTCATTCATTCTCCTCATGATTAGAAAGCAGCAGTACTTAGGTCTAACAGAATTTAGTGTTGCCCTTGATGTGGTAGCCAAAAGGTTTCTACAAATGATTAACTTATTTAATTTTCTGATAAATTTGATTTGACTGGAATTTCACCAAGCTTAATTTTCCTTTCGAAGCAATGAAATCCATTACAAACTATTATATGTTTATAAGGGATGTAGATGACTACTTAATGGAGGCAGCATTGAAGTCTCCAGGAACACAGATAACTACTTAATGGAGGCAGCATTGAAGTCTCCTGTGACCTGGAGACTTCAATGCTGCCTCCACCAAGTAAGTTATCTGTGACCTGGCGACTCAATGCAATGCTCCTCCAGTAGATTAGTTAATCTGTGACCTGGTGACCTTCACTGCGCCTCCAGTAAGTAGTTATCTGTGTTCCTGGAGACTTCAATGCTGCCTCCAGTAAGTAGTTATCTGGTCTTGGAGACTTCAATGCTGCCTCAGTAAGTAAGTTATCTGTGTTCCTGAGACTCAATGCTGCCTCCATTAAGTAAATTATCTGTGGTTTTCCTGGAGACTTCAATGCTGCCTCCAGTAAGTAGTTATCTCTGTTCCTGGAGACTTCAATGCTGCCTCCACCTAAGTAGTTATCTGACCTGACTTCAATGCTGCCCATTCCGTATATTATCTGTGCAATTGCTTGCCATCACCTTAAGTAGTTTCCATCTGTTGGACCTGGAGACTTAAAAGCTGCCTCTAGTAAGTAGTTATCTCTGTTCCTGGAGACTCCAATGCTGCCTCCAGTAAGTAGTTATCTGTGTTCCTGGAGACTTCAATGCTGCCTCCAGTAAGTAGTTATCTGTGTTCCTGGAGACTTCAATGCTGCCTCCATTAAGTAATTATCTGTGACCTGGAGACTTCAATGCTGCCTCCAGTAAGTAGTTATCTCTGTTCCTGGAGACTTCAATGCTGCCTCCAGTAAGTAGTTATCTGTGACCTGGAGACTTCAATGCTGCCTCTAGTAAGTAGTTATCTCTGTTCCTGAAGACTCCAATGCTGCCTCCAGTAAGTAGTTATCTAAATCCATGGAGACTTCAATGCTGCCTCCACTAAGTAGTTATCTCTGTTCCTGGAGACTCCAATGCTGCCTCCGCTAAGTAGTTATATGTGACCTGGAGACTTCAATGCTGCCTCCACTAAGTAGTTATCTCTGTTCCTGGAGACTCCAATGCTGCCTCCAGTAAGTAGTAATCTATATCCCTGGAGACTCCAGTGCTGCAACCAGTAAGTAGTTATCTATATCCCTGGAGACTCCAATGCTGCCTCCACTAAGTAGTTATCTGTGACCTGGAAACTTCAATGCTGCATCCAGTAAGCAGTCATCTATATCCCCGGAGACTCCAATACTGCCTCCAGTAAGTAGTTATCTAAATCCATGGAGACTCCAATGCTGCCTCCAGTAAGTAGTTATCTATATCTCTAGAGACTTCAATGCTGCCTCTAGTAAGTAGTTATCTGTGACCTGGAGACTTCAATGCTGCTTCCAGTAAGTAGTTATCTAATACCCTGGAGACCTCCAATTCTGCGCCTCCAGTAATTAGATCTATCCCTGGAGACTCCAATGCTGCCTCCACTAAGTAGTTATCTATATCCATGGAGACTCCAATGCTGCCTCCAGTAAGTAGTTATCTATATCCCTGGAGACTTCAATGCTGTCTCCACTAAGTAGTTATCTGTGACCTGGAGACTCCAATGCTGCCTCCAGTAAGTAGTTATCTACATCCTCGGAGACTTCAATGCTATCTCCACTAAGTAGTTATCCATATTCCTGGAGACTCCAATTCTGCCTCAAGTAAGAAATTGTCTATATACCTGGAAATAAACATACAACTGCTGCATCCATAAGTAAAGTTATCTTACATCCCTAGGACTTCAATGGCTAGAGCCTCTCCACTAAGTAGTTATCATCTGTTCCTGGAGACTTCAATGCTGCTCTATGTAGTAGTTATCTGTGACCTAGGAGAACTCCAAAGCGGCTCCATCTAAGTAGTTATCTTTGTTCAACTGGAGACTCCTAATAGCTGCCTTACACAACTAAGTAAGATTAATCGTGTATCCGCAGAGACTTCAATGCTAGCGTCATAAGTAAGTATGTTATTGTGATATCTCTGGAGACTTCAATGCTGCCTCCAACTAATTAGTTTCTGTGTTCCCGGAGAACATTCATATGTCTTGCCTCCACTAATAGTTATCTGTGATTCCTGGAGACATATTCAAGCTGGCTCCACTAAGTAGTATTATCTGTGAACGCTTGGAGACTTACAAATGCTGCCTCTAAGTATATTAGTTATCTCATGTTCCTGGAGACCTTAATGCTGTCTCACTAAAGTAGTTATCTGGTAGACACTGGAGACTTTCAATGCTAGCTGCTAAGTAGTAGTATATCTTGTAATAAATCCTGGAAGACTTCAAGCTGCCTCCATCTAAGTATGTTATCTGTGACCTGGAGCTTCAAATGCTGCCTCCACTAAAGTAGTTTAATCTGTGTTCCTGGGAACTTCATGCTGCCTCTAGTAAGTGTTATCATCTCTTTTCCATGGATACTTCAATGCTGCCCCCAGTAAGTAGTGATCTATATTGCTGGAGACTTCAATGCAGCCTCCAGTAAGTAGTTATCTGTGTTCCTGGAGACTTTGATGCTGCCTCTTAGTAAGTAGTTATCTCTGTTCCTCGAGACTTCAATGCTGCCTCCAGTAAGTAGTGATCTATATTCCTGGAGACTTCAACGCTGCCTCCAGTAAGTAGTTATCTCTGTTCCTGGTGACTTCAATGCTGGCTCCAGTAAGTAGTTATCCATATCCCTAGAGACTTCAATGCTGCCTTCAGTAAGCAGTGATTTATATTCCTTGAGACTGCAATGCTGCCTCCAGTAAGTAGCTATCCGTATTTCTGTAGACTTCAATGGTGCCTCCAGCAAGTAGTTATTTACATTCGTGTAGACTTTAATTTTTCTCTCTAGTAAGGTGTTATCCATATTCCTTGAGAATGGGCCACAATTAAAGCCTGAAAGTACTTAAGTTTTAGTAAAATACTATATTAATATTCACAAGTAAACAATTTATACTATACTCAGTAATCTTGTGGGTTTCTTTTTTCAATGTAAGGAATTTTACAAGAATGGAAATTTGAAAAAAATAAAAAAGGACATATAGCTTCAATCTGTCTGTATTTCTTGAGTCCTATAACAAAGGCTAATATGAAATTATGGTTGTGAAAAAACTGAACATGACAATTGTGTATTACTACATAGTTTTCAGATAGGTGCTATAAATTCTTTTATGAAACCAGCCGATTTTAATAATGAAAACTCATAATTATATAATTACAAAAAGCTTGGGTGTTTTACTTTTTAGCAATGATTATGACCAAGGACCAGCTCAAATGAGGGGAGAAATTTAGCCATTCAAATTAAATGTAAAGAAATAAAATCAAAACCTGACGAATACTGAAAGCAAAAGCAATTCAATCCAGCTCTTATTTCTATGTATCTACCCATTTAAGGTGCATCTGGTTGCAAGGTCAAATTGCTAACTTATATTCAGTATTAAAAGTGAAATACCTTACAAAGCACTTAATTACATTACACAGGATAATTCCATTGTAATTCCATTGTTAAGTGGGTCTTTAACAACCAATGAATTCTCGAACTACCACCATAGTTATCGTGAACTCATATGAACCTCACTATTATGTGAATGATCATCGTGGAGTTTACTTTCATAAAAATGAAAATACAATTGATGATTTCTTCTTGATGTTTTGTTAGGTCACATGTGGAGGGAAATTTCGAATATTGAACGAGATATTTGTAACAGTTAGTTTGACTTCAATAACTTGTTTCACGCCCTCACTAATATCACTGTGTCGCCGTCCACAAAGAGACAGTAATATTGTGAGGGTATGAAATTGACACTAAATAATGATCTCCCAGGAACAAAAGTATGATCCTGGCAAACGCCTGCAGCAGCCACACCTGAATGGAACAAAGGTTGACGATTATGGTTAGTAAGCACTGAATATGATTTTCACCATTGCTATTTTTATTATTCTGTTATCATACGATTTTTCTATATATTTAACAACTTAATTCACTAGTAATGTAAACTATTATACTTATATCATTAATATCATTAACACATTGTCTACTGTAGTGATTAGAAAACATGAGCCTTGGCATCCAATAGCTCGACCATTCACATCCATCGTTACAAGACAAACAGGCTTCATTGCTGTGTTACCAGACCATTTTCATGAAACATAAGGGGATGGGGTAAAGGAACACTTTAAGGCAACTGTATGTAGTATATACGCTCATAATGGTCCAGTTAGAGAGTTAATAAAGAGGAATGAAGTGATCTTTGGACAGCTTATATAAACTTTCTGAAAAACATATCAATGTTATTATAGATATGCAACGAATGAAAGTTAAACTGCTGTCTAAAAGTAGCTACTTGTAAATCTTTTTATCATTTCGACAACCAAGGATATTTGAAGAGAAGGGCTGGAAAATTACAAGCCATTTCATTCGGCTTGTTGATAGATAGTTTTATTTGTTTTATTTTCGACTGCCAACAGATAGAAAATCATAAAGAAATGCTTGCATGACTAAACCTGTAAATGCAAGCCAAAATCTTTCAGGACATCAATAGAACCGCTAGAGAAATGAAAGTGAAGAAAAGTACAATACTCTATCCTTTGTCTAACTTGCTGAAAAAATGGCAAAATAAAAACTTGGCATGACGTATACTCTAAATTACAGACTAAATCAGGTTGGGTTGGGGCACTTTTTTGGTTGCAAAAGTCAAATGGGAGCATACGATCAGCACCCATCTCTCAGTTGCATTTAAACATCGTCTCAGAGGCCACCTTTTAGGAAAAGACAACTCACTTGTAAGCTCAAAGAGCAACGTTTAAAGCTGCAACAGTGAACATGTAACATCCGCCTCATTTTCCCACGTCTCTGACAAACAAGACGCATCATTCGAAGACGAAAGAAATTCCCTTCAGGAAGAACCCAGTATATCAGCAATTTTATTTTGCTTACCAGTATTTAATAGGGATGATCAAAGTGATGACTTCAAAGACCAGGAAGTTGAAGAACAAACATAGGAAGATGCCATATGTTGGCGGGTTCGTTGCTCGCAAGTTTCCACAACTGGAACATTTAGGAGCAAATATATAACAAAGGAAGATGACACAAAGATTGGTGCCATAAGCTTTAGTGAAGTGAAACTAATGAAAGCTGGTGTTTCTTGATCATTTGAAATGTATGGATAGGATGTTTGATTCTCACCATGGGAGGAAAATGTTTTAACAGCCTTAAAAGGAGCGATAATTAAATTAGTGGATATAATTAGCAGTTACATCCAAATAACTTCAGAAGTCGAAATATTTTGTTCCATGCCATACAGTTTTTAGAATTCGAAATTTGAACAGACACATTAGTAGTTCCAGAAAAGCGGTGCATATATTGAAAAAGTTAGCGACATAGCTATATTTGTGCAAAATGTGATTTTATGGAGATCTGTTAAATGTGTAATTTAGACATATATTTATATTATTGTTTAGAATGTTCTTTAGAACTCGCTCATGATTATTTAAAATATTAAGATATAGTTTTCATTCTGACGATTATTTTCCTCCTAATAACGGATAAAAAGAAGAAAGCAAAGGTAGGTTTTCTATAATTTCATGATTTTTGGCGAAAATGTTCTAATGATCTCTTATGATTATTCTTCTTAACATAGTAGTATTTAGAAAAATAAAAAAAGAAAGTAAAGGCAGGATTGCTATAGGTTAAGGGGCCTGACTGCGGTTATTGTGACGTCACGCACCTAGCCGTTTAATTCTGTGCCCCAGTTGAAGCTGCGCATCACAAGACCTTATAATTCTCTAGACCTCTGCATCAACTAGACCCACTCGGCACACCGAGCACTGGCTCAATTAAGACTTTTTTTTTTTTTCTTTTCTGTATTGCATTTGATTGTTTTCATATTTTATCAATACGTTCAATTTATTGTGAAATAAAATTTTATTTTTTATGTGAATTGGTACCACTTTTACGTACATATTATAGTAAAGATTTTACTGCCTCTTCTTCTCTCCTCAACAATACCACGATGCACGATAACTTAAAATCATTCATTCATTATTCCTAAAAATATAAAACGCTACCTCCCTCTACCTCAAGTTAGCTGTGTATCACCGCAATGACGAATGATTTTGTTAATCATTTGTGCTAAATTTTTACTGTGAAAAGCTTTGTTTGTTTCTTTACTATTTTGTTAATATTGTTCAACTAGACCGTCTCACTCGGCGTTAAATTTATTGAGAAATTTCCTTTTTATTTGAATTGTTATTGCTTTTAATACATACAGTAATATTTTAACACTCTCTCCTCTCCTCAACATATCAACGCTCCCTCGTTCAGTCTCAAGTCAGCTGGGCGTGACAATTTTATACATCTTTTATGCTAAATGTTATATTGAAAGCTAAATTTTATATTAAATGCTTTATACTTTAATGTATTTTGTTAAATATTGTTATCATTAAACTATATATTGTAAATGAAAAAAAAAATTAATACAGTTTAACTTGTAAGACCCAGTAGGCCGTTGAATACAAGTATAAACTAGATAATCAATCTGTTCGAAGTACGAGCATTTGTTCGGCAAACGATACAAAATTTTCTCGAAAATTTTGTTCGAAAAACGGAAAGTTCGACATATGAAACGTTCGACAAACGAGGTACCACTGTATATATATATATATTATATATATATATATATATATTATATATATATATATATATATATATATATATACTTACAATACATACATGCATACATTTACCTATATATGTATATATTTTATTTATATATTATCATATGTATATATAATATTATATATAATTATACATACATACATATACATTTACCTATATATGTATATATATACATATGAGAAGTATTATTTTTCCTTTCTTATTTGTCCCAGATATATTTACAGATAAGTTAGTAATAAGCATAACAGCATTTATGTATCAGTATATAACTCATTAAATCATATAGGAAATAATTTTATAATATATTAACAGATTTGTGTACATTAATCATATCACAGTCATATTCTGATAAGTGTTTTATCTTTTATAATATTGTATTTGAATGAGAAATTGTGTAAAAGTAAAAAAATATTGCAATTTGTATATGATAAATTTACATGAATGCGCCATAAAGAAATTGCCGCTGAAAATACAGATGTGGAATCCGCATCGGCATACAAACTTGGATAGCTGCCCCGTAGACTTTTTATTCAGCATAGCAGACGAAAATTCCGCACTTCGGCAACACTGCTCTCAGCTGAAAATCTAATCAGTTGCCAGATTTTCTTGATTTGCATATGTTCTTTTAATAAAAATTAAATAGAAAAAAAACTGGAAATTGAAAATATTTCAACAACCCACAATTTCAGTAGAAACTGATAGAACTTGAATTTTTTTTCCCCGCAAGACCGGCATTACTATAATTATTCGTTTGATTTTGATAAGGCACGGAATCCAACATAATAAGACAATTTTAATATGAACCGAAACTGATGTATCAGTAATAAATTCTAGTGGTCCATGAAAAAAAAATTACTGATTAGAAGCTTGTGGATTTCATATTCAACTTTGGAAATCTATAGAAAAGGCATAAGTTTACAAAAGTGCCTTCCAGCAGAAACCAATAAAAATTCGCTAGCTAAGTATATCTTAGTTTTACCAGACCACTGAGATGATGAACAGCTCTCCCAGGGCTGGTCTGAAGGATTAGATATTTTTACGTGGCTAGGAACCACTTGGTTACATAGCAATGGGACCTACAGTTTAATGTGGAATCCAAACCACATTATATCGAGAAATTAACTTATATCACCAGAAATAATTTCCTCTGATTCCGGGTTGGCAGAGCCGAGAATCGAACTAAGGACCACCGGGTTGGTAGTCGAGCGTGAAAACCACTCGTCGCTAACAATTAATTATTATAACATTTTATTATTGTTTTCTTTATCTGGCACACATCAACTACTGTAAAATGGCAGAAATGTGACTCAAAGCAGAGCAGTGCTTAGTGATGGGTTGTGGTAATGGTAGGAACTGTTCCATAAATGTCAAATAAGACCTTTCGCACACAGGCAATAAAAATAACACATTCGCTTAGTCGAATGCATATAATAGCAGCCTTGGCTCCAGCATGATGTGGAAGTCAGTCACCAAATAGATGGGAGCATGGGCTTACCTCAATAAACCTATATTTGCTTGCAAATCACCATCAATGTAAAAGGATATTGTAGAAGGAGGATATTTTGACTAAGCAAAACAAGACATTTTGAAAGAGCTTGAATCCGTGCCTTTCTGGGTTTGGTAAACAAACACGAAAGATCGGTTGTGCTAAGTGCTTTAAATGCAAAGATAAGTGTTTGTGAGCAGATATGGAGTTCTTGATACTTGTGAACATTACTGCTGGGATGTAAGGAGATAATTAAAAGCTGAAAATGAATTGACACCAATAGATGACGGGATTACAAGCGAGATGCTGTGTTATAATGAAAGAAATTGTGACTGAGTGGCTGGTCATGGTTTGCGAGGTTCCAAGGCAATGGGTGGGAGAAAAAATTGTTTATCTGTATGAGGGTAAAGGTTATGATGAAGACTGGCAGATCAATAGAAGCATAAGTTTGTTTGGTATACCATGAAATGTGTATGGCAGGATTTTGATTGAAAAGGCTAGGCAGACGACAGGATTGATAAGGAAATAAAAGTGTGACTTTAGACGAGGAAGAGGGTACGCAGATCAAGTGTTTCTCAAGAAACAAATTTGATAATTTTGAGAGTAAAGGGAAAATGCTGTGTGGCATATATGGCTTAGATAAAGTTTATGACAGTATTAAAAGGCACAGTAGAGGATGCTGAGTATGTATATTATTGAGGGTAAATCGCTGAGATATAAAGTTTTTATGATGGATGTGAAGTTTATTTGGAGCTTGTAAGAGGAGGGTAAAAGAAGAGGCCAATCACAGATTAGATATAACAAAAAGGTTCCCAGGATGTATGCACAAGGCTGGAAGAAACTTGGAGTGTCTAGAGAAACCAAGGTTGGAGTGTATTAAGGGTTTATTGAACTAACCCCCCCCCCCCAAAAAAAAAACAAAACCTCTGTATAAGTAAAGTGCTGATGTTGAATGAAAATGTGTTACACAAAAGACTGAAGTTTCCACGACATTCAAATATACTACACATGTGAGCTAATATAAATATAGGTTGCAAGAAAAAACCTGATAGGGTAATGTTTTAAAAAATCATTGCTTATACTACTGGGATCTTGTTTAAAACTGAGTTTTAAAAATTAATGACAGCACTGTAAATAATGCGACATAAAACTAGTTTGGTAACTACCATAAAAATTTCTGTGAAGCACCAGAGTAACTGAGTGAATGACTTCAACTCCGTTAAACTTTATGATGCCTGTTGACTTAGGGAGTACATCAACCTATAATGCATTGCAAAAGACAACATTTCTTAGTAATTCATTCTTTACTATGCTTGATCCTCTAACTGCAACCCTTTGTTTAAGTACTACTTATTAATGTTTATTGTCTTGCAACAATGTTAGCAGATCAGACAGGACAAAATTGAAACAATTGTTAAGAGAATGAAAGTGGCTGCAGCTAGGGGCTGAAGAGTTGCTACAAGGAGCCTTAAATAATGCCTACAGTGCACTGTGTGATGTGCACTAACTCCTTACAGGAAGTAGACCGGATTAAATTATCAGATGTTGTGTTGAAATTACATAGGCAAGGAGCCAAAAATCGAAGTTGGTGACTTAGAAGTTAGATCTCAACAAGGAGACACCACTTTGTGACACATCATGTTACAACACAGCCTACTTCTCTCTCTTTACCACATAAAAAATTACCCTGTGCATGTGCTTAGTTATCTTCTCACCTAAGGCTCTTCTTCTCCTCATTGTTTAGGTATTAGATACAGTTCTTAAACTGAATGGTTAAGATTATGCTTGAAAAGGAACATTAATTGGTATCTAAAAAGACAGAGTTTTAAAAGTGTTATCTTCCAGGCTGACAATCTAAACAACCAAATACTGGACAAATGTAAAAGTCAATGTAAATGGTAGGTTACATGAAGTCAAGTGCTTCGAAGAGTCATGGCTTAAGCTAGCTTGGCACACTTTTACCAACTAACAGATATTGAGACTTAATGGAAAGGTTACACACCCAAAGTGGCCATTAAAGAAAGGGATCACTTTAGTATTAATTAGAGACAGTCACTTAATCCTTTGGGATTTTGATAACTTCATAGAAAGTCACCCTATTTCCAGCCTTTGAAATTCTGATTAAGGCAAAAGATGGCATCAGATGAAAATTTTCTGCAAACGTATTGTCAATTTTTAACATAAAAAATCGACTGCAAGTAGAAATTCAAAATGACACCAAAGAAACCTTTATACCAAATACTTACAGCCAACAATAAAAGAAAAATATCACATTGCCCATAATTTGTCAATGTGTGCTTTGCTGGAGAATTTTAGGAGCCCCTCAAAATCTAAAAGGGTCAAGAAATCTTCTTAAATAGGTTGAACTTCTAAATTTAGGACAAAAACTCGCATTAAAAAAAAAGAAAAATTGCTTTATTACATTCAAATTTACATATTTAAAATACCTCCTTTACAAATCTTAATCTAAATTCATGCTAATATATATAAAATTTAGGCAATTTATACATTTCATAAGCAAATTCTTCGGTGTGATCAGGATCACAATAAACGCCTACATAATCAATTTCTAATCTGAATGGGGCATTAATCTTGTCAACTGCCGAAATTCCAAAAGAAACTATTCTGTCGAGAGGAATAGCACATTGCTTATCTTGGATGCGACCTTTACTACTCAGAAAGAACTTGGAAAAGGGAATCTGAAAGAAATGGAAAATCAAACATTACCTACGACACCACAAATCTAATCTTTAATCACCCAAGGGTCTGTTCTTAAAAAAAAGGTAAAAATTTCAGCATAGAAAGAAATAAATGAAACAATAAGGCTGTTCTTAACCTAAGTATAAATTTATTGGAGAAACAAATCCACAGTTATGTAAATGTACATATATCTAAATCTAAAACTTTAAGGATAGCTTTCGGGAATCTGTTTGGTTCCCCTTATCAATCAGATTGATAAGGGAAACCAAACAGTTTTAAATTTAAATATATGTACATTTAAATATGATATTGTTATGATACAATAAAGTTTGTTCATACTTACCTGGCAGATATATACATATATGGCTGTATTTTCTGAAGTCCGACAGAATTTCGAAAACTTCCGGCACACACAGTGGTCGGCCAGGTGGTTAGTACCCATTCCCGCCGATGGGAGGCGGGTATCAGGAACCATTCCCATTTTCTATTCATAATTTTTATTTCCACTGTCCCCTGAGGGGAGGTGGGTGGGTACTTAATTATATATATCTGCCAGGTAAGTATGAACAAACTTTATTGTATCATAACAATATCATTTTGTTCATGAAACTTATGTCAGATATATATATAGCTGAATCCCACCGTTGGAGGTGGGAAGGGACAGAATAGAAGGATTTTGGGAAACAAATGCATGCAGATGATTTACATCTTGGTTCCACCTGTTAGCATAGCTGGCTTCGTGGTTACTGCCACGTAAGTCTGCTTGTGCTACTAGAGTTGCCAGCGAGGTAGAGACCTATATAGCTGGTGCACTCCAGATGATCTGTCAACAGGGGCGAGACCACGACGTGACTAGACCATATTGACCATACCATGAGGGCTAAGAAGTAAAATAAATATATATATATATATATCCCCACCTGACCAACCTAGCCAAAGTTAAGGTGTGTTAACTAAGGCTTAAGAGTTAAGAAGTCGCCGTTGTCGGCGACTCAACAACTAAATTAAGAGCTCTTCCTAACCATTTTCTACAGGATAGGATGAGTGGTACTTCTTGCCCCCAAGATTGTGTCTGCAGACACGTATGGCCCTAGCGAGCAGCAGATCTCATATGCCATCTTCCCATCTCGCAGGGAGTGTGAAGTGAACACAGAGTTGCTTCGCTAAAACATGGTACTCAGGATGTTGCCGAGTGCCATGCTCTGTTGAAATGCTTCCGAGGCCGCGCCCTCACCTCGTGAGCATTCAAATCAAAAGATTTCAAATCTTTGTGCAAACACAAATAGGAGCTTTTTTGAAAGAACTCCTTAACAATAAAGCCAGGGTGTTCTTCGATATGGGCAAGTCTGGTCTTTTTCGGAACATTGCAGATTGCCTGAAGGACTTCGACTTTCTTGAGTTTTATGTAAATAAAACTTGAGAGACCCGACAGGGCACAGGACTCTCTCTGGCTCCTGCCCACTAACTTGTGCCATCCTTGATTCCAAGCTCCTCGCCCAAGGACAAGACAGGTTTCCATTCTTAGGCCACAATGGAAGGCTTAGAGAACACACCGCCTTGTGTTCTCTTAAGCCAAAACTTCTGACGATGGCTGAAAACCTCACTAACCCCCTTTGTCGTATCTAGGGTGGTTAGAAGAAGGCCTTTCTGATCACGTGCAAGAAGTTAACAGGTAGGAGAGGTTCGAATGCTTTGACATCAAGAACTTCAGACTATGTCTAAGTTCCATATTGAAAGCTTCGATATGGACATACACAGTCGGTCCGTCTGTACTAAAGTCAGGTGACTGACCAGTTAACCAGTCAGACGAATCAAGGACAGCAAGGCTGTACCCTGAAGACCATAAGGCACTATTCTTCGCTGAAGGAAGAGTGTCTGGACTGCCTGGGCGATTCAAGCTAAGCAAACTTTGGGGGGTGTATCAACGCAACCCAACGTCGTCAGCGAATCAACTCCAGAGCAACTCCTGACTCGAGCTTCTGGGGCCAGGAGAAAGGAGCGAGGAGCAAAAAGGCGATTCAGTCCCGAAGGACGAATGCCTGACAGTCCAATCTGGTCTCATGTTACACGATCATCGGGGGTTTGCATACGCAACCGACTTTGTCAACAAGAAACTCAGGGCTACTATATGTCGCCTGTTCTCGCACGAGTGTCTGACTCCGAGAAAACAGGTGAGACAAAAAGTAGAGGTGAGCGAGTTCCGAGATTCCACAGAGCTCAAAGATCATGAAGGGCTTTGTTGTTTGACAGAAGCAAATCTCTGAGCCTAAAGGCCGTCAACAACATATTTGCGTATTCTATAATAGTTGTGACTGCCAGCTTATCCCATTCTTCAGACGGAAAGGGAAGACGGTAATCTTATTCCTGTCAACATCTCGATAGTCTGAACGTAGTCAGACTCAGAGCGGAGAGGTTATAGGTACCTTTCATGATAGAGTAGACCGACTCTCTCGGAAAAGGTCCTTGGAAAGTGAACTAGGAAGGAAGTGACCTCTGTGAATCCAGGATCTAGAAGGCCAACATGGGGCGATCAGCGTCATTGTCGCTCCCTGTGGCATCATAAATCATCTTATTACATCCTTCAAAATCATAGGATGGCATTAAATGCTACCGCTCCCAGATCGAGAATAAGAAGCCTCTTCGTCCTCAACATAGCGAAGAGATGAATGAAAGGACGTCCCTAAAGTCTCCACAACTCTCAACATACTTCTAAAGAAAGATTCCACTCGGAAGTCAGTAGTTGCTGCCTTCGATCGAGACGATTCGTACGGACTATTGCAATCCTGTAACGAACCTCTGGAGGATCGTTACGTTCTATGCCTCTTGTTATGATAGGCTCTTTCTCGTAAACTCAAACAGGGACCGAGAGAAGATACTTCTTAAGATATGAGAGAGCTGTGGAATTTCAGAGTTGATCTGAACCACTGGTTCCAAAAACTCGTTTCGAAGACTGGAGGGACGACCGAATTGCTTCCACTTCTTTCAGATTATGTTCCAGGACATCTGAAACCCTCTCCAGATGTCCGGCACCTTCTCTTTATCACCTCAGGTGATACATGACGCACTGAGAGATGTTCAGAATCATTCCTAGATCTTTGATAAAATTCAGTTTCCCGGTAGGAAAAAACTGTAGAGGTCTGAATTGCAGTCTATTCAGGGAAACAAACTTCTTCAAGAAGGAAATGGTCCCCAGCATCTCATCCATTCCCTCATCGAGTATGCTTACTTCCCTAATAAGGCTGCGCTTTGCCTAAGCAGGAGAGCATATAATAGTACAATATTGCGGTAGACTCGTAGCCCTATACCGTGCGGTAACGAGCACCGAAAGGAATAAGATATCTCTCTGTTAAACATAGAAAGGCAAAACAATGCAATGTTTATTCATTCATGTAAGAAATCCCCTCAATCTTAGGCTAAAGACCGTGATTGTAGGGCAGAGATACAGTTAGTCAGTCAATCCCGCAGGAGAGAGACATAACCGCTAGCACAGAGATACGATTAGTTAGTCAATCCCGCAGGAGAGAGAGACATAACACACCGCGCATGACAGCGAACGAGCTGGTACTGGCTGGGCTGGACTGGAGGAGTCGACAGTGACAGCCGCAGCTTACATTCGTCGTCTCTTACCGTTATGCGTGGGTTGCCAGCTACTCTATTCTACGAAGAAATAGGTCCGTTATTTTGAGCAGAAAGAGACTCCCAAGCTGGTATATTTAAGCGAAACAGAAAACGCTAAATATAGAGGTACGTTAGTGTCGTCATAACACTACCATACAACGGTAAAAGATAAATCGGAAACTCCTGGAAGGCTACAGGGAGTAACGATTAAATGTCCTTAAAATAATAGACCTCTCGGTTGCCATCCGAAGATGTAACTACAGCAAGCGTATATGACTTGAACCAACCAGTAGTAAAATAACGCAAGGCAAAATATGATATTGTTATGATACAATAAAAGTTTGTTCATACTTACCTGGCAGACATATTTATAGCTGAATTCGGAAATACAGCTACATACATATCTGACAGGCAAGTTTGATGAACAAATCTCAGAGAATCGAAGCGGACAGGTCCAGCTTCTTATGTTATTGTACATAAGCGTTCATTGACGAAGTCTACAAGTATATGTCTTGTACGAGATTGCGATTAATGAATGAGAGCTCTTCCGAATCTTGTCAATAAGAGCTTATCGGCTTACACAATAAAAGTTATTGAGGAGTTTCTCAATGAGAACTAACACATTACGGGACAAAGAGATATTTTGTCAATGAGGGGATACCCACTTAATTGACAAAACGATAGTATATTGTCAATGGGGGAAAATCACTGAATTGACAAAACGTAATCCAGGAAGTCGAGCATTTAATTTTCCGATTCCCGTTTCAAAAGAGGAAGGGGCAAGAATCCTGTTAAGAGACTGGGCTTACGGCAGGTAGAACGACGATGTTCAATTCGGCAGCGTAGTCCCGACTAGGAACTAACAAAATCTATCATCTGAAAAGCCCTTTCAGATGGGCTAAAAAGCTTGCAAAATTATCCTGGGAAGAGGAAGAAACTCTCCAACCAGCTTCCTCTCCCGTATCACAACTAATGCCTGCTAAAGCTTAAAATCTATTGGCAGTATGGCAAAGGAAGTCCTGTCTTGCGCTTTCCTGAAGAGCGTCCTCTTGATGAGTGCCTTTGCAAGAATCCTACTGAACGTTGCCGAGAGTCCTGACGTGCAGGACGTCGAGCTTTTACATAACCCGTAGCTGCCTTACCGCAAAGTCTTGACTGCGGTAGAGCAAAGAGATCTTCCCTTGAGCTTTCCATAACTCCATCCAATCCTGGACTTTACGAAAAGCAATATTAACTGACAGAGACCTCAAGAATTCACGAAACCCGTGGTCTTGCTGGGTTTCGAAAACGAAGTTGCCTTTTCACTTAAGTTTTCCGCCGAAGCACGGCTTACTTCACATTCTTCACAGGCGAGGTAGAAGGGATCACCGAAGGTAGGTAAAAAATCTTTAGGCCCAAATCAGCTTGAAGAGTTAAAAGAAATGTTCAGCCAGGCGACACACCTGGAGTGCGCTGGCGCCTGGCGCACGCTCGGCGTCCACTGGCGCGCGCTCGGCGTCCACTGGCGTGCGCTTGGGCGTCCACTGGCGCGCGCTCAGCGTCCAATGCGCGCGGCCTGGCGTGCATCCGCGTGCGCTTAGCGTGCACCCGCGCACGCCTGGCGTTCATTCGAGCGTCCCGTACAAGCCGAGCGTCAAAAGAAGCGTGCAGAAAAGCGTCACGCTCCTGACAGGCGTCTATGCAAGCGAGAGAAACTGCCTTCAGGGAAGAGCGAGAGACATCTCGGAATGAAAACCAACTGCACGAAGCAGTCTCAGGTGAAGGGTTGATTGTGTGAGAATACGAGGGGCGAGGGAACGCCTTCTTATTCTCACAGCAACAAAGCTAGGACGTCCACGCTCAAAAGCGTCCTGCTACTATGACTTGCTTTCCCTTTTCTCGGTGGAAAGACGTACACGAGTTCAGGCGACGTTCGCCTTCTTACTTCTCACTGCAAAACATGACGAGAGAGAGAGAGAGAGAGACGTGAAGCGTCCTCTTCTATAAAGCTTCTATTTAGAGGGCGCGAGTCCTTCCGAAAGCTCCAACCCCTGTGCAGGGAGGACGCTTCGGAGGACGAGAAGCAATTCTTCAGGATTCGTGCACGTGCACGCACTTTGGCAGCCTGGGAGTATCTTCAGGTCGGCCGAAGGCACGTCAGATCGGTGGGGGTTCCTCGTAACCCTCCTTCGGCTTTCGACATGCTCTCTCCCTGTTCCTGGGAGTCAAGCAGAGGTCCCGGCCTAGATGCGAAATAAGGCCGATCTGACGCACCCTCCACTACACAAGGGGCACTATCACTGCACTTAGCCACATCAATTTTGCTCTCCAAAGCCAGCACTTTCGATTCTAAGTTACGAATCGATAGAGTATCAGAGAAAGGGCAATACCCTCTACAGACACTGTTTAGGACCCGAAGGCAACATTACAGGGTTAGGAGTAATAACTACAGAAGTAGCACTCTTCACCACAATGATAGGAGAGCGAGCACCTTAGATTCCAAGATACAGATGGAATCTATAACGTAAAGGGCAATGAAGTTTCCAAAATCCTAAGACGGAGGTACTGAAAACAGGTGTTTCCAGCACCGGCGACAGAAAAATTATGATTAGAAAATGGGAATGGTTCCTGATACCCGCCTCCCAGCGGCGGGAATGGGTACTAACCACCTGGCCGACCACTGTGTGTGCCGGAAGTTTTCGAAATTCTGTCGGACTTCAGAAAATACAGCCATATATATATCTGACAGGTAAGTTTCATGAACAAAACTTGGATTTATTTCTCCATTTGAAGACTTGTGCTACTATGAGGATTTTTTTAATAAATTTATTATTAGAATGAAAACAAATACATATACATAGTTACCCTGGTTAGCTGCCAATGAGGACCTCCTCTTGTGTACAAAGCATATGAATAAATATCATTCCAGGTTATATCAAAGTATCCGGCAGTCGAAATATTTATAAGATACGAACGTCCATCTCCACGAACACGTAACTCCAATGTATTGTATTCAGACCAGTCTAAATATGTTTCACGTTTGAAGGATTTCTGTAACAAAAAAGTTTGTTTTACCACATTCCCATTTCTTATAACTAGGTCTCTCGTGGCACAAAATGTCCAGATGCTTCTTTTCCTCTCAAAAAAAAAATAAATAAAATAAAAAATAAATAAATAAATAAAAACAAAAAAAATGGGAGTAAAAGACAATTATTGCACCTACTTAGGTTAATCTAAAAGTCAAATAGTTGCAAGTCCCACTTCTTGTACCTCTGCAAGAACATTAACTACTCTCATGATGTTACCTTGTGTACTATTGATATTAATGAATTAACCATCTTAGTCAAACATTATTTAGCAATTACATACATTGCATTTTGTGTACCACCATGAAGATGTGGGCATTTGATGTTTCATTTACAATGCTAACAATAATATTTTAATAATATTTTAATGCCCATTCCAGTATAATACATGCAACATGAAAATGCAATAAAAAACTATCAATTACATAGTAACTCACCCTTGGACGAAGGGACCTCATGTTGACATACCCTGCTTTTTTAATCACACCATCTTTAGGAACCTGAAATAAAAAAAATGAATTTTTTAACTTAAAACCGAGTTTGAGAATAATTTGACCACAACAAAATAATATGAAATAAAAGCTAAAATGTGTATGTTTTGGCAATTCAAAATAATATAGCATTACCAAGATCACTGTAATTTTCCTGAAACTTCTTGATTTTGGGATACCATTGCAATACTGTACATGGAGTTATCCAAGTTCTGTGTTTGAATACATCCACCTTTCCTCATGCACTACCAATAAAAAAGGCTGACAAGGTGTGGCAAGCGCATGTGGTGGGAAATGTTGAGTATCTAGAGAAAGCTTAACCCACTATACTCGGTTTTTTCCATCTGTCCATCCGCCTGTGGTGTTTGGGTATGGTAACACTGCATCCCGGGCTTTAGATACCCGTACATAGTTACATTCAGCTTACATTCAACAATAATAACAATATCCTATTTTGAATATTAATGGTGTAATTTGCATACAGTAAATTATTAAAACACTTTTCAGTTGCAAATGTACACCCAGATATCCTTTTATTTACCTAAAACTTACACATAGCGTAACTATTTAAAGCCCGGGACGCAGTGATACCATACAAAAACACCACAGGCGGATGGACAGATGGAAAAAAACAGAGTATAGTATCTGGTTTTAAGTTTAGGTCTCCATGCAATTATTATTACATTGCACCCGATCTCATGTGCAACTGATACTTACCATATGTATCTTATTCTATGATAAATACTGTTATAATTTTATTAATTCTTTCTTCTTTTGTGGTATTTCCTGTTTTACATTAATTTACACTCATCTCTTTTGTTTAATGTGACTAATACAATGATGTGTCTTGGGTTTTTCAATCTTTTTTATCGTTCATAAGACTTCCAAATATAGTCTGAAGGATTATATTACTTGGCTCCAAATAAGATAGAAAACCTAACTATTTCTCTAAAGAAATTACCCTTAAATACCTGCACACAATAACATAATTAACTGTACGGTACTACATTGTTCTTCATAAAATGATATTGTTAAACTACAATAAAGTTTTGTACATACTTACCTGGCAGATATATACTTAGCTATAGTCTCCGACGTTCCCGACAGAATTTCAAATCTCGCGGCACCCGTGACAGGTAGGTCAGGTGGTCTACCTTACCCGCCGCTGGGTGGCGGGTGTATGAACCAATCTATCTCTCCAGCCAGATTTTCTCTTCCACCTGTCTCCTGAGGGGAGGCTGGGTGGGCCATTAGACGTATATATCTGCCAGGTAAGTATGTACAAAACTTTATTGAAGTTTAGCAATATCATTTTTGTACATGAACTTCCCTGCCAGATATATACTTAGCTGATTGACACCCTTGGTGGAGGGTAAGAGACAGCTAAAGTAATAAGGAGAGATAGGAAACAACTGATGTTGTAGGATATAAATAACCTTGGTTCTTACCTGTTCAGGCAGAAGACTTCATTGATACTGTCTCTGAGTCTGCATTGCCTGGAGAGCTACAGCTAGACGTGACCCTGATGCTGAAAGACTCTCGGATCTACCACTGGGATATATGATCCCTTTGTGTGGTAGAATCCAAGTCGGATCCTGTTAAAGGGAGCTCGTCCCTAGCTTAACAGGTCCTAACCACTACTAATGCAAGGAGCCACACTCATCAGACCACCTAACCAAACTACTAAAGATTAGTATTACGACCTAAAGAGATGCCTTCATGCATCCTCTTTAAGGCAACCAACAACAACAAACACAAGACATAAGGGGAAAAAAATTTATACTACTAAAAAGGATGAGTTCCAGCTCCCTGCCCCAGCACCGAATCCGCCTATACGTACAGGGCCCAAGGCGAAGCATTTTTCGTAAGTGATTCTCTACAGTCACGTCGTAGTGGTTCGCGAAAACACTGACTGACATCTCCAGGAAATTTTTGTCTCCATCAGGTTCCGCACAGACATATTCTTGTTGAAAGCAAGAGAAGTTGCTATGGCTCTTACTTCGTGTGCTTTCACTTTAAGAAGCCTAAGATATTCCTCTCTACAAGATCCGTGTGCTTCTTTGATGAGGCTTCTCAAGAAGAAGGACAATGCGTTCTTCGACAATGGACGAGTAGGGTCTTTACTGAACACCACAGACTCTCGTTGGCTTTCAGTTGCTCTTTTCTTCTAAGGTAGTATTTTACCATTCTCACTGGGCAAAGAGTTCTCTCGGGTTCTTCTCCTACCAAAGAAGATAACCCACGAATCTCGAAGTTCTTGGGCCATGGACTTGATGGGTTTTCATTCTTCGCAAGAAACCCAGGAAGGAAAGAGCAAATGAGAGAGTCCTCCTTAAAACCCACATTACCATCAATCGCCTGAAGCTCACTCACTCTTTTGGCGGAAGCTAGAACCATCAGAAACAGAGTCTTCCTAGTAAGGTCTCTGAATGAGGCTGAATTAGGGGGTTCAAATCTAGAGGACCCAAGGAATTGAAGGACCACATCCAAATTCCAGCTAGGTGTCTTAGGAGACTGCATTTTCGTTGTATCAAAAGACCTAATAAGGTCATGCAGGTCCTTATCTTCCGATAAGTTGAGGCCTCTGTGCCTGAAGACATTCGCCAACATGCTACGATAGCCCTTAATCGTCGAAACGACTAGCCCACATTCTTGTCTTAAGAATAAAAAGAAGTCTGCAATCTGATTCACAGAGGTACTGGAAGAGGAAACGTTATTCCTCTTGCACCATCTTCTGAAGACATCCCACTTCGACTGGTACACTCGTAAGGTGGAAGACCTCCTAGCTCTAGCGATTGCCTTAGCAGCTGATGAAGAAAAGCCTTTCGCTCTGACCAGTTTCAGGACAGTCTGAAGCCAGTCAGACTGAGAGCGGGGAGGTTTTTGTGGTACCTGTCGAAGTGGGGCTGTCTGAGTAGATCGTTCCTTAGAGGAAGCGATCTTGGAAAATCCACCAGCCATTCCAGCACCTCTGTGAACCACTCTTGTGCTGGCCAAAAGGGAGCTATCAATGTCATCCTCGCGGAATCTGACTCTGCGAACTTTTTTAAAGTCAACCCCAGAATCTTGAAGGGGGGAAACGCGTATACGTCGAGTCCTTTCCAATCGAGTAGGAGAGCGTCTATCCCTATTGCTCCTGGATCCGAGATGGGCGAGCAATAAAGATCCAGTCTTTTGTTCTTTGAAGTTGCAAACAGGTCTAAGTGAGGCCTGCCCCACAACTTCCAAAGGCTCTGGCAAACATCCTGGTGCAGAGTCCACTCTGAGGGAAGGACCTGATCTTTCCTGCTGAGGAGATCTGCCCTTACATTCCTTTCTCCCTGTACGAATCTGGTGAGAAGTTTGATCCCCCTTTCTTCTGTCCACAGAAGAAGATCTCTTGCTGTTTCGTACAGAGAGAAGGAATGCGTCCCCCCCTGTTTCCTGATGTATGCCAGAGCCGTGGTGTTGTCCGAGTTTATCTGCACAACTGCTCCTGTCACATCGGACTCGAACTCTTTCAGAGCAAGCCACACGGCTATTAGTTCTTTCCTGTTGATGTGCCAGGAAAACTGGTCCCCCACCCAGGTTCCTGACACCTCCTTGGTTCCCAGAGTCGCCCCCCAACCTGTTTCCGACGCATCGGAGAACAACACCAGGTTGGGGTTCTGGGATTGAAGAGACAGTGCCTGCGAGAACTTGTTGGGATCTGCCCACCATGCTAACTCCTTCTTAATTTGATGAGAAATTGACAGGGAGAACTTCAAAATCCTGAGAAGGACGACTCCAATCCGATGAAGAAAGAATTGGAGGTCTCAGGTGCAACCTTCCTAGGGAAACAAATTGCTCCAGTGAGGAGAGCGTCCCCAGCAGACTCATCCACTCCCTCACTGTGCATACTTCTTTCCCTAAGAAGGTTGTTACTTTTTCGAGTCCCGGGCTATCCTCTCCTGTGACGGAAAAAAGCCCGAAAAAAAAAAAAAACAAAACTCAGGGAGTTCATCTGGATCCCCAGATAAACACACTCTTGAGCGGGAATCAGACTTGACTTCTGCAGATTGACCAGGAGTCCTAAGGAATACGTCAAATCCAGGGTTTTCTTCAAGTCCTTCAGACAACGATCTCTGGAATTGGCCCTTATAAGCCAATTGGCGAGGTAGAGCGAAATCTTTACCCCTTCTAGGTGAAGCCATTGTGCTACATTTCTCATGATGGCCGTAAAAACTTGGGGGGCCGTCGAGAGGCCAAAACACAGGGCCCTGAATTGGAAAATTCTTCCCCCCATCATGAATCTGAGAAACTTCCTCGAGGAAGGATGGATTGGTACGTGGAAGTAAGCGTCCTGCAAGTCCAAGGACACCATCCAGTCCCCTGGAACGGAGTGCTGCTACACCGAGGCAGTGGTCTCCATCGTGAACTTCTTCTTTTCGACGAAGAAGTTCAGGGCGCTTAAGTCCAACACCGGTCTCCATCCCCCTGAGGATTTCGGAACTAGGAACAGGCGGTTGTAAAAGATTGCGGAATGATGATCTGCCACTAGTTCGATCGCCTCCTTTTCCAGCATCTGATCTACTGCTAGTTGGAGGGCCTGATTCATGATGGGGTCCCTGTATCTGGCCGTCAACTCCCTCGGGGTAGTCGTCAAGGAAGGCCTCGAAGAGAATGGGATGAGGTAGCCCTTCCTCAATATTGACAGGGTCCAGGCATCTGCGCCTTTCTGGGCCCAGACTTCTGCAAACTGTAAAAGCCTGGCGCCTACAGTTGTCTGAAGGACTTGAGTCTTACTTGGGAGGTTTGACTGACTTCGCAAAAGTCCTCCCTCTTCTATTGGGTTTACGACCTCTGAACGAAGAGGATCTAGAGGTAGAAGCCCCTCGAAAGGGTTCCTGAGAGGTTGGCTTCGCTTTCTTCGTCTTAGTCTGGAAGGAAGGACGAGGCTTCCTTGCAGACTGTGCTAGAAGGTCCTGTGTAGCTTTGGCAGAGAGAGCCTTCGATATGTCTTGAACAAGGTGTTTAGGAAACAGCTGCGCAGAGAGAGGAGCAAAAAGTAAAGACGATCTCTGTGCATGTGAGACAGACTTAGTTAAAAAGGAGCAAAATACTGATCTTTTCTTCAAGACCCCTGCCCCAAACAGAGAAGCTATTTTGCTGGCTCCATCCCTCACCGATTTATCCATACAGGATAAAACACAATTCAAATCCTCCGGAGAAAACGGGTCTGGTCCTTGAGTTTTCTTGGCTAGGACTCCGAGGGACCAATCGAGAAAGTTGAAAACTTCCAAGACTCTAAAAATGCCCTTTAGAATGAGATCCATCTCATTCATGGCCCACGTAGTTTTGGCCGAATTCAAAGCTGATCTTCTAGTGGCGTCTACTAGTGCCGAAAAATCTGCGTCAGCTGAAGACGGAAGGCCCAGTCCCAAGGGTTCTCCTGTCTCGTACCAAAATCCGGTCCGTCCGGAAAGCTTCGACAGAGGGAAGGCAAACATAGTTTACCCCGCTTCTTCTTTAGTTCGCATCATGAACCGAAACTCTTGAGCCGCTTTTTTCATTAGAAAAGAGTCGGTTTTCAATTCTCACACACGAAGATCCGTCGTTGCCTCCAATTCATCACCGTGGAGAACAACGATTGTGGAGAAGGAGGAGCAGTAGGGCTCAAAGACTCTCCGAACTCCTGAAGGAGAAGCTCTGTGAGCTTCTTGTACAAAGAAACTGCTGCCGATGTATTCGTTTCTTCCTCAGAGGCTTCCTGGTCTTCTTGAAGAGGAGAACGAGGATGAGGATCCTTATGAGAATCCCTAGATGATTTCCTAGCTGGGGTACAGTGCGATGTAGGAGACAAACGTCTTGAATGAGGAGAAGAGTCCAAAGGAGAGCGGCGTACAGGAGAACGACGAGTCGTAATAGAAGGACGCTTGTCCGAAAATTCTTGTCTCATCACGCATTCCTTCCTAAACGAAGACAAACTCTTAACAGCAAAAGAGGAAGGACTCCCTTCCCTAGAAAGACCACGTCTATCCCTAGGGAGCTTACAAGAGGGATAGCGCCTACTAATATCCTGGCGCCGATCGTGAGGAGAGCGGCTACTAGGCGCTGAGCGCCTATCAGTCACAGGGCGCTTAGGAGAATCCTGGCGCCTACCAAGCGGAGAAACATTGCTAAGAGTAGAGCGCTTATCAGGAGCAGGGCGCTTGAGAGGCTCTTGATGCCTACGAAGCGGAGAGCGGCTGCTATGCTCCGAGCGCTTAAACGGAACAGGGCGTTCGACGAGATCTTGGTCCTTACCAAGGGGAGAACGTCTGTAAGGCTCCGAGCGCCTAACAGAGGCAGGGCACTTGAGGCGTTCTTGACTTCTAGCAAGAGGGGACCGATCAGGAGTAGGGAGCCTCGAAAACGAAGAGCGCCTACTAGGAGAACGAAGCAAACGAGGTTCAAGGCGCCTTTCTCCAGGAGAACAGGTACTAAAAGAAGGACGCCTACCAGGCGCAGGGCTCCTACTAGACTCTTGATGTCTAACAGGCGAGGAGCGAACTCCATGTGATGAGCGCCTACAAGTCACGAGTTCTGAAGTCCGATAACAGTAGTCGGAAGAAGCGCGCCTACTTTTAGAAGGGCATTCCCTAGGTTCTCTGAGAAGGCGAGGAGAAAAATGACGAGACGGAGACGACGAAATAAGCCTTCCTTGACCTGAGCGACTCTCTCTTCTTGCACGAACTCTAGAAGAAGGAGAAACAGACGGGCGGAGCGTCTACCCTGAGGGCAGGACTCCCCCCATTCCGATCTGGGGAAATATCTTCGTAATCCATTGAGCGCCTATCCGACGATTGGAGCCTCGACACCTCCGAGAGAGAGCCACGGGAGTGGTGCCCCTCTCGTGAAATCCTACGATGTGTAGAAGCATCCTCAAAAGAAGGAGATCGCTAATTACAAGGAGAGCGATCTTCCGACGAAAAGCGCCTCGATCTCTTGATAGGGAGAGACAAATCCTTCTTTCTACGGGATCTCGATGCCAAGGAGTCCGCCAAGGCTGTGATCTGAGCTTGTAGGCCCGCTAGCACTCGAGTGGGTGAGTCAACAGGATCTTCTTCCGAAGCAAGCTCAGAGCGAGGAGCGGGAGAAGAAGGGCGATCACAGGATCTCCTAGGCTTCTTTGCTTGCAAGGAAGCTACATCAGAAAAGTCTTCTGGACTGGACGCTAAAGTACTGAAGGGAGCCTGCGAAGCCCTCTTCAACGGGCGCGACGCCTCCTTAGAGCTCCAACCACGCTTCGGCCAAGGAGAAGAAGACGACGAAAAACACTGACAAAGAATATCCTTCTTCTTACGATCCAAGGCAGCCTGGAGCGAACTTCAGGATCTGCTAGAGGACGCCTGACCGGTGGGGGCTCTCCCTAGACCTCTGCGGCTTTTGACTTCCTCCTCCACTGGAACTGGAGTCTGGAAGAGGTCTAGGCCTGGAGGCACTAAGGAGCCGGTCAGACGCACCCTCCACATCACTGGGTACACTGCACTTATCATCACTGACACTCTTACCTTGATCAGTACGAAGAGTCTTGTCTTCCTTAGTACACAAGGAAGCTTTTGAGGCCGCCGCCTCCGAAGACGAATCTACGGCTTCAGTGCGGGGAGCAGGAGCTGAGACCTGGGAGGAAGGTTCTAAAACTACATTAATGTTAGTTTCATTCTCACTCATTCTCGACCTGCTCAAACTCCTGGAAGAAGCCTTACGTACCCTATCTCTTTCAAGTTTCCTAATATAAGAAGAAAGAGCCTTATATTCATCTTCGTTCAAAACCTCACACTCTTGACACGGGTTACTAAACAAACATTCATTCCCCCTACATTTAACACAGATAGTGTGAGGGTCAACTGCAGCTTTCGGTAACCTCACCTTACATCCATCAGTCAAACATACTCTAAACAAAACCGGAGTTTTGGAAACAGAATCAAAATCAGACATTCTACAGGAAAATCCAGCGCAAAGTCAATAACGGTCCACAATCAGCGTATGCCAAGCCAAAATAGAGCGAATACGTCACCAAAAAGTCCAAATCAATCTCCAGGCAAGCGAGAAATGAAGAATCTATCGGAAGGAAACGACAACAGTTGTTATCGCTTCAAGCGACAGAGAAAATCTGGCTGGAGAGATAGATTGGTTCATACACCCGCCACCCAGCAGCGGGTAAGGTAGACCACCTGACCTACCTGTCGCGTGTGCCGCGAGATTTGAAATTCTGTCGGGAACGTCGGAGACTATAGCTAAGTATATATCTGGCAGGGAAGTTCATGTACAAAAATAATATGTACAAGCATAAATAATTTACATTTAGTAATTTCTGCTTACAGCATGACTGGGAAGCCAAGACAAAACCACTTATAAAACCTAATTAAATGTAAACGATCACTAAATTATGAAAGCTGACACGTGTCAGTTTGACTTTATGAGAGAGAAATCAACAATCAAGGCAATTTTCATAAAGAGACAACACCTACATTATCTCGCCTGCTCACCAGTTTACAAAGGAAGTTTATATGATAAGCAAATCGAAGGATTTTTATTCCAAATAAAAATTCCAAAGCAAATAGTCAGATCAGTGCAATCTCACTTCCTTACCTGTGTAGACAGTTCACCAGAGAATAGCCCATGACCAGTTGGAGACAAGGTAACTGTTCCTGAACTAAAACCTTCATTGTGGTCCTGGTCACATGTTATCACCCATTCCTCCAAATCTTTATTTTCTTTGAGAACCCACATCTTGTCCATATCACCTACATGGAAAATAAAAAATACGGTATGTAAATACAGTGTTTGTATATATTGCATACATATACTATGGATATTCTATTTATTATTCTTCTACTCTTTATATATTTTGTACACAGTATATGAAAATATGAATGATATTTCTAATTATATAAATGCCTCAACTAGCATAACCATTATATATGATGAATATAGATAAAGGTATGAATATTATGGAGATTATACAACAAAATATGTACTAGTGGATATGACCGAGATGGTTAATTTTGTTTATTTATAAAAAATATTCAATTCAACTAATTATGTCATATTATTACACATTTTATAGATATTTTATGTAATAATTTTACTTTACATGTACTGTAAGCAGCTGAGGACAGTGACATACTATTTACCCAGTGGGTATTAAAAGTGAAAACAATGATGAATGACACAAAACCATTTATAAATACAGTGTATATACACCTATTGTATGTTTAGGTTGTCCATCATTGACATTACTCTAAGCTTTTTTTATTTTCATTGTTTAAAATTTCTGCAAAAAAAAACTTGCAACTTCCTCTGACATATGTAGTTGTGCTCATCTTAAAATTAATTTCAAACTCCTAACTGGTCTCAAATCCATCATAAAAAGAGAGAGGTCTTAGAAGACAGCAAAACTTTTATTGTTTCTGTAGAATCTCAGCAATATTTGCCTTCAAAGGGTACCACTGAATATACTACATACATGCTGCCTCCAAAATATAATTCTTACTCTTGTCCCTTCTAAATTTAGCAAACGTTATACGCTGATTTCAGTACATATCTATTTCTATACTAATGGGGAACATTTGAGCAATATTTTGTCTTTTCTGGGTCACTGATTTTGAAGTTTCTTGTCTCTTCTATTTAGTTTATCTAGTCATCTCCCTACTGAATGTTTAATTTTCATTAGTTCTGTTGCAAATCAGACCACAAAGTGACTTTGTGTTGGGAAGGGTATTAGAAGTGAGAAATATCTTGACCTGTGACACTGGTAATGAACTTTGTTTTGAATATGTTAGTTTTATGTTCCCTCAAGTACTGGTGTGGAAGAATTTCTCTAGAGTGCAACATATTCCAGTCAACCCTAGGGATTTTATGATGAGGTGTATGTGCAGTTATGCTGCTTTGGGGAAACGTAATTGTTATCGCAAAGTGTTCACCATTATAAAGGAGGAGCACATAATTAGGTCAGCTGACGAAAATATTCCTCGTTTGAGAAAAATGTGTTATTCACTGTCATTTAGACAACAAAGATCATTCCTATCTAATAGTTCTTCACTAGCCTGGCCAGCATCACCTGCGGTATAGCAATTATGGCCCCAAACTGGACTGTGGGTATTAAGTCTCCAGTTATGGCTGTTGAAAATTGTCAAGTGAGGTTTGTAAGTGACTCATGTTATAATTTCCATTTAGCTGATTTGATGTTAATAATGATGAAAGAATTACTGATTTCCCTGCAAAGCTTTACAGCTGTAACTGAAATTTTTATTCCTGATCTTAATATTATCCTCTTGCATAGGCATTTAACCAACTCACTGCATGCTGTAAAACATATTCCTTAATTCTGATCATCCTTAGCATTCGCACCTTCCCAGATGAGATATGCAGTTGATTCTAACCGCCAGCAAAACATTAGCAATAGGAAGGAAAGACATCAACATATGTAGTGTCACTGGACAAAAGCCACTCCATGAAACTAGCAAATGAAGAGACTTCCAGTGCCAAAGAGGTGTTGATGTAATGTGTAGAACACCTGGTCATTCTTACTACAACTCTTCCTAAACAAAAAGAAATTCAACCAAGCCATGACGAATCCTGGTGTAGAGAACTTGTCAGATTACACATACAGTACATACTTAGCACAGACAAATACTGTACAAGTAATGAAGGTCTCTATAATAGTTCAATAAAGACAGCCACAAATCTTACCTGCAAGTCTTTGCAAAATAATACAAGCAGGAATCCTACTGTACAGTGCCTCTAACCGTATACTTTTGTAAATTTTACAGCATTAATATTGTGATACACCTAGTAGTAGAATGTAACAAGAGCAAGAGGATTGTTAATCGACCAAGACAAAAAAAAAAAAAAAGTAAAACAGACAGTTTTTACTCTATACACAAGATTTACATTAATTCCTTAAAATCAAACTTCATTGTTACTCCATGTGCTCACAGCAAATTCAAACAAATATTACCATATAGTACTACCTAAATACTGTATAAACTTGGGACATAATGCTGTAGATTTTAAATACAATATTCAATAAATAAACTAAGGAATAAAATAGCATCTTGCATTTGCTGGGAAAATTAATGCAACTGACCTGGTCTAATAAGTAAAGGATCATACTCAAATTTCTCTTTAACTTCTTCTTGCCATTTGGCCAGCTCACCTCTTAGCTCCTTTAAACCAGCACGGATCATTTCCTTTTTGCTGTGCTTTTCCTATCAAAACAAAATTAAACAAAGATTAGACTTATCTGCATTAGCAGCCTTAAGGTAAAGCTTCGTTCGTATACAGTACTATAACAAAAATTTGCAAATAATGCAACTTTAATGAAATCTAAGACAATGTATCTGAATTCTTAGGGGCATTTCATAATGGCTATAGTTAACAGCAAAGTCTGGCTTTACAGGAAAATTTATGATTTAGAAAATATGAAAAGGCTAAAAAATCTTATGTGCCAGTGAGGACTGCTATCATTAGAGTAAGAATAAAAATGGAACCATGTTTCTTCCTGAGAAAACCAGGTTCTTAATTCTTCTGGATAACTGGAGAAGTCAAAACATTCAGGCAAACAAAACTGTTCACAAATTCTTTCATGCAAAAGTGGGTCCAATTAAAAAAAAATGCATTTCTTTAAAAAGTAAATTATGTTACTCAGAGTTACAGAAACTTGAGTCTTTATACACTTATCTATTTCAAGTCTTCACAAAATCATAGCACACCATTCTTCTAGCAAAAGCTGGAGTGTTTGTTGAAACTTGTTAACATGACAGTTAGGGTTTGCATGGTGACTGGAGAGTACCAGCTGCTCAGCTGGCTGAACCCTAATTTTTTTTCTTTGAGTTAAAAGACAAAAGGCAGAAAATGTTATTGGTAGGCTTTAACATATAAAGAACTCACCAAAAACACACCTGATCTACCTTGTTACCAAGATTCAATGACCATATCAACAATTTGCCCAAAGATATTCCTATAGTATACACACATAGAGGCTTGGGTTTGAGTAAATATACTTCATTGTAACAAAAAGAATTTTAAAAATTATTTTCCTCATTAAATATCACAAGTTTTTTATGTAATTTGTATGTTTTCTTGGTATGCAAAGCGAGAGCCTCTTATGTACGAATATTGAAACTTGGTAACAATGTAAGATTGAAACTTGGTAACAATGTAGTAACTGTTGGTACATGGGTGAGCGGGGGAACCCCCCAACTCATCAACCACATTTTCCTTCAGCATCAGGGACTACGTAGGATGGCTGTGCTGTGGAAGGATTATGATAAAAGGTTCAGCTTTGCATACCTACGAAAAAAAAAAAAAAACTGTGATTTGTTGCTACATGAATTCAGACCTTGATTTCATATCTAGGAACTCACCCCTTATTTGGGAAAGCAGTCTCTCAACTGAGAAGTATCTGGACTCTCACTTGTTTAGGAAAATTCTCAGAGAACCAAGTAGCCCCGAGATGGGTGACTCAAGTTTGAGAGCAGCTAAGATCTGGTCAATATAATATAATGGATTCAATTGGTAGCTCTACTGCCAACCACCCTTGTTTAAATAGAGAGCAGAGGGCATCACAATTTGTGAGTTGAAGCTCTACATAGGATGATCAAATTATGAAGTTTACCTGGGCCTAGTCCAGCACGCACTCCAGCCTTATACACACCAAGTACCTTTTGTCTGAGGCAAGCATGGATGATTACATGACTTGCTAAGCAGCCACCACAGGCCCTATGGAGAAGGTATACAGGGACTCTTCAGTGATGTTCCTCAGGAAGAACACAGTAAAGATAGTCTGGCAAATCCAGACCAGACATAAATCCTCATTATCTGTGATACTGAAAGTTTCTCCAGAACACCAGGGACAGTTCAGTTCTACTGACCTCATGAACTTCACCCCAATCTAGCACAAGTTAACTACTGTACCTTGTTTTCAAGTTTTAACAACCAACTCCAGCTTGCAATGAGGAATATTCCTACATAAAAGGTGAAAACTTGTATTCCCATAAAACAAATAAATGTCTGAGATGGTGCTTTTGACCTGTATTACATGGGGATTTGTTTCCAGTGGTGAAACTGGTAAAGAAAGTTTAGTTATGTATATATCTAACTAAGATTTAACTGAAATGACACTCACCTTGCTACCATAACCACCTTTTCTATCTCTTTCCCAGAACATCCAGTGAACAGGAGTTGTTGAAATATATCTGACTGACTGTGCATTATTCTGATCATTGTTGAGTACCCTGGCAACTTGTATTCTTGAAGGTTGTAAATATCTTGCCTTGAGGGAACGTGAAAATTTAAAAGAATCATATGTTGAAAAACTGTAAATTGTTCGGCACAGACCAGTACCAAGTGACGTGGTGCATAAATTTGATGGCAAAAGCAGATGAGGTATACCACGAATCATTCTCTTACCAGTCCCAATCTTCACCTGAAAATATATTCGACATTAAACATATAATAGGAAAATGATAAAATAATATTAGAAAAACACAACATACACCAACAAAAAATTGACAACAATGTAACCAAGTTGAAACACTGGATCTCTGTGAATTTTGGAATTTCTGGAATCCTCCAATACAGGAGCCAAGTCAACAAGACCTTACTACCTCTGGAACTTTTCAGAACTATTACAATACACAAGGAAGTTATCCTGATTTTTCCAAATGAAGTTCAACAAGCCAAAAGATCATTACAGATGACCCTTCATGATTATTGTGTACATTAACTTCTGCCACAAAGTTTCATGCCACACTTGTTACCTCCAAATTAATTCTCTCTAGAAATACTGACATGAATTCCAAAGGGAGATGATTATCCAATTTTCATGGTGTAATATATTTACCAACCACAAATTGAGGGCTGAGGTGTTTAATTTGCATAAAGGACTCATATAACACTGTCAGACATTTATATTCAAACATCACTTATCCCTCACCTTTCAGTTCTAACCCTAGGCTACATGTAAAGGGATTTAACATATACAACAATGTACTATTAAGATATAAAACCCACAAAACATTAGCATTTTTATCAAATTATAATCTTAATTTCAGAATAATCTAGAGAAATTGCTTACCATTTTTCTATCTTAAAGGAACAAAAAGTGGTAACAGCAAATAATAATAAAAACTACTACTACTGTACAGCCTATACAAACCACAGGGTATGCAATCAAAGATGAGCATATTTCATACTTTTTGGTTTGGCAAGAACTGAAGTCTGCACTACCTATTGCAGCAATGGCAAACAATGGCATAAATCTGGTGATTATGGTTAGCTGCTTTACTTCACTGTCAAAAAAAACCTAGACAAGCTACAGGACTCTACAACAGAAATTTTAGAAGTTTCCCCACACTAGTAGTTTGCTGAAAAGTTTACTATGCTATCAGTAAATCATACAAGTCTATGCCTAAAATAAGGGGTGTGACACTGTATTTTAAGGTGGCATCTCCAAGTACAGATGGTATGTCTATGGAAAAGCTCTGTGGGCGCTGTTTTTTGTATCAGCCCCTCGGGAATGAACGTAAAAATAAAAATGGTAAATTTCTCACACCATCTTCATAAAGGTACTAGTAAGTAGTAGTTAGCCAAAAATTTTTTTTATTAATACCTAAATAATACCTATCTCATAAAATAATGCAATCATCCTTATCTGTATTGGGATTTCACCCTTGGTTCTCCAGAACTTAGATAACCTAACCTGGCCCTTCGGCCTGAATTAGGCTATACTAGGTAGCCTATACCTAGTAGTACTCAGACAATGTACCTAACTGCTCAGTTTTTTTCATCTGTCCATCCGCCTGTGGTGTTTTCGCAAGGTAACACTGCGTCCCGGGCTTTAAATAGTTACGCTATGTGTAAGTGTTAGGTAAATAAAAGGATATCGAAGTGTAGATTTGCAACTGAAAAGTTTTTAATAATTTACAGTATGCGAATTACACCGTTAATATTCGAAATAAGGTTATTATTATTGTTGAATGTAAGCTGAATGTAACTAGTACCTATACTATGTAAAGCCCGGGACGCAGTGTTACCATACGCAAAACCACACGCTGGTGGACAGATGGAAAAAAACAGAGTAGGCTATAGCCTAGTATACCTACTAGACTATCGTAGTACCTAGGTAGGTATAGTAGGAGCAGGCTTCGTTTCAAGATCTTTAGCCTAGTAGTCCAGTTTGTACAATATGGTCCCTCAAAGTACATTCTGGGGAGATAATAAGAAGTACCTAATGTTGCATATCTAATTAGGTAGCTAGCCTAACTATACTCTGTTTTTTTCATCTGTCCATCCGCCTGTGGTGTTTTTGTATGGTAACACTGCGTCCGGGCTTTAGATAGTTACATCAGCTTACATTCAACAATTATAATAATATCCTATTTCGAATATTAATGGTAATTAAACATACAGTAAATTATTAAAACACTTTTCAGTTGAAAATGTACACCCAGATATCCTTTTATTTACCTAAAACTTACAAATAGCGTACTGTCTAATGCCCGGGACGCAGTGTTACCATACACAAAAAAAAAAAAAAAAAAAAAAAAAAAAAAAACAAAAAAAAAACGCCACGGCGGATGGACAGATGAAAAAAAACAGAGTATAGGCTAGCCTATATCCTACTACACAGATATGACTACCCTTACCCGGCAGGAACATTGACCCTGATTCCTGTATACCTAATGCCTACCTAGCCTTGAGACAGTTGCGGTCTACATATGACCACTAAACAATATTTATAACGTTATTATTTATATATAATGTATATTCTGTCATGCAACGCTAAATTTCACATTAGGCTAGCTACCTACCTAAGTACCAAAAAATAAAGTTGACTTGACCTACGCAACCCTAATCCTGCGGCGAAACTCGAAGTAGCCATAGATTTAGGACCCTAATAAAAACATGATACCTAACAAAATTTAGGTGGCATTAAAAATTTTAATTCACCTGTAAAGATTTGCTCAAGATATCTAAGTATATTGCCATTACAGGAGAAAAAATGCATTGGAAACTGGCCTTACCTAAGTGCCATAACAAACCACAAATTTAGACACGTATTTGCAGAAGAAGAAGATGCAGGCTCAGTTTTGATCTCAATATTTACATATACCTAGGAGTGAAAAATTAGTTCAATAAGTACCATTAAAGATTACTTGAGTAACAAGTAGAGACATCAAAAGACAGAGTACATGTTAAGAGTAACTGAACAGTACGAGGACGTAATGAAGTATGATATATAGTATTAGGAGTGCGACAAGCTTTATTGGGTAACGTGGAAACCTGGAATAACATCACAGAAAAATACACGAGGACTGCAAGAAAATACAGTAAAGGACACCTTCAAGGACTGTATGAATAATCAATGTAGACAATCTGGCATATGGTCTGTGGCTTACAGAATAGAGAATAAGCAATTATTCTGCTTCATAACATGAGAGACTCCGAGGAGAAAAGACTGATATAAGTAGTACGTATAAGATAAGCTAAGAGCCCCTATGTAGTAACATCATGTAGTAAAATAATGTACCATATATGAACAGAAGAAATGAGAAAATGTGGCAAAAAAAGATTGCTAAGTTATTCTCTTGTAGGAAAAAGAAATAAATAAATCAATGCATAATTTTAGCGACCCTAGATAATATATAATACTATATCAATGTGGGATAAGAATAAAATTAGGCTGAAGAGAGCTAAAATGCTAAGGACAGGCAGTTACTTCAGTTACAATAACAGTTATGAGCGAATGATTGTTAAAATCAATAATAGAAAGTAAAACAGTATTCTGTTATTATAAAAAATCAATTCGTAGAGTAGCAACACGTTAATTTTTAGTAATAAATATTGAATAAAGTTTTAACATAATTTTCATTTGGAAGTCGGACAGAGCATGAGATTATAATGAGAGTAGAATTGTGAATTATACGTTAACAAAAAATATCTTAAGGATTATCACCAGGGAATGAGCTTTGAATAGAAGCAAACATTAAAATTTGCGAATTCATAGATATAAAGCAACCATGGACTAAATCTGGAGAAATAGGCAAAATTCAGTAAAAGAAGGAAATATGGAAACACGGAAAAATCTCAATCGCAATTGAGGTGCCATTATAAAGCCTTAACTCTGAAACTATACTCGCAAGACGCAAGGTAAATTTCAACTACTACTACTATTTCTTGTGGTTGTGGACGCTTTTGAGTTTGACTTCACGTTATATTTGACTAGCAGTTTTTTCAACGCCTTAGATTGTGAGTTCCTCTCTCTTCGTGGTAAAATTGGTGTATTTTTCGTAGTAATGTATTCTGTACTTTGACAGACTTAGCTAATGTAGGCTTAGTGTATCTAAGGCACAGTAATGATGAGTTCACGTCGAAGGCTTAGGTAGGCATAGGACGTACCTAGTAGCTACTAGTACTACTACCTACTAGGCTACTTAGTTTTTCTTAATAGGATTCCGTCCGAGTTTTTTTTTCATATGCCAATTGTCCAGACTTAGGTAATTTCAGGGCAGATCTGTATACCTAACCAAATTAAGGCAACAGCTAGGTTAATTTCTGATTAGAGGTATTGGGAAGGTGGTCGTGCTATGGTAGAGGCCAGGTGGCCATTCGGTACTTCACCCTAGTCCAGACTTAAATTCGGAGTCTTCCATTCATACCTCATAGGCATAAGCTAATATCCTGTGCCTATTCGTAGCTGGAAACGGGTAGTACTACCTAGGTACTTGTCGTCGGGGCGACAGAAAACTTTGAAGGTGGTGGTGTCTTAGGCCCAAACCAGAGTTCAGCGTTAAGCCCATTTTTTTTTGTGCTGGTCGTTGATGTATCGGTCAGTGAAGAGATCGAGAGTGAGGAACTGTTTGAGTTGTAATTGTTGTACGCCGACGATCAGCTGATTACTGCCAAAAATGAGGAAGGCCTACGGAGAAGGGTTGGAGAGTCGCCGGAGTAGTATTTAGAGAGGGGTGGCTTAAAGGTGAATGTGAATAGCTAAAACAGAGGTTTCGGTGAGTGGTAGAGAAGATAGACACAAATTGATGCAAGAAAGAAGAGGCTCGATTATCAAACAGGCAGAAAAGTTTAAATAGGTACCTACTTAGGATCTGCTTTACTAAGCCAAGAGGGAGGATGTGAGGCTGAAGTTGACAGTAGGATAAAAGCTGTGTGGGCAAAGTGGAGACAGGTAGCTGGAGTATTATGCGATAAGAAAATGCCAATCAAGCCTAAAGCACAGTGATTGACCAATGTTAATGTATGTAACAGAAACACAGGCTCCAAGAAGAAAAGAGGAGGTAAAGCTTGAGAGAACGGAGATGAGAATGCTGAGGTGGATTATGGGAATATCGCTGCTTGAGAGATTGGAAAATGATGAAATAAGAAGAAGGGCAGGCTTAGTAAAGATTACAGAGGTGATAGGCTAAGAGATTCTACCAATTATGAAGGATATTGCCATTAATTTCAACAAAAGATTTCCACCATTACACCTATCATCTTTCTTCTGTCTTCCTTTCCACCCTCATCTGACAATATATTCTTAGTGCTACTGTGAGGTTTTCCTCCTGTTACACCTTTCAGACTTTATTTTACTGGCATTTCCATTTCAACACTGAATGACATCATAGGTCCCAGTGCTTTGGCTTCTGGCCTAAATCCTATATATTCTATTCTATTCTATTCTAGCATGTGGGAAAAAGTTAAGTATATCTTAGTTTAACCAGACCACTGAGCTGATTAACAACTCTCCTAGGGCTGGCCCGAAGGATTTGATATTTTTACGTGGCTAGAAACCAACTGGTCACCTATCAATGGGACCTACAGCTTATTGTGGGATCCGAACCACATTATATGAAGAAAGGAATTCCTATCACAAGAAACGAATTCCCCTGATTCTGCATTGGCCAAGCTACCATGTGGGAATACAAACAGCCTGTTGGAATACAAACAGTAGCCTACTAGGCCTGTGTAGGATTTCCTCAGGCATGATGGGAAAATAATGCATGGCCACTATGTCAGTAGGCTTCACATAGTGACAAGGGGTTAAAAATTTAGCCTAGGTTGTGTGAAAGTGAGGAGGGGAAGGTCCCTCCCTCTCGTGTTGTGAGCCGGAACTTTTATTTTTTATGGTAGCTATTGAGAGTGAATGTAGACCAATGGTATTTTGCTTGTGTCCTCATGGATGTGAACAAGTTACCAACAGAGGTGTGCATTTACTATGGACTTGTTGTGGATCCCCACCATTTTAACACTTGCTGCAGGGGTAGAACCGACAGCACTGTCTGACTCATGGCCAATAATAAAGTTACAGGAAAAAAGTCAGAAGGAAGGTCACAATTTTGGCTATGAAAAAAGTCACATTATTAATTTATGGTGGCCAGTAATAAAGTCATAAGGAAAAAGTAACAGTTTTTCTTTGGGGTCATTGTCTGTATGATATTTATAGTCTTGTGTTTGTTTTATACGTACAGTAATCCTCAGGCGTGTACTAAATACGCTTAGGCCATAGGTCGTCACATCAATATCTTATTGCAATTAGTTTTCTAATCGCAAATACTTAGGTATCTACCTGTATCTGTTAAAAATAGGGTAGCTTTTAGTAAATAAAGTTGCTTCAGCTCTATTAGATATAATGTATAAGCATACAGTGGAATGTACATGTACAAGCAGTCCTAGCTTTTTGGTGCCAGTAAGCAGTTTGTCGGCGCTGTAAATGGTTAATGATGCCAATAAGCAGTTTATTGGTGCTTATGATGTTGTAAATGCCATTTATTACCATAATTATCAGCAATTTTTGGTTAGTGGTGCTCTCGGCCGGGAACAGAACCCCCACCGTTAACCGGGGACTGCCAGTATAAGCACGTACATACATACATATACACATGCGCTGATGGCCATAGGAACTGTAATGCCACTTATACCAAAGTGAATAAGAGCAAAATGTGTGGGCATGTAGCCGATGGTACACGTAGACCGATCATAGGGCTCTTATACACAATTATCAAACTGTTCTCGCAATAGATTATATAGAAAATATATTTACAAAAGCGCTAAGTTATTAAAAGTAAGGCTGCTCTAGCATTTCTATGAAAATGAAGGCTATGGTAGGAGGCCATCATAAGATACATGATAAAATAAGAACAAATAAATGATAGCTGAAAAATACATAAATTATGAGATGACCCAAGCCAGTTTGCAAGTAGCCTATGATTCGTTTGACTTGGGTGGTGGGAGAATATTCTAGCGTAGACTATATTCATAAGATCTTGATTACTTTTAATTAAAACAAATGACCAAATTTCAATTAACAATAGTATGCAGATATGTAATTCTGCAAAGTTAGGTCACCATTTAAAAATTGTTTGAAGACATTACAAGAACCATAACAGCAACAGAATCAAGAATAACCACAAGAAGACGCACAATAAAACAGTTGAATATAACGTAGGCCTATAATCCAAATGTCCTAAACTGCATAAACCGACAAAGATATTGAGCATTATAGGTCTACATAATATTTTAGGATCCTATTATTTTGAAAAGAGATAATGTACTGTAACTTTAAGGTAAACATAAGCATTCTCTGGTTTTGTAGAGTGGAGTCGCTGCTGGTCATACCACTGAATTCTATGAATTTCTGCAAAATCCATTTATGATTATTAAAATGTAGTAAAATTTCCAAAAATCAGTATGAAATACTGCACGGCTCTATGACAGTCTCTGCATTTAGATTTAAAATGGCGAACACGCTTGACAATATTAGATTGTAATTATCATTTTGTTGCATGAAACTTACCTGACGAGATATATATATAGCTTTGTATTCTCCGAAGTCCGACAGAATTTCAAAATTCGCGGCACACGCAGTGGGCGGCCAGGTGGTGGTACCCATTCCCGCCGCTGGGAGGCGGATATCAGAACTATTCCCATTTTCTATTCATATTTTTTCTGTCGCCGGTCGGTAAACAACTGTTTACAGACCTCCGCCTAGGATTTTGAAACTTCATTAGCCGCTTAAGTATCCTAATTATTCTTAACGATTATTGACTTGGATTTGTGGCTAGGCATACGCTATCGTAAATTTTCATTGCATTTGATGTCTGAGGCTAGTTAGCCTAGTTTCAGATTTTGTTGTCTGCATGGGGGATGGTGAAGCTACCGGAACTTTCGGTAGACTACTCGCTTAGTGTATATGGCGTTTACTTGTTTTCTTTCCATAAGTTCAATGTAATTAGTGTAATGTGTGACTGATTACGGAAGAAGTAGGATTCATGTACGCATTTTAGAGCGTGTTAGAATTCAGGAGTTTTCCTCCACAGTAAACAGAAGTTAGAAATAATGAACCTTCTAACCTCCTGTAGATTTTATTTTGCCTAACCCTGTGGTATGGCTTACGGGCCTAGAAGAAGTGTCTGCTAGAGGATTACATCAAGTAATCTTAGACTAAAGTGCTCGCTCTCCAATCAGTGTTGTGAAGTGTAGTGCCCCTTGTGTTGTGGAGGGGGCGTCAGATCGTCCCCATAATGCCTCTAGGCCTGGACCTCTGTCGGACTCCCAGGACTCAGGGAGAGGGCATGTCGAAAGCCGCAAGAGGGTTACGGGGGCTCCCCACCGATCTGGCGTCCCTTCGGCAGAACCTGTTGACGCTTCCCAGGCTGCTAAAGATCGTGCACGCGCACGAATCTTGAAGGATTGCTTCTCGTCCTCCGAGGCGTCCTCCCCGCGCAAGGGTTGGAGCTCTCGGAAGGACTCGCGCCCTCTAAGAAGCTTTAGAGAAGAGGACGCTTCACGTCCTCTCTCTCGTTAGGAGGGAACGTCAGATCGGCCCCACTAGCCTCTAGGCCTAGACCTCTGTCGGACTCCCAGAAACCAGGATAGGGCCATGTCAAAAGCCGAAGGAGGGTTACGGGTTTTTCATGCTGATCTGGCTTCCTTTCGCAGGTCCTGTTGTCGCTTCCCAGGCTGCCGAAGATCGAGCACGTGCACGAAGCTTCAAGGGTTGTTTCTCGGCCTCCGAGGCATCCTCCCCACACAGGGGTTGGGGCTCTCGGAAGGACTCGCACCCCCTAAATAAAGAAGCTTTAGAGAAGAGGACGCTTCACGTCCCTCTCTCTCGTCACGAGAGGATGAGGAGTAAAGAGACCACATTTACCCTTTTAGAAGAATGCACTGGCTCTTTTTCTAAGGGACATTTAAGGAGGGCTCTATCTTGCCGAAGAGTGTTTGAGCTCTGCGAGTTGAACTATGTATATATCTTATACTTATTAAGGAGGCTCTTCATCTTTCCAGAAGAGTGATTTGAGCCTCCTGCGAGTGAACGCTCAGTGTATATCATTTATACATTATTAAGGAGGCTCATTCATCTTTCCAGAAGAGTGATTTGAGCCTCCTGCGAGTGAACCGCCTCATGTATATGACGCTCATGTATATGGAACGCTCATGTATATATCACTTGTACATTATTAATTGGAGGTTCATTCATCTTGCCAGAAGAGTGATTTGAGCCTCCTGCGAGCCGTGAACGCTCATGAAGTTAGAGCTGTTTCAACCTCGCTAGCATTCCAAAAGAATTTGGTAATCAAGGACATTCTTGATTCCACCTTTTGGAGGAGCAACTCAGTAAATTCGTCTCCTCTCCTCATGGCGCTCCGTATACGTTATGTAACGTTCGCTTTACTTCGAAAAGCAAGCTGATAAGTTTGACGGCCGGCAAGCTGCTTTGCACAGTCAAACAACTTATGTCTCTGGTCGGCATAAGAAGGGCAATCTAGACGTGAGGAAGCTTTTGGGGGAGTGCTCGACGTCCTATAAGTAGAGTCCAGGACGCTTCGGCAAGCACCTTGCGGAAGACGAAAGCCATACGTCTTCCTTAGTGTTCACACTCTTCAGGAGCTGCGTGCGGCTCTCCATGGAGACTCGCATGAGGACGTCCTTAAAAATATTCAACGTCATACGCAAAACGCAGTTCGTCATAACATTGAGATGTTGGCAAGGTCGCTCGCCAGGACGCCTCTTGGCGGGCCTTGCATGCATCAAGGCGCTCAACGAGTTCCTCTCTGAAACGTCGTTCAGAAGACTTGGTGTTCTCTGCTCAGACACGCTCGTAGCTAAGCAGGACGTTTTTTGAGGACGCTCAGCAGGGACGCTTTTGAGGACGCTCGGCAGGACGCTTTTGAGGACGCTCAGCAGGACGCTTGCCAGGCCGCTTTTGAGGACGCTTTTGTGCACATTCGCCAGGACGCTTCGGTGGAAGCTCGGCAGGACGCTTTGCGAGAGAAAAGACTTGTAGAAGGCGTTTTATTTGCTGTTCAGGACGTTTCTTAGGACGCTTGACGCTTTATAAACGCTCGTCAAGAGGAGGTTTTTTTCAGGACTCTCCACAGGACATGTCCTTTACAGAAATTTTTAAAAAGGATCGGAGTTAGCGGAGAGACATACCCGAATTTTTTTCTTCGATCCTCTTTTCCTCTTCATCGATTTCTCTGAGAATCGGGAAGATTATATACTCGGATTCCTGGGTGACTTTCGGTCATGTTAAAGGGTTTTCCCCTATTAGCAAAGTGCTAATAGGGGACGTTTTCCCCATTGTCAAGATACTAAACGTTTTGTCATTTAAGTGGGGGACCCCTCATAAATGGGGTAGTTTCTCATTGACATAGATTTTAACGTTTTTATCGTTTAAGCGGATAAACTCATTAACAAATTTCGAAGAGCTCTCATTCATTTTCAGAGGCTCATCCGGGGAGTAAGAAAAAGACTTGTAGACTAGATCCAGGAAGTCTGATGTCCAATATCATAAGAACATTGAACGGTCCTTTTCGATCCTCGGTTCTCTCTTGATGATCTCTATTCGAATATTACTCCCTTTTTTTCTTGGCAAAGAGTCAAGGAGTTCTTTTAAAAAGTCCTCATTCATTAGAACGTGGACAGTCGTTTTCCTTTCTTTCTCTCTTCCTCGTCGAGGAAAGATGTAGTATAAGAGAATTCGATGTTCAAATTACTACAATACTTACGTAGTTTATCTTTGCGTCATTTTGCTAACGCATGGGTCAAGTCATATACGCATATAGTATTACCTCTGCGGATAGAAGCCGAAAGAACTGTTGTTCTTAATGTATTTATTTGACACTCCCTTCAACCTTCCAAGAGTTTTCGGAGTAAGAATAACTATTCAGGCATTGTTACGACAACACCACTCAGATTCTGTATTTAGCGAATTTTTGTTTCGTTTAAATATGCCTGCTTGAGAGTTTCCTTTTGCTCGATAATTTCATACCTATCCCTTCGTAAAAGGAGTAGCTGGCAACTCAGGCAGATAGTGCGAGACGATGAACCAGGCTGCTGTTACTGTGATGTGATCTACGCAGTACCGGCTAGCTCGGTGTCATGCGCGTTTGGTTGCGTCTCTCTGCCCTACAATCATGGATTTTAGCCTCGGGTTGAGGAAATTTTCTAGTAATCATGAATGAACATGCCTTCCGTTTACTTAGAAAATTTCAACAAGATATCTCTTATACTTGTTCGGTGCGGGTTTACCGCACGTAACAGATCTCTGTACGAATCTAACCGCGGCATAGCACTATAATAATGCTCTTCTGCTTATGCAAAGTGCAGCCTTATTTAGGGAAGGAAGCAGGACTGAGTGAGGGAATGGATGAGTTTGCTGGGACCATTTCCTCGCTGGAGAAGCTGTTTTCCCTGAATAAACAGCAATTCAGACCTCTACAATTTTCCTCACGAAGAAATTGGAATAACATCAAAGATCTTGTAATAATTCTAATTTTCTCTTCAACGGCTTGAGGATCACCTCGGGTGATAGCGAGAGGGTGCCAGACATCCGAACAGAGGAACAGATGTTCTGGCACATTGTCTGAAAGAATTGGAAGCCAAATTGGTCGGCTCTCCAGTTCCTCGAAGGTGAGTTTGGATCGAGTGGCCCAAATCATCTCGGATAATTTCTCAGCTCTTTCATAGCTCAAGAACAGAGAATTGGTTATGGGCTTGGGCACGGAACGTAACGGTCCTCAAGAGGTTCGTTTAACTAGTGCACGTCCGTGGGGTCTTCTCGATCGAAGGCAACAACTACTGTCGTCTGAGTAATCCTCACTTAGAAGTATTTCGAAAGTGAGGAGAGACTGAGGGCGTCCTTTCGTTAAGTTTTTCGTAATTTTTGAAGACGAAGGAGCTTCCTCTTAAGTTGTTCCCTTATTCATGATCCTAGAGGATTAGCTTTAGTCGCCACATGTTGGCCTCCAAGAGGTTGGATTCACAGAGGTCAGGTAATTCAGAGAATTGTCCAAAGACCCTTCCCGAGAGAATCGGTGTAATCTAACTTCGTCACTTAGTGAAGTATCTAATATCTCTCCTCTCTGAGTCTGAAGGCGTTCAGACTATCGAGAAGCGATAAGATCTTCTAGATTAATGGCAGTCTCTTGGCCAAGGCAAAGCAGTGCTGCCTATTTTCAGTGTTCAATCGGGAGCGGGCCGTTTCTGGATAGTGAAGGGAAATGACTGTTCCTCCAACTCGACCTCTGTGAATTTCTTTATGGTTCTATCTTTCCGTATGAAGTACGAGATAAGATAGAAGTCCTAACTATTGTAGAATATGCAAATATGTTGTTGACGGCCTCTAGGCTCAGAGATTCGGTTCTGTCAACAACAAAAGCTTCACGATCTTTGAGGTTGGGGAGATCTGAAATTCTCTGGATCGCAGGTTCCGGCATGGAACTTAGACGTAGTCTGAGTTTCTGATGCCTAAAAGCATTTCGAAACCATCCTTTCTGCGTTTAACTAATTACACGTGACCATAAATAGAGCTAACATTCTAACCGCTCTACCACGGACAAAGAGGGTTAGTGAGCTTTTAGCTATCATCAGAGGTTTTAGCTTTAAAGGACATTAATGCGGTCTGTCCTCTAAGCCTTCCGTTCTCGATAAGAACGAAAACCTGTCTAACCCTTGACCCGAAGGTTTGGAGACCAAGGGTATGGCACAAATTATTGGCAAAGGCATTAGAGAGTCCTGTGCCCTGTCGGGTCTCTCAAGTTTTATCTCAAGTTTTATCTTGAATAAAAACTATAGTAAGTCGAGGTCAACGGACAATCTGCGGTGTTCCGTAAAAGACCAGACTGGTTCATGTCCAAGAACACCCTGGCATTATAGTCAAGGAGTTCTTTTAAGAAGTCTCATTCATTATGTTTGCATAAAGATTTGAGATTTTTTCTTAATATGAATGCTCAAGAGGTGATGGCGCGGGCCTCGGAAGCATTTCAACAGAGCATGACACTCAGTAAACATCCTGAGTGCCACGCTTTAGCGAAGCTACTCTGTGTTTCGCTTCACACTCCCGACGGATGTGAAGACGACATTTGAGATCTGTAAGTCGCTAGGACCATACATATCAGTAGATATATTTATTGGGGGCAGCAAGCAACACGAATCCTATCCTATAGAAAAGGGATAGGTGTGCTTTTAACTTTGAAGGGTTTGGTCGCTTGAGGCGCGTTCCTTTTCTTTAGCCTAGAAGTTATGGAACTAACTTTAATAGGTTTAGGTCAGGTGGTGGTTTTAGCTTCGTTGCCCTCAGAAGTATGGTCATATGGTCTAGTCACATTGTGGTCACGCCCCTGTTGACAGATCATCTAGAGCGCACCAGCATTACAGGTCTCTACCTCGCTGGCAACTCTAGTAACGCAGAAGCAGACTTTAGTGACAGTAATCACGAAGTCGGCTATGCTAACAGGTGAGGAACCAAGATGTATATCATCAACTTAATTTAGTTTCCCAAAAATCCTATTCTGTCTCTTCCCACCATCCGAAGGTGGGATTCAGCATATATATATCTGTCAGGTAAGTTTCATGAACAAAATGTTATGTTATAATACAATTAAGTTTGTTCATACTTACCTGGCAGATATATATAATTAAGTGCCCACCCACCTCCCCTCAGGAGTACAGTGGCATGATAAAATATGATAGAAAATGGGAATAGTTCCTGATATCCGCCTCCCCAGCGGCGGGAATGGGTACCACACTGGCCACCCAACTGCGTGTGCCGCGAATTTGAAATTCTGTCGGACTTCGGAGAATACAGCTATATATATATCTGCCAGGTAAGTATGAACAAACTTAATTGTATTATAACAATAACATTTTCCTGTAATTCAAGTGTACCGATTTGAACGCAGACATTCCCTGTGTCACCTCTGTGGTCAGGTGAATCTCATTTATGAAAAACAACATTGTGGAACACTCTGACTTTTATTCATATTTTCCTATATTTTTACCATTATTAGGGAGATGTGTATATTATGATTTTATTTTGGGACAAAATTACTTTTTCCTATTAATCAGCAGAATTTATATTAGCCTGGTAAAGACAACCATTGCTAAATTAAAGAAGATTAAAAAACCCACAGTTTAACCAACTTTTCAACATAGCCAACCAATCAGCTTCAAGGATTGGTCATGACATAGGCAGTGGGTGATGCTTAGCTGCAAAGTGCGGTGGATTTTGCTATAGTAACCAACATTTTCTCAGTATTAGATGGCACTTTTGTTCAGGTGATGTCACCTGACTATACATGACTTTAGTTTTGTATTATTATTTGAACAAATTGGTGCAAAGTTTGTTGAAAAAAAATAATAAATACCAGAGAATGTAAGTGTGTGACCCTGCCTTAACCTGTAAGATGTATTCTCAGATAATTTTAGACTGTCAAAGTAAATTAATAAACTTGCATTTTACTGCTTTATTTTCAGAGAAACACCTTCAGAGAGGTCACATATGTTTGGAAAGATCTCATGTTTTAAGAGATAGAACATTTTACTTCTGTGATCAGCAGCACCATGTCATCATCTAAAAGCAGTAACAAGAAACGAAGGCCAAAGAAGAAGAAGAGTATTCCAAATACAGAGTACCCAAAGAAGATAGTTGAAGTTGCTGAGAATAAAAAGGAGAAAGTTTATGAATATTTAAGTGAATGGCACAGTAACAGGTTAGTACTATTTAGTGTTATACAGCACACAATCTTGACTAGTAGTTCCTTAAAGTTCTGAATACTTCTGTTTAGTACATATATCCTTTGCATTTTTGTTAAAATAATTTGACTTAAGTCAGTGTTTCACAAAGTAGAAAATGTAAATAAGATTATCTGTTATATTTGTGGTAATGAAGGAATGTAATAGGTCCTCAACAAAGAGGTAATAAATGCAATTCACATTTTGGAAATGTGTGGCATTTTAATATTCAGTATAAAGAGCAAAACAGTATGGATTTTCTCAGATGTATAGGACATACTTTCTGATGACCAACTTGTTGAGGTTGGAAAGGTACAGGAACATTAACTTGTCCTTATGTGAATAGAAATCCTAATGTATGTGTCTATACAATGTACAAACTTGAAATGTGTTTAACACAGGTCTTCTCAATTTATATATGCTCCCAACTGAAACTTCTAGTCCCACACAAGTTGTTCAGCAGTAATTCCCTAAAGTTCTTAACCGTAGACAGAGACGAGTCAATTTTGGTCAAGGGAGCTATGCACGAAGTAACAGGAAATCCTTTTAAGCTGTTGCAGTAGCCTATTTGTAATCCCTAAAGCTCTTTGGGATGGAGATCAGTAATGAGCCTCAGTCTGCACAGCCAGTACTAACCCCATTCCAGATGGAAACAGTAGCTTCTGTCCATCAGTCCCTCAGGAAGAAAGCCTTCTTAATGTCTGTTAATCTGACAATTGCCTATTTCCAAATTCCTGTACATTTATCCTTCTGGAAATTATGAGGCTCATGTGGGAGGGAAAGTTCTACTAGACTTCTGACCCCAGTACCTGTGTGGGCTCAGAATAAATACAAGGTTATTGGGTTATGTAGACAGCTACAGACAAGGAATTCGGCACTCATCCAAAATGCTTCCTCAGCCTGGTTCAGTTTGTTCCGATACGTAATTACAAATCCCTCGGTCCTTTAACAATAGGAAGTAGCTAGCGGCAGCTGGAACGGTCGTAAGCTTCGAACAAGGGGAGAACGGTAGTTAACTGCTTGTCCGATCGTCGCGCGCCGCGCGACTGGGAGGTAAACAAATCACTTTTGCTTTCGGCCGCGGGTGTGAAGGACGTGTTCGTCATCGCTCTCTGCCCGTTCTTCATCGTCGTATGCTTTGTTTATATGTGTTTTCTACTATGGTTTGTTTGACTTGAAAATGAAACTGTAAGTACACTGTTTCATTTCATTACTTAATTATGAACCCTTGAATTATGTCTCGGTGCCGATGACGGGCGCGCTCGCGCCGAGTCATGTAGTGGGCGAAGGGTGTAATTGAAAAATGTAAGTACTTTTTCATTATATTTTTGCCCTGTGCGTTCGTTACCGAGAGTGTGATTGCGCTCGGCACGAACTTTTAAGTTTGTATAATAGAATGCAATGAAAGTGGATTCGCAATTGCAATATTCTTTTCATTTTCATTTATTGATTGCATGAATTTAATCTGGATCAATTTTCGTTCTTACCCGGGAATTGATCCTTACGATTTTTATGTGAAATGAAATCGCAAGTGCAGTATTCTGTTTCATTTTCATATATATTTTATGATAGCATCATATTATTGGATCAAGTTTCCGTTCTTACCCGGGAATTGATCTTTTCTCCTTTAAGTTCTATGAAGTGAATCGCAAGGGCAGTATTCTGTTTCATTTTCATATTACTTTGCACTGCTGTGCGGGGGGGGGGTGGGGAAGCGAAGGTTCTGCCAGGAAGTCGTCGGGAAAGCTCCCGCGACTCCCTTGGTAGCCGATTCTTCGTCTTCCTTCCTGCCCCCCGCTCAGCTTCTTCATTGTATTTTGTAATTTTGGGGTCTTCCTTGCGTTCGTGGGGTTGGGGCATGTCTTCCCCCCGTGCGTGAGGGAAACCCCTCTTACTAATCTATCTATGTTACGCAGGTGCTACATCCGTGGGAGACGACCTTGGATGTAGATGTAGATCCTCACGAGGTTTGTACTCGTTGTCGGGGGGCGAGAGTGCTCCCGCAACGAGCCCTGTGTAACGTGTATGCATTACGTCAGAGGCGCAGTGGGTGCTGTACGAGGACACAAGAAGTCATCGGAAAGTCCAGGGTGACTCCTTTGTTAACGGACGTCCAGTTGTACTCGGGGTCTTCCGTCCGCTCTGGGTGGGGCTTCTCTCCCCCCAGGCGCGAGGAAGCCCCCTCTAACTAACCCGACTGTTGCTTCCGCAGGTTTGCCATCAGCGAGGACGACCTGGAAACAGGTGTGGGAGTCGCTGGGACTGCAGGGGTTGATTCAGCGGTTGGCGGGGTCGGCAGTGGTCACTCATGATACGGTAACCACTACAACAACCAACAATCTCGACACCAGCATATGAGATGTCACCGCACCTGGTGTACACACCACATGTCATGTCGGTAACACCCACGGCTGCAATCCAGAACCAATTCCTGCCGTGCCAATCAGGACGGTGCCACCGCCACCTGGGTTCTTTGTATTGCCGACCCCGGACTGCCGCTGCCCAAAGAGTACCCCCCTGGACCTGCCGCCAGTGCCGAGGATGACGGTAGCGGCCTCCGACAGGACGCCTGTCTCTCCTGTGGTACCTGCCGTGCCTGCCGTACCTGTTGCTGTCCCAGCCGCTCATTCCCTTTCAGATCAGGTGCCTGCTGCTCATTCACTTTCAGATGTTCCTGCTGTTCCTGGACCTGTTCCTGTTGTTCCTGCTGTTGGTGATGCTGTCACAGTCTCAGGTCTTTCCGGACAGGTGCAGTCGGGCCCTGTTGCTTCGGCAACTGCCCCGGCTCCCTCCTGGATGGAAGACCTGACGCCTGTCCTGCGGAGCCTGGCGAAGAAGAAGAAGAAGAGGAAGAAGGTGTCGTCGTCGTCTTCGTCGTCTTCTTCGTCGTCCGCTGCCTCTCCTTCCCCTTCGACTTCTAAGGCCAAACAGCCGAAGAAGAAGAAGGTTGCTCCTTCCCCCCTAAGAAGACTCCTTGCGGGATTTCTTCTAAGGGCCCGGCTCGCTCAGGCGAGCTGGGGAGCTCTTCTGCTGGTCCTCCGTTCCTTCGGGAACGGGGCCCGTCGCTTCTTCTGCAAGAAGAAGTCGACGGGGACCAGAGGGCACCAGCCTCGGCTGGTGCGTCCTCACCTGGGTGCTAGCGGGTCTGCCGCTAAACCAGGTTCCGTCTCGGCCGCTTCTCGTTCGCGAGAAGCACCGAGTGGGACGCTCTTCCAAGAAAGACCGTCCAGCCAAAGTTTTTGACGCCCGAGCTCGCTCGCCGTCAAGACAGCGGCGCGGAAGCAGAAGACTGGCGAGAGTCGTGCACACAACTCTCGCCAGGCCAGTGGACGCTCTCGCAGCGATCAACTGGCTGCTCGGCTAACGTGACGGTCGCTGATCAGCCACGGGTTGAGGCGAGGAAGGAGTCCCCGCGGCCGCCGGTACAGCCACGGCTGGTACCAGCGACTTGACGCGCCGAGAGGACGCTGGCCGGTCTCGACGCGATTACAGAGCCTAGCATGGTCACCCGTTCCGCCGCTCCCGATGGGGGGACCGGGCGGAGACGGTGACCAGCGGCAGCTCGCCTGACGCTAGAGATCGGTCTCGACGTTCTCAGCCGAGCCAATCGCCCCAGGCGAGCGGTAAGGCTAGGCCTGCTGCGACCGTCACCGCGGGTTGACGATCAGCAGCAGCCCTCCACGCACGCTGGTCCTGCCAGCGAGCGAGGGGGGGGAGAGTCAGGTCTGCCTCTCCCATAACGGTTGAGGCGAGGAAGGGGTCCCCGCGGCCGGTTCGTCGGTACCAGCCACGGCTGGTACCAGCGGCTCGACGCGCCGAGAGGACGCTCGCCGGTCTCACCGTGACAGCGAGCCTAGCAGGTCCACCTGAAGACGCTCCCATCGGGACCCGGGCGGAGACGGTAACCAGCAACAGCTCGCCTGACGCTAGAGATCAGCGTCGACGTTCTCAGCCAAGCCTCTCGCCTCAGGCGAGCGGCAAGGCTAGGCATGCTGCTCGATCGCCACCGCGGGTTGACGATCAGCAGCAGCCCTCCAAGCACGCTGGTCCTGCCAGCGAGCTAGGGGGGAGCGTCAGGTCTGCCTCTCCTGTACCTTCAACCTCCTCGGGCTACGCCGGGAGGAGCGAGGTACCTATGAGTGATCGCGAGAGGTGCGCCGCTCGCGACCCCGCTATGACGCCGTATGGACCAGGCACGGTTCTAGGACCGACCAGGACATACGCGCAATTAGCTGGAGGCGACCGTCAGGGGTCTGCCGCTCTTCCTCCTTCTGAAGGAGGAGTATCTAGGGATCTATTCTTGTTGGAGGGACTGGACGGTCCTACTCCGCAAGACGCGGTTACTCCCGAGATACAGAGGAATTTTGCAGAAGTCATTAAGCTGATTCGTCAGCATAATGACCCTGCGGAAGGATTGCCGCTCCCACCAGCAGAGCCCACGTCTCTACTCGAGTCGTTTTGGGGCCCGAGAGGGAACCCAAACCGACGGTGGGTCTGCCGCGATCGGAGCTTGCCGATTCTGTCTCGAACCAGTGTCTCTCGTCTCCGGACAAGAAGGCTCTCTCAGTTCTGGCCGGTCGATCAAGCTACTTCCACCTCCTCTACTGCGACAGCGGCGTTTTCTACGTGTCTTCGGACACCGTATTTAAATACTCCTTTGGTCCTCCTGAGAGGTTTCGACCTCGACGAGGACTGGAATGAGTCGGAGGACGGTTCGGCTCTCTCCTGTCAGGTGTCGATCAGCCCCACCCAGACGACGTTCACAGTGGCGGCAGACCCTTACCTACAGTGAGAGTTCGTAACCCTCCGCGGGGAAAACGTTTTCTCCTGACGATACGTTTTCCCAGACTCTGAGAGGCCATCGCCGCAAGGCGATGGCTGCTCCTACTCTTCTCCAACTGCTAGTTCCACTGGGAAGGCGAGCGAGTATCCATTCCTTCCCCATTCCCTCTCTCCTTACGGCTACGAGGGAAAGGGAAGGATCCTACAGAGATTTCTTTGTAGGATCCCACGTTCGGGACTGCGCTACCGGGGGGACCTTCGGGTCCTACCTGACGTAAGCCCCGGTCGTTGAGGAGGAATCCTGCTCTATTCTCGATTTCTACGGGAATCGAGAGGACCACCAGCCGATATCGTTTGACGAATTCGGTGGGGGGTTTCGCAGACTGCTTAGAATTACGGAATTTCTAGCGCATTCAGAGTGTTCGAGTTTTTACGATCTTCAAACACTTACGCGAGACCACGGTCCAAAGTGAGCGAGACGAGAATCCCCGATATGTTACACGATAATCGGGAACCTCGCCTATGCTCGAATTCCTGGAATTTCTAGCATTATGAAGAAGACCTGCTGCTGAAAGAAACTTATCTCACAGTAGGCGACCAACCTGGAATAGAGGAGATCGGACGGAATATCCAGTTGGCTTGAAACTATCGTCTTAGTATTTCTGTTCACCCATGAAGCTTTCCTTCGAGGAAGACTCTCCTTCCCAACTCTCTTTGATAGAGAACGAAGATGGTCGATCTCAATCCTTATTTTTTGTTTTCTTGAAGGAAAGAATTTAGGATGGAGATCGTTGTTCAGAATCCTACAATATACTACGTATATTAACCTCGCGACATGATTCTGCTAAGCAGTTGAATTGTCCGAGGGGTAGGCGGCATATTCCTAGTTATTCTACGGATTGCGACTTAGACGAGAAGTATTCTAATTGAACTGCAACTCGGGGTTGCCTGCAACCTCCACAGAGTTTTCAGTTTCAATTTTATATACTTATGGTTTTGTCACGACAACACCATTTCAACTTTTATATTTACCGAATTCGTTTCGCCTAAATATAATTTGCCCGAGCATATCTTTTATGCTCGGTATTCTAGCCGAACGCATTCCTTCGTGGAATAATGGATTACCTGCAACTCAGGATGACGAGTCAGCAGGCTCAACCACTGCGTATTGAACTGCCTGGTAGCAGCTCAGTATCAGCTGGGCCTCCGAGATTCACGGTCATGTATGTCTCTCTCTCCCCTGCTTGATGACTACCGAACCGTATCTCTGCCTAACAATCATGGACTTAGGTCTCTGATAACGGGGATTCTCGCAATAATGAAGGACCATCTACTGCGGTGACGCTAGATTCCATCGCCTTCGACATTGCGAGAATTTTCACAGAGATATCTCTTGGACTCTTTCATCTTTCTGTTAAACCGCACGGTAACAGAAGTCTGTACAAGTCTCCCGCTGCATCGCACTGCGATAATGCGAATGATTTTGCAGACATCTGAGTTTGTCTTCAAAATATCTCGTATTCTAGGTGTACAATTGTTCATTGTTCAACCCGAATTACAAGATGTGTCAGAAGCATCGCCTACTCTCCGACCTGACAGCTCTACCTCCAAATGTTCAGCCCATGAGAAGCAGTTCTTCAGGCGGCTTCCCAACCGGTGTTTTCATTACGAAGAACGCCCCGCTTGTCATTGCAACTACGACTTCTCACGGACAGCAATGAAATAGCGGTTAGCGTTTTTTTCAGTCATTTGTAAGCACAGGTTATGAATCTTGAGATCCTTCTCTCGATTCATATGTGAAGACGTAGGCTTGCATTCAATATCTACCTTCGTCTTCAATGGTACATAGTGTTGTTTTCTCCTTAGCTGAGATTCAACAAACATGAGATGTTTTACCTTCAGGGACCTCGGTCTCTAGAAGGTAATTGACTTTCGCCTGTGGGGTACATGCCTTAAGAGAATCATCACCTCGCTGTCCGGCATTGGTGACAAACAAATACATCATTTGTTTGGTCTCTCGGCATAACCCTTTAAAGGCGAAGGTCACGTGACTTACTCGGATGCTTTGACAACTTGCCTCCTACGAACGCAGTCAGTCGGCAGCTGTCAGAGCGCCCGAGTCAGTTACGAATTACGCTGTTGACTTAGTTCGGTTGTTACACAGCAACCATGACTTCGTTTTAATAGCTTGTCACAGTACCCATACCATTGACACCCACCATGGAGTGTCGGTGTCCTATCCACTACCGAGAACTTCGCTGCATGGGGATGAGGAGGATGCGAGAGACTTCGTTGCTAACGGACAGACAAGTATGGGTACTGGACATCACCGAAGTAGAGAAGAGGGATAGGTTCATGCGACTATTTCCGTTTCCTTTTCTGAGGAACTGCATGACTTCTCCTGCGAATCAGGCACCCAGGGGGATGGGGATCCGTGACGCTCGATTTTCGTACCGAACTTCGTAGCGAAGACTCAAAAACCCTTCGGTCCCTGACGATTGGTTCGAGTCGTTCACAATCCCCTCCCTAATGGACTTCACCGCCTTCGATGCGAAGGAAATGCTGCCTTGTCACAAGAACTTCTCCTTGGCGCAGGTACTGAAGGCAGGGGTCTGGTCCAACCAGACCACATGCCCTTCCTTCTACTTCGGGATATTGCCCACAGGTCCTTGGATCTTTTTCCTTGGGACCCGTGGTGGCTGCTCAACACGTTGTGTAGCGAAACCCAGACCCTCGCGAGGCTGAACAGCATCGAGTCCTGGTGTGACCGTAAGAATGGATGGTGAATGAGAGTGTGACTGGCTCCTCTTCCCATCTTTTTCTTCCCCTCTACCTGTGGTTAGAGGGACACGGTCGTCACCCTGCTGGATAAGGACAAGATGCAGGTGAGCTACTCAACAGAGCCCCATCCTATCCTTTCACTAGGGATAGGAGCGTATATCCCACCACTTCCTCCAACAAGGGGGAGGAAGTGGATGCCAGCTTGAGACAACCCACTACTGTTGCCTCTTGCAAACAGGAACAAGTTTCTTGATTGCTGGTACGAAGAGATACGCTTGCCTCTCTCTTAGTACTCGGGCCAGAGGTCTGACCATTGATCCTGCGGTGCACACCCCGATCAATCGGACAGAGGCTTGGATCCCTCCCTCGCTCTTACGACCAGGGAGGCATTCCAGGGATGGACGAACACCAGTCTGTTCATCAAAAAGACTCAGATTCCTCCCACCAAGAAGTGAGTCTTCCTATTGTTAAAGGACCGAGGGTTTGTATTACGTATCGGAACAAATGACATTTTGTCGAAAATTGCATTTTTCCTAACTATACAAACCTGAGGTCCTTTAACATAAAGTCCCTCCTCATGCCACCCCTCACTCTCGCGTATTTTGCATGGGCCAAAAGCAAAGTGATTTGTTTACCTCCCAGTCGCGCGCGCGACGATCGGACAAGCAGTTAACTACCGTTCTCCCCTTGTTCGAAGCTTACGACCGTTCCAGCTGCCGCTAGCTACTTCCTATTGTTAAAGGACCTCAGGTTTGTATAGTTAGGAAAAATGCAATTTTCGACAAATTGTCATTTTTTGGCTTAAGTTTTAAAGGAACTATCTGACCTTGCTTCTCAAGGTCTCTAGCCTATGTAGGCATGGATCTCAACATTGTCACACACATTATGGCTATCATTGGAGAGAATTTTAAAATTACATTTTTGTACATGAACTTTCCTGTCAGATATATACTTAGCTTACGTCTCTGACGTCACGACAGAATTCAAAACTCGCGGCACACGCGACAGGTAGGTCAGGTGATCTACCTTACCCGCTGCTGGGTGGCGGGTGTAAGAACCAAACCCACTTTCTTGTCAGATTTTCTCTGTCGCCGGTCCTGACAACACCTGTTGTTAGGTCCTCACGATAGTTGGATTTGTTTCTCGTTGCCTGGATTCTTTGGACTGACATTTTTGGTGAAGTACCTTATCCTTTGGCTTGGCATACGCGATTGTGGACTGGTTTTTTTTATTTTTCTCTGGATTTTTCTTGTGATGGCTGATTCTGAAGTTAAAAAATCTACCATGGTTAGAGTGTGCTCTGTGAGTGAATGTAAGGTGAGGCTACCTAAAGCCTCGGTAGATCCTCACAATGTATGTATGGGATGTAGAGGAAATGAATGTTCTTTCAATAACCTGTGTAAGGAGTGTGAAAGATTGGATGATGAGGATGGAAGTCTCTTTCTTCCTATTTAAGGAAGTTAGAGAAAGATAGGGTCCGTAAGGCTTCTTCAAGAAGCTCCAGTATATCTCGCATTAGCGAACTTGAAGTAGAGAACCCTGTTGTAGAGTTAGTACCTTCTCCTGTTTCAGCCCCTGCTCCCAGCATCGAACCTGAAGATACGCCTTCGGAGGTGGCCTCCATGAGGGCCACGATTCGTAGCATGGAGAGCAAAATACGCTCATTAGAAGGTAAGAGTGATAGTGCCAGTAAATAGTGCAGTGCAGGGTGCGTCTGACCGGCTCACTAATGCTTCCAGGCCTAGACCTCTTCCAGACTCCCAGACCCAGTGGAGGAGGAAAGTCAACAGCCGCAGGAAGGTTAGGGAGAACCCCCACCGGTCAGGCGTCCCCTCGGCAGATCCTGTTGTACGTTCCCAGGCTGCCTTGGATCGAGCCAAGAAAGAAGTTTTGCGCCAGTGCTTCTCTTCGTCGTCTTCGCCCTCTCCTAAGCGCGGATGGAGCGCCTCGGAAGCCTCGCGCCCTCTCAAGAGAGCCTGGAAGGCGCCTTGCGCCCTTCCCTCCAGCCCTGAATACAGTGGTCCCCCCGTATTCGCGGGGGATGCGTACCAGACCCCCCCGTGAATAGTTAGAACCCACGAATGTTTGGAACCCCTATAAAAATGCCAAAAACAGCCTATTTTGTTAGTTAAAACTCAAGAAAACCAACTAAAAATTTTCATACATGGTTTTTTTAATAGTTTTATCACGAAAAGTGCATTTTATGATGTCGCTCCCCGGTGAAGAAGTCTAAGAGAGACCTCGTGGATAACTCGCCTCCTGCAGAGAGGTACCAAGAGCCTCGCAGGTGCTCTTCGATCGATCAAGAGCCTGATAGGAAATACTCTCCGAGTAGGCGCTTTTCGCCCCTGAACAGGCGCCAAGAGCCTGGGAAGCTTCTCGCGTCGAGCAGGCGCTCTTCTCCTGATAGCCACTCGTCCCACGAGTCAGACACCTGGAACAGGACAGCATTTCTCCTCAAGCAGGGGCGCTCTTTCGCCAGGGATCCGTTCTCCTCCTGGCAGGCGGTTAAGCCGGCCTGGCGCCAGAGTTTTGTAGGGTGCCCCTCTCAAGCAGGCGCTCTTCTCCAGGCAGCCGCTCTCCCTTGGACAGGCGCTTGGAGCCTGGTAGGCGCTTTTCCCCTAACACTATCTATTCGCCAGAGACCCTCTCTCCTCTTGGCAGACGCCGAGAACCTAGCAGGCGCCAAGAACCTAGTAGGCACCGATCTCAGAGCAGGCGCTCTTCTCCAGGTAGCCGCTCTCCTCTGGACAGGCGCCCAGAGCCTAGTAGGCGCTCCCCGTCTGGTAGGGCGCTCTTTGCCTGACGCCTCTCTCCTCGTGGCAGGCGCCAAAGAGCCTAGCAGGCGCCCTTCTCCCTGGCAGGCGCTCCCCTCTGGACAAGGATTTAGAGCATGATAAGCGCGCGCTCTTCCTCGATAGGCGCCCTTCTTCTGAAAGGATGGCCTTCTCTTCCAAGAATGTTCATGGGTCTTTGGTTGAAGAGGATCAAGAGGCAACAGATGAAGAGTTGGCCAAGGATTCTTTGGTCTCTTCATACAAGAGGCTTACGGACCTCCTGTTACAAGAATTTGGAGACGCCCTTACTCCTGTTTTGCTCCTCCTTCACCTCCTCATTGTTTTCAACTTCTAAGACAACAAAAACTTCTTCATACGTGAAAATGAAGCCCACATCTCGATGAAGAAGGCCCTTAGAGGTTTTTGGGGGATTGGTTTGGTTTCCAAGGAAGAGAAAGGAAAGACTGTTTTTTTCTTTTCCCGCCTTCCAAGCTGACGGGAAAGATGGGCTTTTGGTACGAGTCAGGGAACCTTTGGGGCTGGTTCTTCCCCCCTCCTCCGCGGGACTCGGACTTCTCTTCGTTTTTGGTGGATTCGCTCGTCGCTCGGCTCTTCTTTCAGCTAAGACGACGTGGGGTTTAATGAGTGAGTTGGACACTTATGAAGGGAATGTTCCGGGTCCTTGAAGTATTTACTTCTTGGACTGGTCCCTGGGAGTTTTTTAGCAAAGAAAACTCAAATCCCAGGAGTCCCTTTTGCCCTGAGGTCTACATTGTGTCCGTCTTGTATGGACAAGGCGGGAGTGAGAGAACGGTTTCTAGTGAGGTTAGCTTCTCTTTTTCGGAGAGTTTAGTTCAAGAGAGGGCGTTGTACTGCTCTTTTCTAACTAAAGCGGTTTCTCACGCTCAGAGAGCCTCTCTGTTTATATGCACAGCTCTCGCCTCAGCGTTTCCTAAGAAGATTATCCAAGCCATCTTGAGTGACCTCTCAGCGAAAAGCCACGCAAGACATGTTAGCTCAGTCAGCTAGATGCCTCGTACATCCTTCCAAGCAAAGCCCAAGAGGAGACACCCGCAAGGCAGGAGCAGAGGAACAAGACCTCCTAAGAGAGGAAGGACCTTCTCTCGATCTATTAGATCGAAAAAGTAGCACCCAGTCCTCCGAACTACAGTAGGTGCCAGACTACTGAGATTCTCAGACGTCTGGGCCCAGAAGGGGCGGACAACTTGTCCCCTCTCGATCGTCAGAACGGGTACCTCATTCCCTTCATTTCAAGACCTCCCTTGACCCCACCCCAAGGGAGTTGGTGGCCAAGTACAAAGACCCTTACATGAACCAAGCCCTTGCTCTAGCAGTAGAGCTTATGCTGGAGAAGGAAGCTATAGAGCTTAGTGAAAGAGCCTCGTTCTGCGGGTTTTTACAACCGCCTCTTCCTAGTTCCCAAAACCCTCAGGGAGGATGGAGACCGGTTCTGGATGTAAGCCCCAACCATGAACGTCTTCGAAGAAGAGAAAGTTCGCCATGGAGACGACGTCTTCGTTTTAGCAGCTCTTCGCCCCGGGGAACTGGATGTGTCCCTAGATCTTCAGGACGCTACTTCCACGTGCCATCCATCCTTCTCACGGAAATTCCTCAGGTTCATGCGGAAAGGAAAAGTTTCTAATTTCAGGGCTGTGCTTCGGCCTCTCTACATCCCCCCAAGTTTTTACGGGGCTCATGAAAAATGTAGCACAATGGCTACATTTGGAGGGAGTGAGGGTTTCCCTCTATTTGGACGACTGCTTATCAGAGCCAATTGAAAGAAAGAAAGATGTCTGGAGGACTTCACAAGACTTTGACCCTGGCAAGTTCTCTGGGACTGTTAGTGAACTTACAAAAATCTCAGTTAATCCCCAGCCAAGATCGGATTTACTCTGGGATTCGGATGGTTTTCTCTGGATTTTCGGGCGTATCCCCCTCTCCAGAATGGTAACTCGATGTTCCGAGAAGGTCGCAAAACCTTTCTAGAGAAAGATGTATGCACAGCAAGGAGTGGATGAGTCTGTTGGGGATGCTCTCCTCGCTGGAGCAATTCGTTTCTCTAGGAAGGTTGCACCTGAGACCCACTCCAGTTGTTTTTTGGAAACCAGAGCTGGAACCGCCTGTCTCAAGATCTAGAGTTCCCCTTCAAGATCTCGAAGGAGATAAAGAAGGATCTTCTCTGGTGGGCAGACCCCTCTTCGCTTCGTGGAATGTCTATCACTGCACATGCCGAACCCAACCTAGTGTTTTGTTTTGCCGACGCGTCGGACACAGGTTGGGGAGCGACGCTCGGTTCAAGGGAAGTGTAAGGCACCTGGGAGGGGGAAACAGGTGTCCTGGCACATCAACAAAAAAACCCCCCCGGAGTTGATTGGCGGTTTTTGGCTAGCTCTAAAAGCCTTCGAAGGGCCCCTCGGTCCGGGATGCAGCGGTTCAGATCAACTCGGACAACACCACAGCCCTGGCAATACATCAGGAAAGCAAGGTGGGACGCCACTCCTTTTTCCCTGTACGAAACAGCAAGGAAAACTTCTTCTGTTGGGCGGAGGAAGGGAGGATAAGAACTCCTCACCATATTCGTGCAGGAGAAAGGAACGTCAGGGCCGACCTTCTTGAGCAGGAAAAACAAAAAAAAAAAAAGTCCTTCCCTCAGAGTGGCTCTTTCACTCGGGACGTGTGCCAGGAGCTTGTGGGAAGACGTGGGCAGACCTCACTTGAATCTCTTCGCGACCTCCCAAGAACGCGAGGATAGACCTCTACTGCTTCCCCGATATCAGACCCGAGGAGCAGTAGCGATAGATGCTTTTCTGCCGGACTGGAAGCATCTAGACCTTTATGCGTTCCCTCCCCTTCCAAGATTCTGGGAGAGACACTAAGAAAGTTTGCAGCATTGGAAGGGGCAAAGAATGACACTGATAGCTCCGTTCTGGCCCGCCCAAGACTGGTTCACAGAGGTACTAGAATGGTTAGTAGACATTCCAAGATCCCTGCCACTAAGGATCGATTTGCTCAAAAACATCCCCACTTCGACAGGTATCACAAGAACCTCCCCGCTCTCAATTTGACTGGATTCAGACTGTCAAGAGTCTCGTCAAGAGCGAAGGGTTTTTCGGCAAAAAGACTGCAAGGGCTATTGCCACTGCAAAAAGAAGCACCTTCTACCATCAGGGTCTACCCAGTCGAAGTGGGATGTCTTTCGACGTTAGTGCAGGAATCAGAGCTTTCCTCCTCCAGTACCTCTGTGACCCGCCAAATAGCAACTTCCTCTTTTTCCTGAGGGAAAAATGCGGTCTGGCGTCTCAACATAAAGGTTATAGAAGCATGCTAGCCTCAGTGTTCAGGCAAACAGGGGATTGAACATCTCCGGAAGACAAGATCTCCATGACCTGATAAGATCTTTTGAGACAACTAAGAAAGTCTCTAATTTAAACCCAACCCAAGCTGGAATCTTTGATGTGGTCTTGCTTTTTCTTGAGTCATCAAGATTTTGAACCACCTCAAATCATCCTCATTTAGAGACCTAACGATTGAAGTCCCTGTTTCTCATGGCTTTGGCTTCGGCTAAGAGAGTAAGTTAGTTGTCAAGCCTTAGAGAAAGGAATGTAGGATTCAAGGAGACTCCGTGATTTGTTCCTTCCTTCCTTCTTTCTTAGCCAATAACGAAAACCCTCCACTCCTTGGCCCAGAGTTTTTGAGGTAAAAGCTTATCCTCCCTGTTGAAGTAGAAACAGAGAGACTCTTTTGCCCTATAAAGAGCCTTAAGTTTGTTCCGATACGTAATACAAAACCCTCGGTCCCTTTAACAATAGGAGGTAACTGGCGGCAGCTGGGACGGTCGTAAAGCTTCGAAAACAAGGGAGAACGGTAGTTAACTGCTTGTCCGATCGTGCGCGCGCCCGCGCGCCCGAGAGTGAAGAATCACTTTTGCTTTCGGCCGCGGGTGTGAAGGACGTGTTCGTCATCGCTCTCTGCCCGCTTCATCGTCGTATGCTTTGTTTATAATTTGTGTTTTTCTACCTAATGGTTTTTGGTTTGACTTGAAAATGAAACTGTAAGTACACTGTTTTCATTTTCATTACTTAATTATGAATCAACATGGAGCTATCGCCGTAGAGGACGGCGATTTCCGCTCTTTTCATGAATTGAACCTTGAATTATGTCTCGGTGCCGCGGGCGACACTCGCGCCGAGTCATGTATTTTGGCGAAAGTGTGTAATTGAAAGATGTAGTACTCTTTTTCATTATATTTTTTGCCTGTGGCGTTCGTTGCCGAGAGCTTGATTGCGCTCGGCAAGAGCCTCTTATTTTGTATGAAATAGAATGCAATGAAAGGGTTGGATTTCGCAATGCAGTTTTTCTTTTCATTTTCATTTATTAATTTGCATCAAATTTAATTTTTGTGGATCAATTCCGCTCTTACCCGGGAATTAATCCTTACGATTTATTGCTGTGTGAAAGTGAAAATAGCAATGCAGTATTGTTCATTTTCATATATATTATGATAGCATCATATATTTATGGATCAAGTTTCCGCTCTTACCGGGTGTGATTTTGTTTTCCCTCTAAGTTCTATGAAAGTGAATCGCAAGTGCAGTATTCTGTTTCATTTTTCATATTACTTTTCACTGCTGTGCGGGGGTAGGGAAGCGAGGTCTGCCAGGAAGTCGTCGAAAGAAAGGGCTCTCCCGCGACTCCCTTGGTATCCGATTCTTCGTCTTCTTTCCTGCCCCTCCGCTCAGCTTCCTCGTATTTTGTTTTTGGGGTCTTCCTTCGTTTCGATTGGGGTGGGGCATGGTCTCCCCCCCGTGCGTGAGGGAACCCCTCTTACTAATCTGTCTGTGCTACCGCAGGGTGCTAAAGCCGTGGGGAGACGACCTTGGGACAGGTATGGACCAACTGCGGCTGCAGGGCGTGCCTAGCATCCACGATCTGCTGCAGAGTCTAGCGAGGGTCTGGGGCGGTGACCTTGGAGTGGTCTCCACTACAACCTTCACGGCCGCTATGCTGCTTCCCCCCGCTGGTACACTCCCATGCTGTGTCGGTGACGCCGTCTGCCGCTTCTAGTGCCGGTCGCCGCCGTTACCGAGGAGGGGTATGCCGCCGCCGGCCTGTGTTTTCTTCATGTTGCCTGCCCCAGACTTTCGCTGTTCCAGCAGCTCGCCCCATGGGGGACCGGCCCGCCAGTGACCACGCTGCCTGCCGATGATTCTACGAAGGCGGATGGCTGGGCCTGCTGTACCTGTCGCTGATGTGGTCCCGCTACTGGCTTGGCTGTCCCTTCTGTGTTTACCCGCTGCCGCTGTTTCCTGCCGCTCCTGACTGGTTGCTGTTCCTGTCGCTCCTGGTTCCTGCGCCTGGTCCATGCTGGTCCTGCCCATGGTGTGTCTTCCCCCAGTCCCAGGTCCTTCCGGACAGGTGCAGTCGGGCCGGGGTGTTGCTTTCGGCAATAGGCCCGACTCCGGCCTGATGGAGGACCTGACGACTGTCCTGCGTGAGCTGACGAAGAAGAGGAAGGTGTCATCTTCGTCTTCGTCTGATGCTGCCCTCTTCCCCTTTTCGACTTCTAAGGCCCATAAGCCGAAGAGAAGAAGCTGCCTCCCCCCCCTAAGAAGTCTCCTTCGGGAAACTTCTAAGGGCCCGTCCCACCTCGGTGGGACGGGGGGTCCTTCTGCTGTCCTCCTGCTCCTTCGGGAGCGGGGCCCGTCTCCCCTTCCCGACCTAAGGAAGAGATAGACGGGGACCAGAGGAGTATCGGTTAGCTCTGGTACTTCCTCGCTGGTGCTTAGGCGGCGATGCCGCTACGCCAGGTTCCGGCTCGGTCCTCTCGTTCGCGGGGGAGATCCCGAGTGTACGCTCTCCTCGGGAGCCCGTGCAGCCAAAGTTTCGGCGCCAGAGTTCGCTCGGCACCAAGACCACGGCACGGAGCAGAAGGCTGGCGAGAACCGCTCAGGTGACTCTCGCCAGGCCAGCGGCCGCTCTCGCAGCGACCAGCTGGTATCCGGGTTTTGTTATTCCCCCTAAGAAGACTCCTTCGGGAACTTCGAAGGGCTCGTCACATTCCGGTGTGACGGGGGGGTTCTTTCTGCTGGTCCTCCTGTTCCTTCGGGAACGGGGCCCGTCTCCCCTTCTGAGAAGAAGAAGAAGACGGGGACCAAGGGTGTGCTGGCTACCGCTGGTACACCCTCGCCTGGTCTTGGCAGCTCTGCTGCTAAGCCAGGTACCGGCTCGGTTTCTCGTCCGCGAGAAGTTCCGAGTGTACGATCTCCTTCGGGTGACCGTGCAGCCAAAGTTAAGACGCCTGAGTTCGCTCAGCGTCATGACCGAGGCACGGAGCAGAAGACTGTCGAGAGCCGCTCAGGTGACTCTCGCCAGGCCAGCGGCCGCTCTCGCAGCGACCAGCCGGTACCTCGGGTGGACGTGACGGTCTCTGACCGGCCACGGGTTGAGGCTGGGAAGAGGTCCCCCAGGTCCCTCGACCGACGGTACCAGCCTCGGCTGGTACCAGCGGTTTGACGTGCCGCGAGGACGCTCACCGGTCTCACGGCGAAAGCGAGCTCTGCAGGTCACCCTGACCGCCGCTCCCACAGGGACCGGGCGGATACGGTGACCCAGCAGCAGCTCGTCTGACGCACGGGACCGGGGTCGACGTGCTCAGTCGAGCCGCTCGCCACAGGTGAACGGCACGGCCACAGGCCTGGCCAGATCGATCCCCGACCGCGGGTTGGTGATCGGCTGCAGCCCCCCACGTACGATGGTCCTGCCAGCGAGCGGGGGAGGGGGGAGGAGCGTCAGGTCTGTCTCTCACTACTCACCCTCAACTCCTGGGCTACACCGGGAAGAGCGAGGTAGCTAGGAGTGATCGTGAGAGGTGCGCCGCTCACGATCCCGTCACGACGCCGCACGTGCCACGTATGGTCTTAGGACCAACCAGGACGTACGCGCAAGTGATTGGAGGTGACCGTCGGGGAGGGGGAGAGGGGGGTAGCGTCAGTTCTTGTCTCTCCGATACCTTCAACTTCCTCGGCATACGCCAGGAAGAGCGAGGTATATAGGAGTGATCGTGAGAGATGCGCCGCTCACGATCCCGTCACGACGCCGCACGTGCCAGTTGGTCTTAGGACCAACCAGGACGTACGCGCAAGTGATTGGAGGCAACCGTCAGGGATCTGTTGCTGGTCCTTCTTCTGAAGGAGGAGGGTCCTGGGAGCTGCTCTTGTTGGAGGGACTGGACGGTCCTACTCCTCAAGACGCTGTAACTTCCGAGATTCAGAGTAACTTTACCCAGGTTATTGCACTGATTCGTCAGCACAACGACCGGGGGGAGGATCGCCTCTCCCACCAGCAGAGCCCATGTCTCTGCTCGAGTCGTTTTGGGCCCGAGAGGGAACCCAAACCGACGGTGGGTATGCCGCGATCGCAGCTTGCCGATTCTGTCTTGAACCAGAGTCTCTCGTCTCGGACAAGAAGCTCTCTCAGTTTCTGGCCGGTCGATCAAGCTACTTCCACCTCCTCTACTGCGACAGCGGCGTTTCTACGTGTCTTCGGACACCGTATTTAAATACTCCTTCGGTCCTCCTGAGAGGTTTCGACCTCGACGAGGATGGAATGAGTCGGAGGACGGTATCGGCTCTCTCCTGTCAGGTGTCGATCAGCCCCACCCAGACGACGTTCACAGTGGCGGCAGACCCTTACCTACAGTGAGAGTTCGTAACCCTCCTCGGGGAAAACGTTTTCTCCTGACGATACGTTTTCCCAGACTCTGAGAGGCCATCGCCGCAAGGCGATGGCTGCTCCTACTCTTCTCCAACTGCTAGTTCCACTGGGAAGGCGAGCGAGTATCCAATTCCTCCCCCACCCCCAATTCCCCCTCTCTCCTTACGGCTACGAGGGAAAGGGGAAGGATCCTACAGAGATTTCTCTGTAGGATCCCACGTTGGGGACTGCGCTACCAGGGGACCTTCGGTCCTACCTGACGTAAGCCCCGGTCGTTGAGGAGGGATCCTGCCCCATTCTCGATTTCTACGGGAATCGAGAGGACCACCAGCCGATATCGTTTGACGAATTCGGTGGGGGTTTCGCAGACTGCTTAGAATTCTATGGAATTTCTAGCGCATTCAGAGTGTTAGAGTTTCTTACGATCTCCAAACACTTAGGCGAGACCACGGTCCAAAGTGAGCGAGACGAGAATCCCCAGATATGGTTACACGATAATCGGGAACCTCGCCTATGCTCGAATTCCTGGAATTTTCTAGCATTAGGAAGAAGACTGCTGCTGAAAGAAGACTATCTCACAGTAGGCGACCAACCTGGAATAGAGAAGAACGGACGGGAATATCCAGTTTGGCTGGAACTATGTCTTAGTATTCTGTTCACATTGAAGCTCTTCGAGGAAGACTTCTCCTTCACTCTCTTGAATAGAGAACGAAGGTGGTCGATCTCCAATCCTTATTTTGTTTTCTTGAAGGAAAGAATTTAGGATGGAGATCGTTGTTCAGAATCCTCAAATATACTACGTATATTAACCCTCGCGACATGATTCTGCTAAGCAGTTGAATGGTCCGAGGGGTAGGCGCATATCCTGGTTATTCTACGGATTGCGACTTAGACGAAAAAGTATTCTAATTGAACTGCAACCCGGGTTGCCTGCAACCTCCCAGGAGTTTTCAGTTTCAATTTTATATACTTATGGTGTTGTCACAACAACACCATTTAAGCTTTTATATTTACCGAAATTCGTTTCGCTTAAATATAATTGCTCGAGCATATCTTTTTATGCTCGGTGGGTTCGCGATCGCATTCCTTCGTGGAAAGGATTACTTGGCAACTCAGGATGACGAGTCAGCGACAGCTACTGCGTATTGAATTGCCCCGAGGCATTTCAGTATCAGCTGCCGCTTTGAGGTAGACGGTTTGTTTATGTCTTTCTACCTGCTTTGATTGAATAACAACCGTATCTCTGCCCAACAATCAGACTTAAGTCTCTGATTAACGGGGATTCTCGCATACATGAATGACCATCTACTGCTGAGAAACGCTAGTATTCATCGTCTTCGGTATTGCGAGAATTTTAAACAGAGATATCTATTCGACTCTCATCTTTCTGTTTACCGCACGGTAACAGAATTCTGTAATAGTCTCTTGCTGCATCGTATCCCGATAATGCGAATGATTTTGCGGAATCTGAGTTTGTCCTCAAAATATCTTGTATTCGGAGGTGTACAATTGTTCATTGTTCACCCCGGATTAGCAGATGTATTGAAAGACATCGCCTACTCCCACACCTGCCAGCTCTACTTCCAAACGTTCAGCCCATGAGAAGCAGTTCTTCAAGCGGCTCTCCCCTGTGTTTCATTACTGAAGAACGCCCCGCTTTCATTGCACAACGGACAGCAATGAAATGGCGGTTAGCGTTTTCAGTCATTTTGTAAGCACAGGTTTAGAATTCTTGAGATTCCTTCTCTCGATTCAGCTGGAAGACGTAGGTTGCATTCATTGCCTACCTTCGTCTTCAACGTCACATAGTGTTGTTTCTCCTTAAGCTGAGATTCAACGTCTATGAGATTTTCTTGCCATCAGGGACCTCGGTCTTTTTGAAGGCAATTGACTTCGCCTTTTGAGCTTATGCATTAAGAGAATCATCGCCGCGCCGTTCCGCATCGGTGACTAACAAATATTTTATTTGTTTGGTCTCTCAGCATAACTCTTTAAAGAGCGAAGGTCACGTGACTTACCCGGATGCTTGGACAACTTGCCTCTACTGATTCCGAACTAGTCAGTCGGCAGCTGTCAGAGCGCCCGAGTCAGTTACGAACTATGCTGTGGACTTAGTTCGGTTGTTCCAGAGCAATCATTACTTCGTCTTAATAGCTTGTCAGTATGAGTACTGTACATACCAAAGTCGAGAAGAGGATAGGTCATACGACTATTCCCTTCTTTTCGTCTTAGGTAACTGCATGACTTCTCTTTGATAAGTCAAGCACAAAGGGATGGGGATTTGTGACGCTTGATTTCGTACCGATCTTCGTAGCGAAGACTCAGAACCCTTCGGTAACTGACGATTGGTTCGAGTCCTTCACAATACCCTCCCTAAGGGACGTCACCGCCTCCGATACGAAGGCTATGCTGCTTTGTCCTGTGAAGGTGCGACGGAGCTGTCTGAAGAAACTCGACACCCAGGATGAGTGTGGACGCCTCTTCATCATTCTCTCGCGTTCCGCAAGAATTTCTCCGTGGCGCAGGTAATGAAGGCAGGCGCCTGGTGCCAACCGGACCGCATGCACCTCCTTCTACCTTCAGGATATTGCCCACAGTTCCTTGGATCTTTTTCCTTGGGAAAACCGTGGTGGTTGCTCAAACACGTTGTGTAGTTAACCCAGACCCTCGCGGCTGAACAGCATCGAGTCCTGGTGTGACCGTAAGAATGGATGAGGAATGAGAGTGTGGACTGGCTCCTTCCCCACCATCTTTTTCTTCCCTCTACCTTTGGGTAGAGGGACACGGTCGTCACCTGCTGGGTAAGGACGAGATGCAGGTGAGCTACTCAATAGAGCACCATCCTATCCCTTTCAGTAGGGATAGGAGTAAATATCCACCACTTCCTCCAACAAGGGGGAGGAAGTGGATGCCAAATTGAGACAAACCCATCATTTTATGATTGTCTCTTGCAAACAGGAACAAGTTCTTGCTTGCTGGTACAAAGAGATACGCTTGCTCTCTTATTAGTACTTGGCCCAGAGGTCTGACCATTGATCCTGCGGTGCACACCCCGATCATCGGACAGAGGTTTGGATCCCCTCCCTTGCTCTTACGACCAGGGAGGCACTCCAGGGTTGGACGAACACCAGTCTGTTCACCAAAAAGACTCAGATTCCTCCCACCAACAGAAGTGAGTCTTCCTATTGTTAAAGGACCGAGGGTTTGTATTACGTATCGGAAACAAATGACAATTTGTCGAAAATTGCATTTTTTCCTAACTATACAAACCTGAGGTCCTTTACATATAGTCCCACCTCATGCCACCCCTCACTCTGCAACTTTTTGCATGGGCCTAAAGCAAAAGTGATTCTTCACCTCTCGGGCGCGCGGCGCGCGCGCACGATCGGACAAGCAGTTAACTACCGTTCTCCCCTTGTTCGAAGCTTACGACCGTCCCAGCTGCCGCCAGTTACCTTCCTATTGTTAAAGGACCTCAGGTTTGGTATAGTTAGGAAAATGCAATTTTCGACAAATTGTCATTTTATCTCCATAGAAAGAAAAAACTTAAGGCAATATGGACAACCTCTGGTGTTCTGTAAGAGATCCCAGTAGGCCTTTGTCAAAAAATGCTCTGGCATTCTTTATTAGGAACTTAATAAAGGAAGCTCATGTGGCATGCGATCAAGACCATTATAAGCTCCTGAAAGTCAAGGCTCATGAAGTGAGGGCCATCGCCACATCGTTGGCTTTCAAGAAGAATATGTTGCTATAGAATCTCATGAAAGCGACTTTTTGGAGATGCGACTCGGTCTTCGCCAACCACTACCTTAGAGACGTGAAGATTACGTATGAGAAGTGCTTTGGATTAGGCCCATATGTATCAGCGGATTCAGTGCTGGGGCAGGGAGCTGAAGCATATCCTTTTTAATTATTTCCCCTTTGTTTTTGGTTTTGTGTTTTAGGGTTGTATGGAAGAGGATGCAGGTAGGCATCTCTTTCAAGTCGTATTACTAACAATTAGTACTTTGGTTAGGTGATCTGAGTTGTCCTTGAGCTCCTTGCAATGGTAGTGGACAGATCCTAAATGGATTCTACCAAGTAAGCGGATACAGATCCCATTGGTAGACCCAAAGAGTCTTTTCAGCTGTAGGTCACGCCCTCGCTGTAGCTCTTCAGGTAACGCAGACTAATAGACAGTGACTATGAAGTCTTCTGCCTAAAACAGGTAAGAACCAAGGTTTTTATATCCTATAAAACAGTGTTGTTTCCCCTTCTTTGTACTTGAGTGTCTCTTCTCTCCACCAAGGGTGTCAATCAGCTAAGTATATATATCTGACAGGAAAGTTCATGTACAAAAATGATTGTTCATGAACCTTACCTGCCAGATATATATATAGCTGTATTCTCCGAAGTCCGACAGAATTTCAAAACTCCCGGCACACGCAGTGGTCGGCCAGGTGGTAGTACCCATTCCCGCCGCTGGGAGGCGCGTCAGGAACCATTCCCATTTTCTGTCAGATATTTTCTGTCGCCGGTGCAGCCAACAAGTGTTTTCTGCACCTCGTCATTGGATTTTGGAACTCTTTTTGTCACTTGAGTATCCCGATTGATTTTTTGGTTATTTGATTTGGATCGGTGGTTAGGCATACGCTAATTGTGGATTGATTTTGAATTTGGCTTGATTTTTCCTTTAACTTGAGATGTCTGGATCTAGTTCGACTAGCGCCAGAGTATGTGGTGTGGAAGAATGCAAGGTGAGGCTACCGAAATCTTCGGTAGACCCTCATACAGTGTGCGCTAATTGTCGGAAACATGTTTGTGTGTCTGATGATCGCTGCAATGAATGTGAGAGTATGTCTGATTCTGCGTGGAAGGCGTATGATCATATGTGTCAAAATAGAAAGAGATAGGGTAAGAAGGAGTGTAACGCCAGTTACACATCCAGTGGAATTTATCCCTCCTCCTACAAACCTGTGATGCCTTCGGGCCTGCATTAGTGTCTGTGGAGGGTAATACCCTATCAATGATTCTTGAATCTTTGTGTAGCCTGGAATCAAAAGTGCAAGCATTAGAAGTGTTAATAGTGCAGTGGTGTGTAGTGATAATGCTCCGAGTGTTGCGGAAGGGGGGGGGGTCGGACAAACGATCTTGACGTTCCTTCGGCAAGACCTGGGGGCGTTTCCCAGGCTTCCAAAGTTCGTAAAAACGGATCGTGAAAGAGTGTTTTTCGTCATCAGAATCGTCCTCCCCGCGCAGCGGTTGGAGCTTTCGGAAGCAATCGCGCCCTTTGAAGAGGACAAAGACGATAGATGTTGCACAAGCAGCCGCCGCCTTTGATTCCTCAGAGGAGGACGCTGCACATCCCTTAGCCCCTTCTGTTTTGCGGTCGTCTCCAGAAACAATTCGAAGACTCTCACCGAAAAAGAGAGCAAAGGTGCAAGATGTTTGCACAGGCGACCGGCACCTTTGGTCTGGGAAGGGAGAAAGACGCTTCACGTCCTTTCTCTTCTTCTGTGTTGCGATATTCGCCGGAGAGGATGTCTTTTGACGACAATGCTTTTGAGCGCCCTGGTTGCGCTAAGGATATACCTGTGGCGGTCCATGTGAGAAGGAGGAGGGCTTCCCCTCGCCCCTGTCTTCTCACAGGATCAGCCCTAAATCGAAGAAGATTGAGAATTTGCAACATCAAATTGCCTTATTAGTTGCAGAGAAAGAGGATAATTCAACGTCACAGGAGGAAGGATGATAAACTGCCAGTCAAGAGATACAGGCAGTCTCCTTCTCATCGCCTCGCTTTTTCTCCTGTTACCTCGCCTTCCAGATTTCGTGCACGAGGGTCTGCAGAGCACGACGTTAAGGCGGCAGCGAGACTTGACGCCAGGCCTGACGTTCGACTGGGCGCTCGGCTCGACGCCGGGCGGGACGCTCGGCTGGATGCAAGCGTGACGGCTCGGCAGGATTCTCGGCTGGACGCTCGGCTTGACGCAGGCATGGCGCGCAGCTGGACGCACGACGTATGTTTCTTCAGACATCGCCGAGATTCGAGGATAGTAATGAATCTGAAGAAGAAAACTTGTCGGAGGAATTAACTGAAGAACAATCATCAGCAGTATCTTCAGATTACCAGGTTTTGGTTCAATTGCTTCGAACCTCCCTTTGAAGAGAAGTTTAAACCTGAAGCCCCGCAGTCGCCTCCTTCACAATTACTATCGTCTAAGGCTATCAAGACTCCAGGATTGTTGAAGATGGCTACTTTCATTATCAACAAAAAGGGCTTTTAAGAAAATGCAGAATTGGATGGAGTCAAGAAAAGCCCGAAACAAGAACGCTTTCGCCTACCCCTTCAAGACTGACAGGGAAGGCAGGTCTTTGGTATGAGACAGGGGAGGAGATAGGTTTTAGAGCCCCCTCATCGTCCCAAGGTGACTTCGCTACCTGGTAGATGCACCGAAGAGATCCCTTTTGTCGACGACGAAAGTGCCCTGGACCCTTTCTGAGATGGACCATCATATGAAGGGACTCTTCCGTACGATAGAAGTTTTGCAACTTTTTGGATTGGTGTTTAGGGGTCTTGGATAACCGGTCGCGTAGTCCTGATTCGCTTAGCCTCGAGGAGCTGTCCAGCGTGCTTGTGCATGGACAAGGCCGTCAGGGATGGTTCGGAGGAGTTGGCTTCGCATTTCTGCACTTTGATTTTGAAGAAGAGAGCGGCCTATTGTGGTTTTACTGCAAAGGCGGTCTCTATCTCTCAAAAGGCAGAATTGTTGTTATGCGCCTCTTTCGAGCCATCTTTTTCCTCAGGCTATGGTCAAAGATCTGGCTGTCAGTCTACAAGAGAAGGCTACCCAAGGACCTCCTAGCTCAGTCGGCAAAGCGTACGGTTGTTTCTTCTACGTCGGCACGGCCGCAACCGTTCAAGAAGCAGAAGCCCTTTCGAGGTGCAGTTTCTCGAGAACATCTTCTCGAGGAAGTACACGTTCCAGAGGCAGAGTCTCGGCTAAGATCAGAGGAAAGAAATGAAACCAGATATCCTTCAGCCACCAGTAGGAGCCAGGCTTCGACTATTCTCAAAAGCTTGGATAGAAAGGAAGGCGGACAGCTGGTCGCTCAACGTCATCAAGCGGGGGTACAAGATTCCTTTCTTGAAACCTCCCCCACTGTGCACGACACCCAAGGATTTATCCCCTATTACCATCAGGAGAAGCACAAATACTTTCGATCTGCTCGAGCAGATGTTGGAAAAGAGAGCGGTGGAACAGGTCGTAAACCTGGAATCTCCAGGCTTCTACAACAGGATATTCCTGGGTGCCGAAAACAGTCAGGGAGGTTGGCGACCAGTCTTAGATGTGAGCAGTCTGAATCGGTTCGTACAGAAGCAGAAATTCAAGATGGAGACACCTCAGTCAGTTCTTGGGACCTTAAGACCAAACGATTGGATGGTTTCATTAGACCTTCAAGACGCGTATTTTCACGTCCCCATCCATCCACAGTCGATGAAGTATCTTCGGTTTGTCCTAAAAGGGACAGTTTATCAATTCAGGGCGCTTTGCTTCGGATTGAGCACTGCCCCTATGATCTTCACGACTTTAATGAAGAACGTGGCGAGGTGGCTTCATCTTGCAAATATCAGTGTCTCTATGTACCTGGACGACTGGCTCATTCGTGCCTCCACTCAAACGCGTGTCTGAAGGATCTTCAAACAACTTTATCGTTGGTGAAGTCCCTGGGACTACTGGTGAATTTCGAAAAGAACACATCTGATCCCAACCCAATCCATCTTGTATCTGGGGATTCAGATGGATTCAGTGGCTTTTCGAGCTTTTCCGTCCCAGGGACGTCAGCAGCAATGTTTAGACAAAGTGACAGCCTTCCTAAGGAAAGATTCGTGCTCGGTGAGGGAATGGATGAGCCTGCTGGGGACCATTTCCTCGCTGGAGAAGTTTGTTTCCTTGGGGAGACTGCACCTCAGACCGCTACATAATTTTTTCTCAAGGAAAATTGGAAAGAAAGCAAGAATCTGGATATGAGCTTAAAAATTTCAAGAGAGGTAAAACATCACTTAAAATGGTGGCTAGATCCAGTAAGTTGTCGGAGGGCGTGTCTCTCAAGCTTCAGAGCCCCGACCTAGTGTTGTTCTCCGACGCGTCCACCACGGGGTGGGGAGCAACATTAGGGGGGGGAAGAAGTGTCAGGCACCTGGAGAGGGGAACAGGTGTCTGGCACATAAACCTAAAGGAAATGGCAGCCATCTTTTTAGCTCTCCAGTTTTTCCAAGAAAAGTCTCTCATCGAATAGTCCAAGTCAACTCAGACAACACCACGCTCTGGCGTACTTGAAGAAGCAGGGAGGAACACAGTCTGGTCCCTTTTTGCACTGGCAAAGGAGATCTTGCTGTGGGCAAGGGCACTGGACGTCACGATCCTTACAAGGTTTGTAGCAGGAGTAGAGAACGTCCGGGCAGATCTCCTCAGCAGACGAGGTCAACTTCTGCCAACCGAGTGGACTCTGCATCAGGAGGTATGCCAAGAGCTGTGGGGGTTATGGGACGTCCGCTAGTGGACATCTTTTGCGACGTCCAGAACGAAGAGGCTTCCACTGTACTGCTCCCCAGTACTAGACCCAGCGGCAGTGGCGATAGACGCACTTCTCTGGGACTGGACGGGGATGGACCTGTACGCCTTTCCCCGTTCAAGATCCTAGGGGAAGTCATGAGGAAGTTTGCGGCGTCGGAAGGGACGAGAATGACTTTGATCGCCCGTTCTGGCCGGCGAGAGACTGGTTCACAGAGGTCATGGCCTTCGTAGTAGACTTCCGAGGACGCTTCCAGTAAGGACAGATCTACTCAGACAGCCCCACTTCGAGAGGTACCACAGAAATCTCTCCGCTCTGAGTCTGACTGCATTCAGACTATCCAAAAGTTGGCCAGAGCGAGAGGCTTTTCTAGGTCAGTGGCGAAAGCTATCGCCAGTGCAAGAAGAGCTTCATCCAATGCAGTGTACCAATCGAAGTGGGCAGTCTTCAGGAGTTGGTGCAAGAAGAACGGCATTTTCCTCCACCACGACCTCTGTGAGCCAGATTGCTGACTTCCTTTTGTATCTGAGAAGGGATCAAAAACTTGCAGTCTCTACAATCAAGGGGTATAGGAGTGTGCTTTCAATTGTCTTTAGGCACAGAGGCCTGGATTTGGCGGACAACAGAGACCTTCACGATCTCTTGAGATCTTTTGAAACAACGAAGGTTCAACAACCCAGGTTGCCGTTTTGGAACTTGGATGTAGTTCTGAAGTTCCTCATGTCCAGTCCATTCGAACCTATGCATACAGCTTCCCTGAAGGATGTACTAGAAAAGCTATCTTTCCATGGACTGCTCTGGCGACGGCGAAGAGAGTCAGCGAGGTACAAGCGATTAGCAAATACGTGGGCTTTAAAGGTTATAACGCGGTTTGTTCCTTGAGCCCAACGTTCCTGGCAAAAAATGAAAATCCGTCCAACCCTTGGCCTAGGACCTTCGAAATTAAAGGATGGCCGAAATCATTGGGCGTGAGCCAGAGAGAGTTCTGTGCCCTGTCAGGGCTCTAAAATTCTACCTAAAGAAGACTAAGGATTGTAGAGGTCTTTCGGATAACTTGTGGTGTTCGGTAAGGAAGCCAAATTTACCAATGTCGAAGAATGCTTTGGCTTTTTTCTTGAGGGACACCATCAAGGAAGCGCATTCATCCTGTCAAGAAAGTGATATGAAAATGTTGAAGGTGAATGCGCATGAAGTGAGGGCTATTTCTACGTCGGTAGCCTTCCAAAAGAACATGGCACTTAATGACATCTTGAATGCCACATTTTGGCGTAGTAATTCAGTGTTTGCCTCTCACTACCTTCGGGAGGTGAAGGACTACATACGAGAACTGTTGCTCTTTGGGCCCCATATGTCGCAGCAGACACTATATTGGGTACAGAGAGTAGCTCTTCCTATCATTTAGGAAATAATATGTTAGTTTGGACTTTTTAATTTTATTTCTTTTTAGTTTTTTATTTTTAGTTATTATTCTTATTTAGGTGTTTAGTTTTTATTGTGGTCTTGGGTCGGCCGCCTTAGGCGGACTTCCCTCCATTAGCCTTGGTTATACGAAGTTTAACCAGATAGGCTAGGTCAGGTGGTAATGTTTTTGCTTCGCCCTCATAATAGGGTAAAATGTTTTTGTCACATTGTGGTCATGCACCGTTGACAAATCATCTGGAGCGCACCAGCTATATAGGTCACGTCCTTGCTGGCACCTCCAGTGAAGCATTAACAGCATTCGGTGTCTAATCAACACCTATATGATCTGTCACATTGTGGTCACGCTCCCCGTGGCAGTTCATTAGAGCGCACCAGCTACACAGGTCACGTCCTTGCTGGCACCTCTAGGAATGCATTACCCAAAAAATTGGAGGTCTATAATGTAGGATCTAGTTGTTTTGTGGTCACGCCCCCGTTGACAGATCCTCTAGAACTCAACAGCATCGCAGGTCACTACCTTGCTGGAGTCTCTAGTAAAGCAGAAGCAGACTTGGGTGACGGTACTCACGAACGTCAGCTATGCTAACAGGTAAGGAACCAAGATATCAATCATGTAAATGGAATTGTTTCCCAAATCCGAGTCTGTCTCCCCCTTCCTCCAAAGGTGGGATTCAGCTATATATATATCTGGCAGGTAAGGTTCATGAACAAAATGATATTGTTATGATACAATAAAGTTTGTTCATACTTACCTGGCAGATATATAATAATCAAAGTGCCCACCCACCTCCCCTCAGGAGACAGTGGCACTAGAAATATCTGACAGAAAATGGGAATGGTTCCTGACGCCCGCCTCCAGCGGCGGGAATGGGTACTACCACCTGGCCGACCACTGCGTGTGCGGGAGTTTTTGAAATTCTGTCGGACTTCGGAGAATACAGCTATATATATATCTGCCAGGTAAGTATGAACAAACTTAATTGTATAATAACAATAACATATTATTAGTATACAATAAAGTTTTGTACATACTTACCTGGCAGATATATACGATTGATGGCCCGCCCAGCCTCCCCTCAGGAGACAGGTGGAAGAGAAAATCTGACAAGAAAGTGGGTTTGGTTCTTACACCCGCCACCCAGCAGCGGGTAAGGTAGATCACCTGACCTACCTGTCGCGTGTGCCGCGAGTTTTGAATTCTGTCGTGACGTCAGAGACGTAAGCTAAGTATATATCTGCCAGGTAAGTATGTACAAAACTTTATTGTATACTAACAATATCATTTTTATAATAAAATTTTATATGTACGTACAGTAGTAGTACTTACTCAGTAATTACGGATGTAAATGCGGCATAAACAGCATGAAGTTATCTGCTAGGAGTTCTTTGGTATTCCCATTAGTGGGCGGAACCAGTCACCTGAACTAAATCTGTGAAGCATTACCAGCGAATTTTTTTATTTTCACTCTGCTGAGGCAAGAAATTAACCAAGTACCTAATTACTAGGCAAGTACTATACAGTGGAACCTCGACATACGAAAGTCCCAACTTACAAAAAATTCAAGTTACGAAAGCAAAGACAAAGATTTTTTTGCCTCTGCATATGAAAATAATTCAGGTTACGAAAGGGTGCTACTGTAATGGCCCGAGATTCGCCCAGACCACCGAGAACAATATTAAAACTCGTGCGCCGCCAACTGAGTAGACTCGCCACCATCCTCCCGCTCTCCCATTGGTTCCTGATGCTAGTCACCGCCGTAAGATCCTGCCTCTATGTAAAGGTGTTCCTTGACCATTTTTTGCGGCAGCGTTATCGTAAACACTGGAATTCGTTCCTTCACATATATGTATTTCGTTTGTTAACGTAAATTCGTGTTAGTGATCTCGCTTTCATTGTACTGTAAGTTACTTTATCATGTTGTGTGTGAACTTAATTACTTGTTATTAGCCATTGGTCCCAAGAATGTTGCTGAAGTTCACAGAAAGAAGAGGGTGCTTTCTATGGAGAACGAAGATGGAGATAATCAAGAAGTGTTAATATTTTCTGCCATTTGTTAATGTGTTTCGTAAAGTTTAGTGTTAATGTTTTCTGCCATTTTTTAATGTGTTTCGTAAAGTTAAGTGTTTATGTTTTCTGCCATTTGTCCTCCTCCTCTGTCGCCACTTTCGGAGATCGCCTCACTCGAAAGTTAAGGTTGGGTTCCACATTTTACTACATATGTACGTACATGTACGTAAAGTATTTCTTGTACCATTTACACTAATACTTGTACCCTTTACACTAATACACTATTTACAGGTACGTACTACAGTAAAGGTTATGTTAGGTATAGAATGGTCCAAATTGTTGTATTTCATTGTTTATTGGTCAATTTAGCTTTATTATAAAATTTACTGTGGTGTTTTTGTAGGGCTTGGAACGAATTAGGCAATTTACATGTAAAATGGGGTTCAAGATACGAAAAAATCAGGTTACGAAGGCCACTTCGGAACAGATTAATTTCGTATCCTGAGGTACTACTGTATATAAAATTTTATTTTATCATAAAAATGTAATTTTTGGGGTGTGGAGTGCACCATTAATGTTAATTTTTTTAACCAGATTTAGTACATTGTTACTCTTGAAAAGAAATCAAGTGGAGGTTATGTCTCGTCATAACTTGTAAGGTTTCATTTAGACCTGTGTACAGAACTGTTTCTGATAAGTAACAGTATGTGTTATGCTCTTAGGGTTTTGAATTTGTTGGAGGTATGTGCACATCAAGTGCAGTTATCTTTTCCCTCTTTAATTACTGTGGCTACATGCTGTGCAATTTTCAAAGTTTGATGTTTAGACTCCTTGCGATTAATTTTTAGCTTCCCAAGAGTAACAACTAGAATAATAATAGGAATAAGAAGGATTTGTTATTCCAGACCTCTGAGTTTTATATAGATTCCAAGAGCAACTACTTTATACAATACTGGAATTTATATCATCAAACCAGTTGTATCGAACCATCTCTGACCAGAACTTTGCATGAGTATTATTTTATTCTACTCTATTTCATTTTTATTTAGGAATGTGATGAAACCACTAGGGCTTGTCCAAAGCAGTTATTTTTTAGTGAGAGGTAAAAAATTGGAGGGAAGTAAGGGTAAGAAAGTTGGACCGTTAGGTGTGAGACAACCAAAGTAAATGAATGAAAAGTGAAAAGCTGAATGTGTGGAAGGGATGCTTCACAATGCACACTGTAGGCAGGTGGTTTCTCACTCAGAGGCTCCTCATGCTTGAATGCAAGGTTTACTCTATATTTGTATTGGAACCTTGATTGTTGTTTAATTACTCCCTACTAAGTTATGCACATTATGGGGAAAATATTGTTTGTCTGTTTAAGTCCATTGAAATTGTGCATGTCATATTGAGAAGTGTGTTAATGTTTTGCAATTTTCTATTTTATTGGCTTTGTGGTCAGTTTTAGAAACTATCCAATAACAATTTGTTACATAATCATTGATTTTATTTTCCATCTATCTTTTCAGATCTAGCTGGAAATACAAAAAACTGTATGAGATTTGGCTTGTCAAGAATTTCCTCAAGAAACCAATGTTAGGAAAACAGTACTTTAAAATTTTTCTTCTTTATGTAGAGAACATGAAAGGCTTTTCAAAGCAGAGATGTCTGGAAAAGGTTCAAGCTATTGTTTCCAGTAACGAAAGCCGTAGTGAGACCGACGAGTCTCCAAAAGAACGAAGTATCAAGTTGAAGAGAGCAAAAGCTGTATTAAGGGTATTAAGCTAGTACTGCACTCCTTTGTTTTTGTCCCTTCTTAGAAGAGTTTTCATTTAGTTGTAGAGAACTTGGTTTAAATATGAAAATTTTATATTTTTCTAAACAAATTGTAAGGATACATATAGGCAATGGTGTCCACGCTCCTCCAGTCATATAGATGTTTCACCAAACCTTTAATAGCAGTAACTGTTTGTTTCATCTAGAATTACAGAAACAAACTAACCATAAGCCACTGGACAGTTGTACAAAGCATGTAGGAAATTCATTAAATGGTATTCATAATACTGTAACAAGAAACCATTACAGCTACTGACTCTTGTGGAAACTTGCCTCAAGTATCTGGGATTCTGTGGAGAACAAATTGAAAGGCTGGCCCTCTTAGGGTTTATACAGTTGACTAGCTATAATGTTCACAATGAGGAAGCAGTCCAGGCTAAAGAAGGGTGATGGCTGATATGGATAGGTTGGTAAAGGATATTGACTGTAGTTTATTATGAATTCTTCACTGGGGGAGAATAGTCATGGAGACATGAACTTTTCCAGACCTGGCAGTGAACTACTTAAAACCTTAGAATGCATGTTTTGGGCTTATAGTAGGAGTAAAAGGGCTTGTGTTGTTGATATATGTATCCCAGATATGCTGTGTATTACAGCCATGCATACCCCTCTTGCGAAGGAATCAAGCGGTAGTTTCTTACTGTGGTGTGATGTGCTTGTTCCAGGAAAATGATTTTACATGTGAACAATTGTAAGACCACTAATTAGTTTTTATAAGCTTATAGGCTTTGCTCTCCATGGCCTTCAGCCTTACTAAGCTATGCAGTCAGGATGTTGGTAAGCATTGATTTTCTGTTGTGCATCTTGAAGGAATTATTGATATGTATGCACCATCGGCTGTTCAACTAGTGATTTGTTTGTACTGTCATCAGTAGTGGACAGAAGAGCACCTCTGGCTGAGGATGAACTGGAGCATGGTCAAACAACAAGGTTGCATGTTGGCTCTTGCTGAACCTAGATATACTTAATGCTAAGCAAAAAGGAGTTGATGAACCAGTCCATTAAAATTTGCTTGTGAACATGACTTTTCTGTCACACTCATAGCTGACAGGTAAGTTCATCATTCATCATTGAAGGGAGCTTGATGCTACAGGTTTTTTCATAGTACAGTAGCGCACCAATATAAAGGACTGTTGTATATCGTACTTACGAATATATCGGTGCAAAATGGACATGTTGTTAGGGGTTTTGCCTTCGAACTGTTTTTTCAAATCAGGTGCTCATAGTTGGTACAACAGTGGCTTACAGGATCCCTTGTGTAATTGTTTCTGGTTCTGTTTCTTTATTTATTTATTTACATGGCTTTCAACTCTTAAAAATTATGTTAAAGCATGTACTGTCCTGCAGTATATTAATAAACAGCTGTTTGCTGACGTTAGCTACCGGAACTAACACATTTACTAGAAGTTGTGTTACAGTTGTCTTGTTAAAAACTTACTTATTTTCATTGTAATTCCATTAATAAAAATAAAATACATTTTTATTCATCCTTCACATAGTGGAGAAGGTGTTAGGAAAGTATGCCACTAACTTGAAGCAGCAGGTATTATAGCTATGGCGAAAGAAATGAATTATGAGCAGATTCCAAAATGATTTGTAGGCAAAAGCAGTGCCTGAACTGACAAAATCACACGTGCTTCATTTAATTTACTGCATGTATAAATAAATTACCAGTTGCAATTTTTAAGCCCAGATTTGATAATTTATGAAAGAAACATCTCTGAATTAAGTTTCATTCTGCAACCAAAGACAGTGATGATATCGGTCTGTTCATATTTTGTAATACAGTAATATAACAATAATACATGCAACATGATTAGATACAGGAAAACAAGTTTTATTAAAATTATCATTATTTTCAATACAGCTATTATTCAATTTGTGCAAATTGACTCTCTCTCTCTCTCTCTCTCTCAACATGTACAACCGAATCCAAAAACAGCTGATTGCAGTCATGTATTGTAACAATCAAGTAGAGAAGTCGTTAAAACTTGCTGATTCTCATGCATAGTGGCTTCATAAGTAAAATTACAAATAATGGATCGTATTCCTGTATAGATTTTTGCTGTTTACATTAATCTTGACATTTTAACCTAGGTAAATCATTGTTTTAAGCATTTTGTGGGCATATATATTTTTACATTACCTTGTAGGAAGGTAATGTAAAAATATTTTAAGGTGTTTTGGGATGTATTTTTGTTTGAAATTATATTAAATTGTTTTAGTATGATAATTTAAGGTATATTTTAGTTTGACCTATTAAAATAGGCAGTTAGAAGCATTTTAGTTGAAGGGGTATGGGGTATAAGTAGTATATTGCATAGCAAAAACACGCATTCTTATATATATACAGCAATATATCAGTTTCTTTTATAATGGTGTAGATTTGGATGCTTTTATCCATTCATATCGGTAAGCTACTGTACCAACAAACTTAGCTCATGATTGTAAACATTTTTACTTTGGTTTTCCCCTTACCTGTAAAGTTAATGGTCTCCACACTTCTCTTTCTTGTGCATTTTTTGCTCAATTGTTGTTCATGTATACATCTTCATCTGTCTGTTTTCTCTTCGATTTCCTAGGTCCTCCAAGAGGTCTGTCCTTTCTCATCATGTGCCCAGACTATCTCAATCTATGAGATGTCAGTTTTACAGCCACTGGATGCCCACATCACCAAATCCTCATATGATCTGCTCACTTTACTTTGTATGCTCATAACTTCTTCAAATCACCTGTTTTCCTTGTCAGTGCTTATGTTTCTCCTGCAGAGTAGTATAGGCCTTATCCACCCATCATAAGAGTGCTCTTCTCTACTAATGGGATACAGTATACTTTTATTTGCCAGTACATTAGTGCGGCTATCTCTCCCCGGTTCATCCATGCTCCAACTATTCTGATTTAAAATTTGCTTCCAAGTTAAAGTCATGAATTCTTTGCTTTATCTTGGACACTCATGGATAAATTATAGCATTCTTCAAACTATAAAGGCATACTTAAGTAATTTTGATCACTTTTTGAATTGACCACACCAGTTAGACCCAACAGATGCCTGATGTATAGCCTACATGATCCAGTCACTGCATGTACAGTATGGAGGTTAACACTAACAGTAATACATAACATGTAAAGGCCCAGGCCTCCACCAGCAGCTTATGACAAGTTTTGGAGTGAATGTTATGAATATTTTGTTAGCATTTGTTGAATTATTAGAATTTTGAAGAATTGTAAGTTTTAGATAAGATTGAATATTAGAGACTCACTGGTATGATTGAAGTACATACTTAATAATAATGGCTGTGCAGAAATGCAGCCATTTAATGGGACAGGCATAGGTACATGTTAGCATTGTTTTCATAGGCAGTATTTTTTGTACTATCAACATTCTAAGATCACCAGGAAAAGAATGCAGCAGTGTCAGATGTCTAAAATTTTTGCCTTGTCAGAGCTTGCTCAAGTAAAAAAAAAAAATTATTCATTTGAACATATTTGCAGTAGAAATGACAATTTTTGGCCACTGCTGCAAAACCTCACTTCCCTGACATGCAGATCAATCTAAAACAGTAACATTGGTGCTCACCTCAAGCAACCAGTCGCTGGAGATCATTGATAGCCCAGGGAATAGCCAAAGCAGATAAAATCTCCCCACCACCATCTTTACTCCCAGGTCAAGTAAACTGTTTATAACATTTTAAGATATTTCATATTAAAGAAAAAAGCTGCTAGAAATTATCCTATTGTTAAGATGGAAGGTTTGTTTGCGTATGAACAATTATTTTTCTCCACTAAATGATAAGCAGCTTATTTAACCTGCAGAGGCACTGCAAAAGTACAGTCATGTAACTCATAAATAAATGGATATGGACAATAATCAGATGGCTTGAAAAGCCATTCCTGCAGAACCATCCACACATTATGTTATTATTATACAAACTATAATTATTATTTCTAAAAAGCACGGAAAGAAAGGAAAGTCATTAAGAACCAAAATTTATTAGACAAGGGATTAACCTCGAGGGTGGGGTTTAAAATTATAATAGATCTAGCAGCGCTGTATTTTTCTCCTGGGCCCACCCTAGCAATCTTAGAATGTTGAGCAGACTACAGTATTTCCTGCAATTTTGTCATTTTTAACACTAATGTGGTACAATGTATGTGCTTATCCAGATTTACCATGTCATTTTACGTACTGTTTGGCTTCGTATATATTGTTGATTATTGTTTTTGTTGAATTTTGCCACATTCTCCATATTGAGAACTTATCATTACTATGCACTGGTGATTTGCAACCAGCGGTGGAAGTGCATTGTTGCTCAATCAAGATTTATCATTTTTGTAACCATGTTTTAATTCGTGCTATCCTTACCAGATTATGTTTCCTTAGTTTCTAAGGCTTATTATTGCAGTTACCCTTATAACTAAGTTGTTCCTGTGGAATTACAATCGCCTTTTGTATTGGAGTTTTCCTTAGCCTGTGTTGGGTTGGATGTTGAACTTAGTACAAGGTCGTTATCAGTGATGGAACTTCGGTCTTGACATTAGGATAAATCTTATAGCGCCAGCTGGAATTCTGATAAAATTAATAAATTGTGTACACAAGAAATGATTGGCATCTCGTGATCCCATGTTATTTTCTTGCTGCCTTTAAGAGAGGACACGTTTTGCTCTCTGTCCTTTTAAAGCTAGTTTAGTTTGCTCGCTTTTTCTTATCTTTCTGTTCTCACAACACCATTAATATCCAGAATTTCACACTTATCTACAGATGAGAGTCCATTGATGGCAAGTCAGTGTTTGTCCAACCAAAGGTCAAATCACAATGCTTCCAGGGGAGCCTTTGGCTATAGTTCTAAAATCTGTAACTGAAAACAGCTCAAGTGAGAGAAAGCCTGCAAATCCTGTGATGTGTAAAACTCCCTCTGGCTTGTTACCCTGATTCGAGATACCACGAGCCAGCAGTAACCACAACAGTTGGAATGACTTTGGAGTGTACTGTCAACAAGGTGGTTTAGATCAAGGAGCAGTGATTAGTTACTCAAAATCATTAAGCTCATTAATGATCCCATAAATACTTCATAAAAAGACTTCTGAAATTCTGTAGAGAGGCAGACACATCATTTGCGCTTGCTCTCGCGGCTGAAGACAAGAAGACAAACAATCAGACCAGGCAATAGGAGACCGCTGATTGTTAAACCACAAGCTAAGGTTGACTCGTACCTCTCAAAACTGATGTCTGCATTCCCACCGATTTTTGTATGATTGCCAGAAGCTGAACTGCTATACTACTATTTCCAAGCCTTCTAGTTATTGATTGATAGACTTTTGGCATACATGCCAAGCACTGGGGCAACTAATGCCATTCAGTGCTGAAACAGAAATTGACAGGGGAAAGGTGTAACGGGAGGAAAACCTCACGGTTGCACTATGAATCAGCTGCTATGAGAGGGTGGACAGTAAAATGGGAGATTGTGATTAAGAATGGAGGTACAGTAAAAGAATGAAAGGGGGTTGCAGATAGGGGCTGAAGGAATGCTACAAAGAACCTTAAGTAATGCCTACGTTGCACCACATGAGGTGCACAAATGGCACTACCCTACACGTTTTAGGAGTTTCCTCCCACGCTTCCTATTGTACTTCATTGAAGACTGCATTAATTCCTTTTTAATCCTTGCCCTTAGGTGCAGCGGTAATCTTGGTTTGATTACTACTCTCCAATACATCCATGGTAAATCCCCTTAGGGTATTTGGACTAAACAACATGGCAAAATCAATACAGAGTAAAATATCACCCTAACTTGTAACAAGACATTTGCAAAATTTTATTTGCAATTTTTGACGGTAGAAAGAAAAGAAGTAAAGTACATACACTATTGCAACTCCATTGGGTGTTTTTTTTTCCCCCCCTCATGTTGCATCATCCAGAGCTTTTATCTTTCTTAAGATAAGATCGCTACCTCCTTTTACATTGACCATGAGTCTCTCTCATATATGATATATAACATATATGTATCTATATCTATGTGTATGCACACACTTTATGTGCCCCAAGGGCAGCTTAGCTTGGATGTGAATCCTTAAGAGAACTGGCAAGATAGCTCAAAATCTGTACCACATTTGAGAAAAAAACCAATGTTTAAATCGTTACAAAGTGTAAAATGTTAGGAATGGTTTTAACATGATACAAATAATGGCTGGCAAGGTTATTTTAGCACTTGTTTTTTTTTTTTTTTTAAAAGGTCTGTAGCTTTCAAATACTAAATAAATTGATTGAGGTTTGATTTGGTAGTGCCACTTCCCACCCCTGCCCTGCCCAAAAATGACAAGAGCTTTTCTTAATACTATAGGGCACATTGAGAGGCTTGGATGAATCAGGAACACCCAGTATGTCTGCACGTTCTTGAAATGGAATATAGAATTTAGACCAAAGGCACACTCAGAAAACTCAAGTGGCCATTGTTTTTTTTGTTTGTATGGTGTTTTTACGTTGCATTGAACCAGTGGTTATTCACCACCGAGGTGAGAAGCAAACACCAAACCAACCACGCCACTGAGGCGCTTAAGTGGCCATTGACAGATGTTCTAACTTCTGGCAAGTGAATGCTTTAGCCAACCCATGTGGAGTTCAGTAAAACAAAAGATAGGACTTTCAAGGAGTTAGAAGAGAGAGAGAGAGAGAGAGCTTGATTCACTTTACATTGTCTACAAGTCTCACTCTTCTTTACTGCAGTAGATGTATCAGGGCAGGTAGAAGCATCAGAGGAGTATGGCCTATGCTTCATACTGTGGGGTATCTCCATAGGCGAGAGCTGCTGTAAGGATAGGCAGTGGTAAACCACAAACACTTGGCAGTGGTAAACCACAAACACTTGGCAGTGGTAAACCACAAACACTTGCCTCAGTCTCACCTGGGGAGTGCTTGACTCATACATTTGGGTGAACAATGTCACGTGAAGATGGTCACCAAGGACAAGAGAAACCACTGAACATTCTTTGGTTTCCTCCCCCACTGCCAAGGAAACCAACAAGGACACTTCAGACAGGCCCAGTCGGTGTAGAATAACAAAACTGTTACACTACCACCATGGACATCGGTGGCCAAGCACCCACTTGCATTTATCAAACTTGTATAGTTCATATTCAAATCTGCATTGGAAAAAAAAAATTTACACAGGTAATTTGAAAGATAAGAAGTTCCAACTTGATAATCAGTTAAGAGCACAAGAAGGGATCTTCACACGACTGAACCCAAAGAAAATGGGCCAGCTCATGGCTTCCTCCAATTAACAACAGTTTCCAGTTCATACAAAGGAATACAATATAAAAGGGTTGCTTTATATTTTTCCACAGGAAGGTTTTGCAAGCGCTGAAAAATTATGATATAGTGAAACAATATTCATAATAATTTTTTTATTCATACCTGTACAATATGATTAATTTACAATGAGTTTACAAGACAATGAAAATGAAAACAGTGATCAGAACCTTATATGGAGTTGTCAACAAAGAGTCTCATAATGGCACAAAATTTGTATCATAAATGTGATTACAAAAAATATATGGCTTTCTTACATAACATATACAGACAATTAGGAAACTTTTTGAGTGCCAAGAAGGATGTTATAGGTATACTCTGAGAGGCATCATAGATTAATATCACACATGCTCACTCGAGATTAAAGTTAAGTCCCTGTTGATTCTTGCAAAAATTGCAAAAGGTTATATTATCAATTGCAGGTTCTGCAATAACTGTACGATGAAGTAAACCTGAAATAATTAAGGATGGCCATGACCAAGTGCAGTGCATTGTGACTTCAACCAGCATCTTATTTGGTCCTAAGTAATTTCAATTTTAAGAGGATAAATGGAAACATAAACAAACGCAATGCGTTCAACTTTTGGGACTAAAAATTAAAAGTAAAAATTAAGCTAATTGACCTTACTTTATCAGGTATCTGTAGAACATAACTGCAAAATGCACATATCACTGGTTAGCAGTATTCAAAAATGATGGTACAAACATGGAATGGCTCTTAAAACTGATATATTAAAATTCTGAAACAGCTAATGCAGTGCACAATTAACATTCAGTCAACTAATAAAAAGGTCCAATGAAAAGTTTATACAAGATGCTAGACAGTTATGAATAAATCTAGTTCTGACATTCATGCCTGATTCCTGATTTTCATTGTTGGCAAGTCAATCATGATAATGAAATTATACAATCACATATACATATCAGTTACAAAAGAAGCAGTTATAAATTCAAAAGAATATGATACATTATTTATATAAATACCACCCATTATCATATATGAACTTAGATTTTGAAAATACAGAAATCTAAAATTTAAAAGAATACATATTACAAGAAAATATTTACTGTGTACATTATGTGGATGAACTGACTTGTGGCTTTTTGGAGCAAGTCTAAAGGAAAATTCATCTTACCAAAGGGGAACCTACAGCCAACAATTCAGGTTCAACCACTAGATGCTCTGGATCTTTTTACATTTGTTAACAGTTCTTACCGAACTTTGAGCAGTGTAAATTGCATCAGCGCAATTTACTTAATCCAAACTGATGAAAAGTTTATATAAAATATACTAAGCAACAAGGTTCAAGTTGCTACCACAATGCACAGCCTACCCATACACCTTACTATGGGTCAGTTAGACATTACTGCACCAGTCATAATAAGGGAAATCACGTATGCGACTTGTTATAAATATAGGAAAGAGAATTCAGAACAGCATGGTCTTCAATGTGAAACCATTTACATAAAATGAGAGTAGTTTATTTTTCTCTTAAGGTAAAATAGCAAAACATAATCAACTTGAAAAAATATTTTTTTTTTTTTATATTTGCAACTGCTCAGTTATGTAAATTGGTAATAATTGTATTATACTACCTAGTCTCTAAGCCTCCATTATAAAGATGGATCCTGAGGAATCAGCGTTTCTGTACTAACAGGAAACCGAGCAAAATGCACCACATCTCTATCTTCATCTTGCTGCAATTTTTTTATAGTTTCTTGTACGCTTATGGCTGCATAATTTTCAGGATTCTGGCAGTAATCTGTGAACATCCCAAAATGAGGAAAAAATAAATGCATTACAGACTTGAGCCTAGTCATTAACAATTCATTTTATGGAGTAAAAATTTTTATTAAGGGCACAAACCCAGAGCCTACCACAAAATGATTTTCCCGTAAACCCAGAGTTCTACCACAAAATGATTTTCCCGTAAACCCAGAGTTCTACCACAAAATGATTTTCCCGTAAGTGACAGGTGAAAAGCACGAGAGGAACCTGGATGAGAGCAGCAAAAGAAATACATAAAAAGTAAATAAAGGATTTGTGATGGAAGAATGAAAAATATAAAATGAATAATGTCTGCATTTCAGACACTGAATGAGGCTGGTTCATCATTTTACTTAACTTCATCTTTGCCCTATTTTTTTTGTTGTTGAAAATTTTCCATGTTGCACTCCAGGTAGCTAGTTGAAAGCTCTCAGGAAAATTTTAAACCTACTGCCTGGCTACTACTCTTACTTTTTTTTTTTTTTTTTTAATGTATGTAATTGTTTTTATAAAATATATTTGTCAACAACATATGTTTGGGCAAAAAGACCCTTCTTCTGTAGTTTTGAAGTATATCCAGATATATTTTGAAAATCTACACACTATACTCTTGGTTGAGAATAAACTAAGAGATAAACTACTACTACTACCAACAGGAATGAAATATGTCTGAAATGTATAATCCTTCAACACTCCTATATTACAAATAACAATAATAATGATAACAAAACAAGAATACTTACCAAGGCAATTAATATGAGTTGCCAACATTTTTGCAACAGCAATACGAACATTTGGTACTTTATCATTTGCTAACATAAGCATATCTGGCAAGAACAGTCGACACCAGTCTGATACTGGTAGAGACCTTTCTGCAACCAGCTGACCACTTAAAAATGCATAGGACTGCCTTCTTGACCATGTGGTTGACTGTGCAAATGTCTCCCTTAACTGCTGACTTAGATCCACAATGTCATCTGGGTCCCCTTCACAGCCAAGTTGTCGGACAAGTTGACACACCTGCATACAATATGCATTATCAACTTAAATGCTTCAAATTACATTCTGTAACAAAATGTCTAGTACATCAAGTATTTCTCCTCATTTGTTCAATTTGTAATCTTATGAACATTACAAGCAAACACCCTTCTCAGAAAAGATGTAGAAAATTTTCCTTTATTAAATGTCATTTCAGCCTATATTAATATGATACCATTTCGCAATAACGCTTCTTCAAACTACTGAGGCAGCAGAGAGACATGAACAGGAGAAAAGCTTAAGGCTTCTCGATTGCCCAAAAGCTACAAAAAATTAAAAACAATTTGAAGTACTTACAACATTGTAACATGTTCGTCTGATGTGTACAACTTTATCAGCCATAAGTATTAAAGCTATAGGCACCAAGTAAAGCAAGCAATCATCAGCTGAGAACAAGTCTATGATGTCAGACAGCTGAATTGCCAATTCTAATCTAAATCGCCAGTTATTTTCGTTGTCAGTGCGCAGAAACTCATCCATGCGCGGCAGGTACTCTCTGCGATTCCTAGGTTTCAAAAGTCGAAGAAAATGTGCCAAATGTTTCAGAACACCAATCCGCACTTCATCCAAATCTTTGATAAAACCATTGAAAACTGGCACAAGGTCACTTTGCGAAATTTCCTCTCCTAATATAACAGCCAACTCATGTATGCTAAACGCCAAAGTTCGTCTAACTTTCCACTGAAAAACAAAATATTAAGAGAAATTAGTATCACTACCACTATCAATCCTCAAGTGGTTTTTCACTTGACTTGCTGACAAGCTAAAAGTAATGGCATAAAGTTCAAAGTCACAGAAAAACTGACACAGTAACCACATAACATATGACGGTGGATTAGAGTGAAAAAAGATGAAAAAACCTCAATATATCCAAATTATATCACTTGTCTGCACATCCAAAGTGACTAGCCTACAACCAAATCGCAATTGATACACAACTTTTTCTGTTTTTATAAATGTATGTCCACATACAAAATCCATAAGTTTAAAATAAAGCAGTTATTCCTATCAAGTTCTGAACTATCAATTCTATTGGTAGGGTTGGAAAATGCACTTTTATCAATATTTAATAATCTTGATATAGGAAATACTGAAAAATTTATTTTACATTTGTCATGCTATATTATTTTCATTTGTTAATTTGTTAAATATTTTCATATTAATATGTTAACCACCAAAATTTATCTAATGCCAAATAGTTACTTCAAAGGTGTGTCGTTTTAGATCCCCCCCCAAACCATAAGGTATCCTAGGTTCAGCTAGCCAGAGGCCTACAGACTACTGCCTCTCAATTGCTCCATCCTAACTACATTGTGAACTGAAAATTTTATGCTTCAAAAATGGGGAATAAAAAAATTATGATAAATTAATTATTAAATTATGATAACCTTAATTATTTCCCATGAAAATCATATTGTTTAAAGTAAAGTACAATGACGAATTTCTCTTTAAAGTGGATGCTATCAAGGAAATAAGTGTATCACCCCCATAATCACTTACATGCATGTCTCCAGCCAATGTTTCATATGTATCTTTTAAAACTGGCCAATTTTCTCTACCCAAAGTTAATGCCACAGCTGGTAACGAATAGGCACAATGTCTTGTAAGCTCATTATCAACAGTTTCAGCTCTCACTGGGTCTGTCATGCTTATGTAATGTTCCAACAAGGTCTGAAAAAAAAAGAGGAGAAAAAAGGTGTTAAAATAATAAATATAAAAACATGGATTTATATCAACAATTTAGGATTTACTCTAGTTTGTCTGGAAAAAAACTGTTCAGATATCAAACAGATAATCTAAAAATTTCTATTTAAAGCCAGATCAAATTCATGTCAAAAAAGGGAGTAAAAAGGTGCTCTCATAATAAATATAAAATCTTGGATTTATATTAATAATTTAGGATTTACTCTAGTTTGAGTCTGGGAAAAACAGAACTGTTCCGATAACAAATAGATAATCTTGAATTTCTATGCGAGGTCAGACTCAAAATTTAGTCAAAACAAGAAAATATTCAAAACTCACTTTAGGTACAATGTCTTGATACAGACTAAATTCAGAGGACCCTGTAGAATGGTCAGTTATAGCAGAAGACATCTGTTCCGACGTTGCTGAAAATATGCCATCCGGCGAGTCCATTATCCCAGCAAATGGATCACTTCTTCTCTGAGATAACAGAGACGGCTGAGGAGGTAAACTTTGCCCTGAGTTTGGCATATTTACAGAACAATCACTTGGGGACACTACATCCATTTCACGTTTTTTAAGTTCAGTTACAGTTCCACCAGACATACTAACACGGGCCTGAGTGAGACGTGAGGCAAGGATTGAGGGTTGAGGATCATTCTTATGTTGAACAGATGTAACAGATGCAGCACAAACTTGGGCATATGTAGCTTGTTGTTGGGGTCCTGTTACTCTTACAACATCTGCACTCTGTTACAGGGAATATGAACAACAAAATGAGCAGAGAAACTTAAACTTGCCTCATATTAATAATGTGAAGAATTAAATATGTATACATGCATTAATGTCATAAATCAGCACACAAAATAAATAAAAGTAGCCTCTTTAACTTTACTTGCATTATATGACTGAGTACAGTGAATAGTGACAAGAAAAATTCTGATTAATACAAAGACTGAAGGTCTGAGAACTTTGCAATACTGGCAAATTAGAGTATTTAAGAAAATGATACCAGCAATGATCTGGACACTGTGGAAGTACCATAAAACTGAAAAACCTTGTGTTAAAATCTCAATTACAAAACAGTTTCTAGTTACCTCAGACTCCTGGTTAATTGACTTCACATCACCAGTACATTCATCATCCGTACTACTTTCCGATGTTGTCACTCCTTCTAAAGAAGCTGCTAATGCCTCTAAATCAGCCTGTAACACATAAATTGATTTAACATTGTCTCTACATTAAGATTTACAATCCATCCACTTTCACATGTACAGTAATAACACTTACACAGGTAAAAAGCAAGTACTACAATGTACAGTATATCAAATAACTATAGCTACAATTGCATTCACGTAGTCATATGCTGCGTATATCACCAAATGTACTAAACAGTATTCTCAACATGTGACCATGAATAAGTTTCCAAACTAACATTAATTCTAACAAGAGACCATCGCACAAGCTAGACACAGAAAGGGTGTGTACAATGTATGCACAAAGTTTATTTACACATACTCAACATATGGGGGGATGATCACATAATGATTGTTTATGTAATTGAGCATCATGTAAAAAATGGAACAACAGATGGTTTCATTTCATCTTAACATTGGTTAATAGTGAAAATGGAAGGGGAATAAATGGCAATAGTATTGCTGTGCACAAAATATCATGAATGAAACAGCACCCAATAGTCAATTATTTTGTCCAGTTGCAGTTCATGGTAATTGAAGTATTAATGCACTGTCAATGTTGTTATAAGTTATAATTAAAAATGCACTGTCAATGTTGTTATAAGTTATCATTAAAGACATAACAAATTGTTAGAAAACTGTCCTGCAGACATAACTTCTATTAGATACTGAAGATGGTTATACTTGAGAAACTAAACATTTGTGTGTAACTGCTAGCTACATTCAGAAATAAGCCATTACATACCTTCAAGAAAATTTCAGCAATCAAAAGCATAAAGAAATAGAATATACTTGAAAATATTAGTCAGTGTACATGCTCACAATGAAATCTGTAAATGGAAAAGTGTACCACCGAGAAAAATTCGGCAAATTATTTTAAACATTATACATAGTAACAAAAGCTAATTTCATAACGCAAAACTCAAATGGAAAAATGAGAGGAATGTCTCGCTCTTCTAGCAATTATGGATGCTATATTACACAAGGAAGCCTCTTTCTCACCTCAACTGTAGCACCAGGCTCCTTGTCCAACCTTGGCTGCTTTTCTTGTTGTGGGGTAGTGGTGGTCGTTGTGGTATTTGAGGATGGCGGTGAAGAGGATGAGGAAGCAAGGGTTATGTTAGGATTTTCAGTATCAGTAGCCATGGTAAGATTCACTTGAGACTGGTAAGTTCCATTATTCTCTTGAACCTTTGCTTTGACACATACATTGGTAGTTTGTCCCATAATATCAATATCCACTTCTATTTGAGGGATAGGTAGTTCAATGGGCATTATAGGTGTGCGCCAATAATTGAATGTGTTGAATGCAGGGTTGTTATCAAGATGGACGTGAAGATGACCCTCTGTACCTGACACAGTAAGGGAATTACTCTGAGACTGGACACCATCCACAGGACTTGGGAGTGTGTTTGGGGGTATGGCTGGTACACTGGATTGCACATTTACTTCATGTTGACTTAAGGTTGACTGCTGGGGGAATGAAGGGGATGAAGACTTTGTGGAGAGAGATGTTGAGGTACTGGTTATTGCTTCTACCTCATTGCTGGAGCTGTTTTCCTCTATGCTTGCAAACAGATATGCCCTTGCTCTTCTCTCTTCTGCACTTTCGCTATGGACAGGATCAGGATTTACAGTGTCACTGGGCTCATTCAATTCTTCCACATCCATGGGCTCACTTTCTAGACAATCTATTCCTGACGTCCCACCTCCATCTGCCTCACCTTTACCATAATCTTGCTGCTCAGGAGGAGGTAAGGAATCTGAGGAAGTTTTAGCCTTTTCTTTTTTATCCTCTTCACTTTCACTATCACCTCTTTCTTGTGTACTGCAATTTTTTTCCCTGTAGGAATAAATAAGATCTTTTGTAACATGCAAGTTAATGTATGTTATGTACACATATGCACAATTCGTCTCTCTTCAGTAGCTAAAGTGTGAATGTCGCACAGGCGGTTATGCTGATTTTTTCTGTGGAGCAGCCTGCTGTTAAGAAAACTGACAATGCTGGAGGTAACACCGACATTACAATCAGTGCAACATTCAAATTCAACTACTAAATCATCAACTTTTTCATTCACACACAATGCTTACCACTGTGTCATTCACCTCTATCTATCACACACATTCCTCCTGGTTGTTGTTAGATCTTCCCTTCAAATACAATCCATCTATCCAATAATTCTACATCTTACCTCCTAGCATTTAAAAATTACACTTTTCCATTGATATGTCATCCTCAATTGCTACAGCCCAACCACCTCAAAACACCTGTAATCCATCCTTTCACATTTCCTAACATTTTCACCACTTCTACATATCTCTTCATTTCTAACTTTTTTTTTTTTCTTCTTATGCCTCATATACTTTATACTGTTCAAATAGCTTATCTCAATAAGTAACCTTCTAACCAGATATTCTCATTACTTTTCATAAAAACTGTCTATTATATATATATAACACAACCTTTTCATTTACTTTCAAATTTACCCACACTCTATTCCCTGCACTGATCTTTCTATACCAATACGTGTTACCTCATACTCAAAATCCTAGAGCACAGCATCTCTTTTAAAAACCCATAAATCCAGGAGTCTTTTCCATTTCAACCTTAATTGTCTTATTTAACGTCTGCAAGTGTCATGTCCACACATAACTGTATTTGTTACTTTAGATTTATTTTGAAGATCCACTTACTTAAAATCTTAACATAGTTGTTTAGGATATAGCTATAATAAAATACTGAGGTAAATGAAGATGAAAATATTCTTTTTTGTCTGTAAAATTTTCACCTCAAAAGCTTGAATGAAATGAACTAATGGCTCTAGAGTGAGTAACAAACATTTGAAGCATTAACAGCCTCCACTAGACTTACATCAACTAAAGTCACCTTTGAAATAATCGAGCAAAATTCAACCCATATGAACAACAATTCACAGGAAATTTGATGGTGGTAAGTTTCAAAATTCTAAAAACATTACATAAATTATTTTAACATTTCAATTACACATATAAACACGATACATTTCTTATAAATGCTGAGTAATATGTTTTAATGTAATTGAAACCCATTAGCTATCATGAAAAGAAATAATAAACAAGTTTAACAATATTATGCCACTTACTGGATAAATTCCACTTCTAACTGTGTATCTCATTAAAAACCATATGGAAAAGTGAAACTAAGTAAATGTTTTGGTGAAAATTACCCATCAACAAAAGAAAGTAATATTTAGCATTTACATAACACACTATGAAATTAATACATAAGAAAAACTGCACATGGAACTTGTTAGCATCATTAGTATTATACAATGTGATGGCCAAATTCAGGAAAGGTTGTGGTCAAAAGCAGAAAGCAAATTAGACTACGATCAAGGAGGAAACCTCCTAACACAAGGAATATAAAAATCATAATGCCCTGTAAATTACATATACACTATTCATGGACACGGTTAGGGAACAAAAAATAAGGGGGCTGAAAACCATCGGTAGATGACGGCGGAGGGAATATTTGCATGTTTTTGTACAACTTCGTGGGCCATGACCCTGCACCCGTAACCCCTTCCAGCTGCTGCTACCAACAGCTGTGCAGCTGTCGTCCGACCATCAACCACAACTAAAATTACCGCGCTCTCCGTGGAATTCTTCCTTCGACAACAAGGGCAAGAGGACACGGCAACTGAACTGAACTGATCCTCTCGAATGTCTCGCATTTTCGGCAACATCGCTGCGAATTCTTGTCAGAAAACTCCGTCAGTTCCCGACTCTACTAAAGGGCGGCATCTCGAGGCTCTCCTCGCAGAATAGAGACGAAAGAAGGGTTGGAGAGTATGGAGACCAAATGGCATAGTAAACACGTGTGCCCATAGCATTCAACCCCCACCTTACCCCTTCTAACTCGATATCTGCCACAAGCCCTCTCTGTAAGTCACATCCGCTTGGAACAAATGCCGTACAAAAAAAAAAGGGTCCGAAAACCCGCCCCTCCCCAACTTCTGAACGCAGGCGTTAGTTACCTTTCCAACTAAAATGGAAAATATGCGGCCAATACTACACAATTTTAGCAGCACTCAATCTCAAATTATCAACACCCACAGCAAAGGTTAGAAAAAAACACCGAATACAATTTTGACCGTTTCGATACTGAATTTACTTCCTTTCCAATCTCTGCAAACATACAAGACGTCAAAGGATTCCAGGACAGAAGAGTAAGAACTAAATACGCACACACAAGCAACTTAGACCGCAATAATAATAAATAAAATACTAACATTAAGATTTACCTCCGAATTATGCTTGTGTCTACTTCTTAAGTCTTCACCATTTTCTTTGCACGTTAGGTTACTACAATGTTGGAGTAAATATTACAAGAATTTGCGCATGCGTGCGCATACAAGTATTACGCCGCATTTTGTAATAAATTACACCCAAGGCATAACGAACTGTACATTAAATGAGACCTGATGCTTAACGTTCGTGAACATGAGAAAAAAAAATCACGTTATTCTAGAAAATCACAATCGTTGTTTTCTGGTCTATTTATAAAATCACAAATCAATTGACCACTTTAAAACAACACCGAAAAATAAAACGAGAATAAGAGTTCCCTAACACAAAAGTCCGAGAGAACACACGGCCACGTGTTTATGAAGTTACGCGAAGCCTGCCATTTTGTTCAAAACAGGCTACATTGATCCATAAAAATAAAGACATACGGATGAACTCTAACGATCAGGCAGGCAGCAGAAGCCATGGGCGCAGGCCAGCGAACAATGCAAAAGGAAATGAAATACTTAATGACCTTAAATAACATGCTATTTCCCTCCGGTGGCCTGGGTAAAACCAACAAATGGTTAACCCACGCTTTCCTGTGGGATATCTATCTGGCTGTTGACTTTTCCATTGGATATCTCCCATTGTCCCTATCACACTACGCTTTGTCCGCCACACCTAAACGTGTCAGTTTCCTTCTAACTACAATAAGCAAGCCAGCGCGCGCATACACCAAATTCCCGTGACCATATACTACTACCAATTTCGTCGGAATGATGTGTAAAACGTCAGCTCGACGGATATAAAATCGCTCATAAAATGATCTGCTTAATCGCGGGAGGATAAAAAAAAACACACTGCTTGGTAATTAAGACTAAATCTATTATCCAGCTAGGTCGGTTTGTCAACGACTGAGCTTGTTCGCCAGGGTCGAATAAACTTTGCAAAAAATGCACTACTGCGCTGCAATAGCAGTTAAAAACATAACTACTCTCATACAGGCGGCAGTTTATATGGAAGAACACGCAAACGTCAATTCCCATTTCCTCTACGTAATAATAAAAGAAGTGACAACACCTTTTATTACATCGGCGAAGAAACAGCAAAGAAGGACGAGGAAAGAAGACCCGCGCATAATCATAATATCACCCCATAGGAACAGACAGAGAAAAGGAAACGAACAGCTGTAATTATAACAGGAACTTCCTCCTCCCCTATCCCGACGCCATCTCTCTCTCTCTCTCTCTCTCTCTCTCTCTCTCTCTGGAACAGCTGTTCATGTCTTTAAATCCCTCTTCGCGAATCCTAACTTCCAGTTCCCCCTGAATTCTATTGAAAACGACGCCAAATAGCTGCAAAAAAACATTCAACTATGCTGAATAGCAGATGTGGAAAATAAATTGTATTAGCACTGTCTTCACAACTACGGTGAATGGCCAAAGAGGATAAGAATTCTTATCACTATACAAAATCGGAATTACTAGTAGACGATGTTGAAATTAACAAACCGGAAGAAAAATAAACTAAAACCAGCCAATTAGTACATATGAACAGTTAAAATACTTCACGTACTAAACACGAAATTAAGAGAGTAAAAAAAAATAAATAAAAGACAACTTCAAACTACCTCGAATTAGTATAGGAAAACTTTCATAGACTTCCTGATGCCAACTGCGCTCCCTCCCTCCCGCCCGCTCCCACCCCCCTGCCCCCCCCACCCCCCCCCCCCTCCCAATCCCAACCCCATCCCTCCCTCCCTCCCACCCAGCCTCCTTTCCATCAGCCCCTCCCTTTCTATACCATGCTAAAGTGAATGGGGCCCAAAAATAGATACCAACCACCACAACCACAATCACCTCCTCCTCCTCCTCCTCCTCAAACCCCCCAACGACATCTACATCAACCCCCTGCGACGACGACGGCTCTTCCTTCCCTCCCCCTTTTTTCCCTTCTCGTCGTTTGTCTAGCGCTGCTGCTGCTGCTGTTCAGTCTCGTCGTCATCCGTCGTCCTGTTTCTTATTTCAATAAATAATACCTTTACAGGTGTGAATTGTCAAGCGACGAAGACATCTCGTATGATAATGAAGACGTAGCTACTGTTAGGATTTGCATGATACGAGTCACTACTGATCTACAAAGCATCGCAGCGTCTAAACTTCGACTACTACTAGCTGAAGTTCCTGCAGTAAACAGTGCCGCCAATCATTGGTCATATTTACTAAAATGGCCTCTTCCTTTCTTCTACGTCGTTGAACTAATTAATTTGCGTATGATCTACTGTTGATGGATAACCAACGCCAAATGTGTTACTCACTACAAGAAAGCTTGCCGTTTTTTTAATGCAATTTCGTTACAGTGCTATACTATTACAGTTGAAAGATATTCATCTCACTACACATCAAGAAATAAATTACATAACATACGTCTCCACTGTGGTCACTTAATAAAAAAATAGCAAATGAAAATCTGGTCATCAATGACGCTTTACATAATTATGTATTTATGTGGAAGAGGAGAGAGGAACAGAACTGTTGCATTCAACACTACGTAGCATGAACACAAGCGAAACATACCTAATTAGAAATGAACTTGCTAAACAGATTTCCACATTGCAGAATGTCCCAATGATAGAAAAAACCTAAGACGAACCTATGTAAATACCCCAAAAAACCAATCGATACATATGAGAAAGGAACACTATATAAGTTAAAGTAAAGGTGCATTCAAGAAAATATTGCAACTTCTGTAAATATTAATAAAATAATATCCATAACTATCAGGGTCTCCGGTCTCAAACCTGCCAGCTGACGTGTACTAAAAGATATAAACAACGCAATTTCCCACCTACGCACCTAGGTAGAGATTTAAGTGTATGTGTGGGTGCGTGTGTCATATTACGCCGCACATAGTACAGTAGTATGTTTATGTACAGAGTACACAAACTTTTCACTCTCGACGTATGCAGAGTATATTATCTTAGGCCCACAACCCACCTTTCCAATGTGAACACAACTCCCACATCCTGTTCTTTCCTTCCTTCCTTCCTTCCCATGTGGGTGCTTATCTCACAGCAACCGCTCCCCCCCCCCCCCCCCCCCCCCACACCTCTCCCACAATTTCTTTCACCCTCCCTTCCTTTCCTTTCCTGCCCTTCAAGTCGCCTCGTGGCCTTCCTCAAAGTAAACTTCCGGCGTAACCTATAGCATTAGCCTGAACCACACGCGCCCTCATGGAAAAATGTATTGGAGGGATCGAGGTAGGGTGGAGGGAAAAAAAAAAAGACAATGACACCCGAAACCAACTACAGTCCCACGCACATGTACGTAGAGGGCAAGACAATGTTGGATTGTCAGGAAAATATAGGGGAGGGTCTTTCACTGATCTACTAAACTTACGTTATAATGAAAAACTGAATACCAGCCATCTTCTACCATGACACTACAATGTGGCCTACCTTTATACGATACTAAAATCACCAGTCTTAAGATACCCCTAGATATGTTGTTTAACTGCCATATCTAATAATAACCAAATGACAAAAAGTCATACACTAAAGGGAAACGTATTTTCCCGACGTCATGCGTAAACTAATCACACATGTGCCGTTCCTATAGTTATTAACCGCGGTGGTACTTAGCACGGCTCACTAGTTGCAAAAGACGTTCAAGATCAGTAGGTCGAGACGGCCGTCAGACCTTCGGAAGATTTCTTACAGAGGAGGGCGGCACCAAAAGAACGTCCCAAATAATCATTTCCGTAAATAAAGTACTGGGGAACACAAATGAGATATCGCTCTCTCTCTCTCTCTCGCTCTCTCTCTCTCTCTCTCTCCCCAGCTTCTTCCTCCAACCTTACGGCAAAGGCAAAACAGGCCCACTTAGGCTTAGCCAATAGCGCCATTACCCAGCCTCACATCTGCAAACTGTTAGCTTGCTTATTCTGGAGATACGATCCCGAAGGGAAGGAAGGAAGGAAGGCCTCCCTAAAACTCAGGACGTAAATCAAACTGAGCAGTAGTACCGAAAATCACTTTCGACTTCCGCATCTTATTTTCAAACAAGAAAATGAGATGTGTTGCATATGCATGTACACCACGTACACACACACACAGAGCATGTATTGGTGTATATAGTTAAGACTGTACAATTACAAAGGTGCACATAAGCACACAAAACTGTCTAATTCCATAATTAAAAACAAGTAATGGCTACATATAATTTCCCTCACGTACCATCAAACAATTTATGATATAGACGTCAAGTCAAGTCACTAATATAGCTAGCTGAAATATAAACACATGGTTAGGCTACTCTAGCAAACACATCCATTCTCATTCTCGCCTTTGGCATTTAATTCATTACGTATTTTAGGTGTTAACAGAATCACTCGAGGGGCAAAATAAAAATTGCACTCATCACACTTTTAACACGGTAAGATTTGCGGAACTAGTTTACTAAGATCTGGGTTTATTATTAATACCACAAAATACGAACGCTTGCACGCGCTTTCACTGACCCGGTTCCTTCATGAAGCCACACAGAACACTTGTACTCACTTTGTAAGGTAGGAGCTGGGAATCTGAGGTGTACCGATGACCAAGACGCCGTCTTCATTGTAGTGCAATCCTGTAACGGACGCATCTGCAAAAGTACTGATGAAAGGACCAAGGTTCTGAAACGCAGCGACGCGGACCCACCTGAGAAGAGGACACGGAAAGCCTTCTTACTTGCAAAGTCTACATACACACTGGAGCCCGAGCCTACATTTGCTAATCTGAGCCGAATAACATTCATTACTGAAAACCATCTCTTTTATTTAAAATATGACCAAGTCTTAAGCGAGTCGAATTATAAATATACTTTAGTCTTGTGCTTGAGGTAACTTGTAGTCACTAAGTAAAAGCAAGGATGATAACCCAGCCACTACAGAACTATCATGAAATTTTATCAGGAAATGTGCAAAGTTGCATGGAATGAATACAAACAGCTTGTCCAAATTGTGAAATCTAATCTTGCCTCGCTACACCACGACTGCAGTAATTCAAACCATAAGAAAAAGAAATAATGAAGGTTTTCTTGTTAAGCTTATTAGTAGAATTTAATTTGTTCACTTGATATACAAAACTACTATGAGTATTTAATTTGTTCACTCAATGTGGAAGGAGCTTTTTGTCTTATGTCTACTTTCCGTTTAATGTACATTATAAAAATATAGATTAAAAAAAAACTATTTTCTTTCACAGAAAGCATGTGAAAGGAGCTTTTTGTCTTATGTCTACTTTTCGTTTATTGTACATTATAAAAATAGGGGACTAAAAAAACTATTTTCATTCACAAAAAGCATATGTATGTCTTGGAACCTAGCAAATTAATATTCAGCGGATCCTCTAGTCATTCCTCGAAGGTAGCAAAGCAGTTAAAGGGCGGCAATACTTTCTCTTTACCTGCTCTGGTCTGTGAGCAAAGAGACGAAAACGGGAGATAATTTATTTTTTCTGGTCTCTAGCGAACATGCGCATGAGACGCCCATGAAGACTTCTGCGCAAGCTTTACGAACTCCCCAAACGCCGTCCTCACACAAGCACACGAATTTTGAAACCTGGAAGAAACAAGAAAGACAGTTTAAAATTTAACATAGAGCAGTGTAGTATATACAGAGAAATTTACCGTATTTCCTGATTATGTTTAAACTTGAAGGCAACGAAACAGGTATTTTCTCAATCTTTTAATAACTTGTCAAAACAGTCATGGTTGCTGAATGGTAGGACATTCGATTTGACACGCACATTTGATCGAAATATGAAAATAAAGATATCTAGAAAAGTAAAGAAAATAGAATCTCTAGAAAAGAAAAATGTGATTGTGTTGAACAGCAAAGGGAAGAGAATAGTAGATGTGAGAAAATAAAACAGCGTTGTCCAAAGACAACCTGAAATCATTTCATAGCTGCCAATATGGCTTCCAAAATATATTTATGTACTCGTCTTCAGCAGACTTCCCTTATTTTAAAAACTCAGGACCTCATTTCAAATGGAAATGATGCATCTACTTTATTCTTCCTTGGAAAATATGACATGACAAATACTATAGCGCACACAGAGCAGCTGATTTAGCCGTGATAGTATACATTCCAATTAAACTGAAAGACAACTGTGGCAATAAGTTTCTGAGACCTTCGCTGTTTCCAGTCTAGACTAAAGAAAAATTCTCGCGAACAAAATATTATATTGTGATGACACAACTATCACAAGCATCATTCTGCTCGACTTATAAGAGCCTGCAATACTGTTTCTCAGTATCCAAACAAGATCTTAATCTGACGCGATGTCGAGTTACTGACTGGCAGAATGCAGCTAAGGATTGAATGGTCAGGAATGCATGATTTAGCTACGTACCATTGTCTTCATATACATACCGTTTATGTCTTGATTACCTTTATTGCTCTGTTTTCTATCTTATATATGTGGCCATTCTACCGCACATTGTTTTATAGTCATATTACCATAATAATGAAGGATAAAATTCAAGTGCCACTTAATTTCCTCTAACCAATGTTACTCTCTCTGTACAGATGTCAATATTTATTTTCCACAATTAGCAAGCATCATCCTTCACACTTGCAGCCAATATGGACCCTCACACAAGTGCCATATCATCCTAGTTTCAAATTCCTACCAACAGGGAACAGAGACCGAGTGTCAAATACAGTCAAAAAGAAGCTACTGGATATTACGGATATCATTCCTATTAAAAGTAAAACGGACATCATTTTCAAACGCAAAGATAATAGAGCACGTAATCCCCAACCTACAACCTCAAAATACAACGGGAGTTGTACGTTCGTGTGTACACGCATGCGCAAGAGGATACCACAATAAGATCTCTACTAGGAATACGACAATCAACGTAATTCAGGAACGGCGCTTAACCGTCATAATCGGTTTATAGTGGGATGAAATCTCTAGTGACGTCATTTTGCACAATACAAGCTTGCATCAACAATGCACTATTGTCATATTCACGCAATGGCTCCGCTCTTTTTCACAGAGCTCGATTCCTTCTCTTCCTGCTTCCGCCATGGCAGACTATCATATCCTCAGAGGGGAGTCCTGCGCTTCCCTCGGGGTCAACCCCTCTCTGATTCCTTCCGTTCTTTCTTCTTTCCTTCGGGCCTGGTCTGGACTAAACAAAACACTAGATTGTAACTGCTTGAAATGATATTATTTGGTTTGACCACAGCATCGTCCTCTGATCGAAGGCTTCAACCACATCTCTGTTCCCATCCCAAGGTTGAATGCACTTTGCTTTGGGCTGGTACAGACTTGGGGGCGGGAATCCGGGAGCGGAGCCCCCTGCTGAAGTTCTCTATATGTTTAGTTAGTTTAAGATAGGCTATGAAAACTATTATCAATGCCTAACCGGCACGCATCCCCCCCCCCCCCCCCCAATGCAGTTGATTCGATCTTTCAGGGCCGCTTAACTTCATGCAAGACACCACCAAACAAAATCAACTCTGTCTCCTGCACCATATCAACAGGTTTATGGTTCTAAAGTTGAGTAATATAGATTAGGATCAGAGAGAGAGAGAGAGAGAGAGAGAGAGAGAGGAGAGAGAGAGAGAGAGAGAGATTAGGAATTAAGGCTTGATCCCAAAGACTAAGTTTGTCCGCCTTTAGTTAAACACCTTAGGAGTTTAAAGCACACCGCGTAAATTACGTTAAACAAGCATCATGCAGATTCACCCACACGAGAGAGAGAGAGAGAGAGAGAGAAGGAGGAGTAGTGAGTAAGAGAGAGAGAGAGAGAGAGAGAGAGAGAGTTTTAAAATTACTCTACTGGCTCATTAAGTAAATGAGAAATTCTTGATACTCTGCTATTTCATCCTCAACAATATGCAAACGTATTCTACAATAAGATACCCAACGATTTTATACATTTCTTCAAATATAAGCGACTTCGCAAGTTCGTGTTTGTTAACTCTGATGCACTACTACTACTACTGCTACTACTACTACTACCACCACAAATACTAAAGCATCCGTGGCCCATTTCAGCAACAGCTTTCTCTCCCACTTCAGTAACTAATCACAAATTCTTGCTCTACATACGTCCATTACTTGCAACACGAACATTTCTCTAAGTAAGCTCCCAAGGAAGTTTTAATTTGTAAACGCACTGTTTCGAGATTCAAGAGTTTTAACATGTTGATTATTATTGTCTTTTAGTCGTTTTGAACTAAAGACATATTTAAAAAGAGAGAGAGAGAGAGAGAGAGAGAGAGAGAGAGAGAGAGAGAGAGAGAGAGAGAGAGAGAGAGAGAGAGAGAGGCATAAAGACGATGCGGGTTATTCAAATAAGATAATACTTCCACTCAATATTATTCTAAATGCCGGAAAAACTGTCTTGTAACTCTTTCGCTTCGAAAACACCATATGTAGTTCATTCTTTAACATTAAAAGGGGGAAAAAGCGTTGGAGAGAGAGAGAGAGAGAGAGAGAGAGAGAGAGAGAGGAGAGAGAGAGAGATTCACATGCAAAACTCACACTTCTCATACGACTTCTATCACCAATAATGAGACTTATCAACAGGCACAAAAATACACCGCACATAAATATTTACCTAACAAGTAGCGTATGATGCATTCACCATGGAAAGAAAAAAAAATGGCGCGTTACACAACGACTATGTGTGTATGTGATAACAAACAGACAACCTTCCCATATCAAGAAGTGCTACAACACTATAGTGTTACTCTGAACCTCCAAGGGTGGATTATTGCGACCTCTCATTGTACTGCGGCTTTAATCCCCCCCCCCCTCCCCGTAATAACCCCTCTCCTCTCCTCCTTCGGTAAATGAGGAATCCGGCAGGAAGCAACGACAATTAGGTAAACAGAACAAAATAAATTCAGTGTCATAATGCGAGTATTGTTCGTGTTTTTTTTGACAACGCCAGGTTGTCTTAATTTCGCAAGAAGTGCAATGAAGACTCGTTTCATAAGACGTCCCTATATTCCACGTGACTAAAATCAGCTAACCCAAGTCGTTTAAAATTATTTCGAGAAATGTAACTAAATGTAATTCACAGATCACTTTTTACCTTAAAGATCCTCAAGGGTGACAGCAGACAAAATAGACAATAATTACAAGTATCATAATAATGATAATCGCTCACCAGCTGCTGCTGCATTGAAGGAGTGCTTGCCTAATGAGAACTCATCTCCTAAGATGTTTCAATCCAACAGAACATCGACTGAACTCGCCAAAGATAGAATATTTAAATTAAACCTGCCTAACCTTGGTGCTTTTAAAAAGGCTTGAAACAGATTTTAACATTCACTGTGACGAAACAAACGTATGACCACCTGCGAGAGAGAGAGAGAGAGAGAGAGAGAGAGAGAGAGAGAGAGAGAGAGAGAGAGAGAGAGAATTTAGTGTTAATATCAATAAATGTCTCATGGCAGGCTGCGATGCAACCCGTATACACGAACACAATAGGAAATACAGTCAAGCGCTTACCGGGATCAATATCAGAGAAAAAGTCACATACTCTTATGAGCACACATTACTATTCATCAGAGAGAGAGAGAGAGAGAGAGAGAGAGAGAGGAGAGAGAGAGAGTAGTGCTCGTACAACCTCACCCCCTTTTTCCCTCCACCCGGGAACAGGGGGGAGAGGGGCGTTGGGAGGTAATGGGGGAGACGACGTAGCTTTGATGCAACTACAGCTTTCGTCTCTCCCCTCTCTCTCTCTCTTTCTCACTCTCTCCCTATTTCACTCTACCTGTTTGGAACATACACATGAGACGCGGAGAAAGAGAGGAAACTGAAAGCAATCAAAGAGACGAAATAAAGGAGTTAGAAAGAGACAGAGTCATTCCAAAAGTGAAAAAAAAAACCAGCCAATTAATGAAGGAACAAAAGCACCCGCGCGCGTTTATTCTAAAAACTGTCTTTGGAGCGATCATAGGTAGTAGTAGTAGTAGTAGTGGTAGTAGTAGTAGTGAAGAAGAATGCACCGTAGTGAGGACGCAGGAAAGCGTAAATTAATGGTAAGAAGTGGAAGCAGCAAAAGAGAGGAGGGAATAATGGAGGTAAGGAGTAGTAGAGGCAGATGAGGAAGAACTCACGACGGGGGGAGAGAAAGAGGGGAACTAACGAGAGAGAGGAGAGAGAGAGAGAGAGAGAGAGAGAGAGAGAGAGACGTATGATGGATCAATACAGCTACTTGAGTGTACCACCACACACATGCGCCCAATATACATACATACACACACACGAAGACTCCCTCTCTCGACACCCCAAGTCCTCTCCCCCCATCCCACCCATTCACTCCCCTCTCCTCGTCCGGGGGGGGGGGGGGGGGGCTAAGTCATCACTCCCCTCCTATTAGAAACCCCTTGGACCCCCTCCCCCCTTCCTTTCTCCCCTTTTTCCTCCTGCTTTTCTCCCTTTCCCCTCCAGCGCCCTACGTCGTAGTAATCCACGACTCACTCCAACACCATCCCCTCCTCCTCCGTCCATTGTTCTCTCTCAGTTCTCTACCACAACTCTCCTCCTCCTCCTCCTCCTCCTCCATCCCTTTGCACACGACGTACTACCACCACTCTTTCTCCGAAACGCATCTATTAAAGAAAAGTCCCGTTCTTTCGTTCACTTCATTCATCGTGGCAGCTATCATGCTCAAAAATCCACCTTGAGAGAGAGAGAGAGAGGAGAGAGAGAGAGAGAGAGAGAGAGAAACGCATATGCGTTGACATGCGCCACAGGAAAAGTACCAAGAGAACGCATTCAATGTCAAGGTTGACAACGATTGGTTGGGTCACAACCAAAACACTACTGTCCTTAACACTGAGGCAACATTTCCCCTCCTCTCTGCTCGCTCCTACTCCTACTGTTACCAACATTACTACTACTACTACTACTACTACTACTACTAGTCGCCTTCAACCAAAGCACTACTACTCTCTCGCAACAGACTTCCCGCTGCAAAATCAAAACAACACAAGGCCACACTATCTCCTACTTTACTTAGCAACGGGGCAGCCGATTTGTGTGAGAGAGAGAGAGAGAGAGAGAGAGAGAGAGAGAGAGAGAGAGAGAGAGAGAGAGAGAGAGAGAGAGAGAGAGAGAACCGTACATGCACTGCGAAATTAAAATTGTGTTCTATACTAAACGGTAAGTAAATCTCAACTACAGATCGACCAACATAAAAGATAAAAAATAAATTAGGGCACATGTACTTTTTCATGAACCTTAAAATACCCAACATAGTATGCAAATCAATAACGTGCGTTCTCGACCCCCCCCCCTCCCACCCCCCCCCCCCCACTATCTTTGTTGCCAAAGTGCAAAGTTATCTTAGAATGGACGCTATATCTTTCAACTAAACATTACATAAGTTACTGAAGCTTTTCTTATAAAAACTGACTATTTAACACTTACCAAGGTTCTCCGCCCCTTCTCGATTGTAATATGAAATGTAGTCAAATTTTAACTTAGGAATCTCTCTTAAGGTATATCAGTATCAACCCTGTACGATTACTGGTTGGAAGTCTGCAACCTATGCAGATATGGATACGGTAAGTAAATGGAGTAGGGGTAAGCAAGCAATCCTCATACAAACACTATACCGCAACCCAAGCCCAAGAAGAGGCTACGAGTACCTTATATACATATCGTACGAAAACGTGGGCGGCATCAGTTGGAATGCGTGTACAAGGTGCATAACGTCAAGATGTGTATTTTACGCTCTCAACCTGTAGAGCTGACTTCCAAACCTTCACCACATAAGCAACGCAATGCAAAGGCAACTTGATCTGAACAATCACATCCACCCTATATTTACGTTCTACTTCCACGTAACCTAATTCCTAAAAGAGACGAGCGTCCATGTGGGAGACATGAGGAAACAACGCGAACACAATGTCGAACAGAGGTACAATTCTCGCTTCGTTCAAACACGAATTAAGAGTTTAATTTTACTAGGAATTTCACGGTTAAAGTGTAAGAAGACATCAGTGAGGAGTGAGTTTACGGTGGAGGAGGAGGAGGGGGAGTGGAACCCGCAAATGCAACAGTACCGAGGGCGAACATAGTGAGGACCCGCAAAATATAGTGATTAAGAATGACACAAGACTATTTACTCGAGAAACGCGGGGACTTGAATTATTTAGGGAACAGGCAGTGCTTCGGGTGTGAGATATCAGGAAAGGCTGGAAAGAAAAGGGGGAATTTTACTTCGATACTTTTTCCTGGCGAGAGAGAGAGAGAGAGAGAGAGAGAGTTTTTACCTCAATACTTTATTCCCGCACCACTGGAAGTGGCCTTCGGAAAAACGAGAGAGAGAGCGAGAATTCACGATCACGATAATGAATTCAAATATTTACTAGCTTTGTGTGAACACTGAAGGGATAGCACTAAGTAATCGCAATCCAGTTCCAAATTTTCTACATCCTTGGGCAATTGAAAACTACTGGTCCACTGAGTACGACAGACGAAATTCTCAAGTAATTACAGGCCATTACTGGTTCAAATACCGGTTGCATACAGGCGAATGCTATCTAAACTATAAAATCCTTAGGAGCTTCATTAGCACTTCCTTGCAACGTGAGAAAATTACGAAAACGGATGTTTGCTTTTTTTTTTTTTTTTAAGATAATAAACTCCAAAGACCACGAAGCCTGACAATATTTAAACCTTCTCGACACAGCTCTACCTTTATCTTCCAGAACTTCTTCTTTAGAACCATTACCAGGAAAGACAGAGAGAGAGAGAGAGAGAGAGAGAGAGAGAGAGAGAGAGAGAGAGAGAGAGAGAGAGAGAGAATATCTCATGATTGGGTTGACCTTCAAAATTGGGTGAAAATTACATCGCCGAGACCCGCAATAGTTGTCTAACAACTCGGTACGTAATTCACGTTTTAGGAAGCGCGCCAATGTCACTACACGTCCGGTTCGAGATTCAAACACGGATCATCTAGTTATGAGGTAGACCAACAAGAGAGAGAGAGAGATAAGAGAGAGAGAGAGAGAGAGAGGAGAGAGAGAGAGAGAGCTGGAAGGGGCCTTGTCTGGAACTTATTTTCGATTATATCATTATCGTGCAGCAAAATTTGCAAGTGATAAGATGCATGACATAATCAAATCTGCAATGATCTTTCTTGAATGAGAGAGAGAGAGAGAGAGAGAGAGAGAGAGAGAGAGAGAGAGAGAGAGAGAGAGAGAGAGAGAGAGAAGAAGTGAACAAAATCCCAGGGATATGGACCAAACAGGAGAGACGCCCAACTTTATGACATCTCCCAGCAAACGCCAGGATGACCCACAGAGCCAGCAGCAGAGTGCCAGCTTGAAAGCCGAGGGAGGTCACCACCTGAAAGCTGGATGTTAAACCGTCCTTAACAAAACAACATCAACGCAATGATGCTTTACCTTTAAACTGACAACATTGCCTTCGTCACAGCTTTCATAAAGGTTGTCGGAGGGCACCGGCAAATCACAGCCTCATCGAGAGAGAGAGAGAGAGAGAGAGAGAGAGAGAGAGAGAGAGAGAGAGAGAGAGAGAGACTTTGTAAGGACGAGGATCTGTCGTTCCACATGCAACTCTTTACAGTGCTAAGACGATTCCGAGCGCTCGTAGCTTGAAGGTCCACTAAACGTGATCTACTTACTATCCTCCAGACCCCTTTTCTTAATAGTCGCAGAGATACTCTTGTATAATAGAAGCTTCACTTTTTTTCCGTCACTTGCAGCCCCGTTAACTTACTACCATACACAAAAAAAAATATAAAATAAAGGGGGTGGGTAATTTTCGATTTCTCTCGCTGGTTAGTCGTCGGCACAAGAAAATGCAGAGAGGCGAATCTGTGCCGTGCGGCCTTCACATAGTATACTAGGTACCTCGACAAACAACCAACGAAATCAAGGAACACAACACAAAGGTTGGAAGGGAACGTTTTCCAAAAGTGAATCGACGACGGGAAGGAATAAGAGCAGCCTAAATCGCGTATGTCCGACTTTACCTTAAAGTTGAAGGTTGGACTCTCTCTCTCTCTCTCTCTCTCTCTCTCTCTCTCATAAACAAAACTAATTTCGTAGCCATCCACTTTCGAAGACGGTAACAGGCGATGGCTCACTTGCAAATGCACGAGATTCTTACAGGGAAACATATAAACAAACAAGGGCTCAAGGAACTATAACCGAATTGTCTCAACAAAAGCCGGAATATAATAATAATAACAAAGAGAGAGAGAGAGAGAGAGAGAGAGAGAGAGAGAGAGAGAGAGAGAGACTCGGGACTGTCCTTAACCTAGACATATTCTACAGGCCAGCCATCATCACCTAATCTTAATCTACTATTCCATACCATTTCATCGACGTCTTCTCTACATTGGCGTGGAAAAAGAACAACGCCCCCCCCACCCCCACGAATACCACACGAAAAATATCCGAACACCTCTTTTAAAAAAAAAAAAAAAAAAAAAAAAAAAAAAAAAAAAAAAAAAAGTTTGTTTTAAGTGAATAAGAAGCGCAACCTTCGCTAACTGGAGAAAACGCCAAGATTCGATCGTGATGTTTTTTTTTCCAAGTCGTATTTTATTTCTGAAGGCTGCTGCTGCTGCTGGCTCGGCTGCCCGATTCAAGACGTAGTGTAATATGCTTGGCGCGTGTACACTACGAGAGAGAGAGAGAGAGAGAGAGAGAGAGAGAGAGAGAGAGAGAGAGAGAGAGAGAGAGGGTGTTTGCGAGGCAAGGAGACGTGTGTTTGTGGATGGGTTGTATATGTGTGTGTGTATGTGCGTCTAAGGGTGGTGGTGGTGTGTATGTGAGTGCACGACCGTGTGTCTGTGTGTGTGTGTGTGTGTGTGCGTGCGTGCGTGCGCCTGTGTGGTTGGTGTTGCCTTAAAGGTGCCCTGTCCTACTACTGCGGCTCCCACTTTGATCCCACGCGAAAACCATGCCGCCGCCGCCACCGCTTCTGCTCCTAGCGGCTCCTCTTGGCTCTTTCCTCCACTACTACTTGACAAAACTCATCCGAGCATCCATACCTCTCTCTCTCTCTCTCTCTCTCCTCCTTCGGTGGCTCTGGCTCTCCGCTCATTAAAAGGTTTTCTCTGCTACGTTTTCATTACCCCCCCACCCCCTCCCTCTACGCCCTTACTATTACAACCAGGACAAGAGTAACGCCTACTTTTACTATTACAACTACTACTATTACTATTACTACAAATATGAGTACTACCACCACAACCAGTACTGCTTCTCCTTCTACAAGGAGAGAAGTACACAAAGTTGCCTTCTATACCGATACCCCTTTTTCGTTTCCCTTAATCTCGGGCATCGTCGACGAGGACAGGGCCACGTTTTCTGTCGATTTACAAGTAAATAATCGATTTCGTTGGCAAGCGCATAACAAACACAGCGTGGCCCGTTGACCTTGCACACCGCCATCTCTGTTGGTGGATCTTCTTCTGCTGCAGCCAAAACAGCGTTTTGATCGGAAAATGTTACATTTCCTCCTCACACGTTTGTTGGTTAGAACACCAACGTTCTCCCTCTCCGCCGTCAAGCTCACGTCACCAGAACACAAACGACACCTTTCAAGATTTTTTTTTCACCCAGTATCTTTTATTCATGAAGATAATTTCCTGTCAGATGTGGAGAATGGATCGTAGGGAGTGTGTATTTTATGGCAATGTGGCAAACCACCAACCCAGGTAGAGAGAGAGAGAGAGAGAGAGAGAGAGAGAGAGAGAGAGAGAGAGAGAGAGAGAGAGAGAGAGAAATCCTACAGGCATCCTTCACATATTACTCAAATCCCATAAAATGTAGCTATATTATAGCAACAAGGGAACCAGCGAATTTACATAATGGTGCATTAAGTGATGACCTAAGAGACGCCATTCGGCTTATTTTAAGAGTACATGAACATTTGACGATGAGAGAGAGAGAGAGATAGAGGAGAGCGAGAGAGAGAGAGAGAGAGAGAATCGACACACCCTTCTCCTTTCTCGTTCTGGCAACACCACCTTCGTAGAGAAGATCAAGAGAGAGAGAGAGAGAGAGAGAGAGAGAGAGAGAGAGAGAGGGAGGGGGGGGGGGGGTTGCACACTTCCTTCCTTTAACATCATATTTCATTGACATTTGAACAAGAAACTGCCAAGCTACGAGAAAGTGTATAAACTCCGCCACGAAAGCGTTTCACACCAGATGGCTCTGCAACCCGCGGTGGCTGGTTTGTTTTGTTTACTTATCTGATACATTTCTCTACACTTGATGAACTGACGCAACTGTACACCCAGTAGTAAGAAATACTTATTCCCATTAGGCAATCATCCCCTGAACAACTCTCGTCAAGTTTGAAAAATTTTCATCTTTGCTGTTAATATATTCACGCAAGACATTACATTTGAACCAGAAATGTAATTTTCTTGTTTCAATTATTTAACCGCATCTTCCTGAAACAGACGTTCGTAAAATTAAGGTTGGAAGTTCAGTATTATTGCCCCCAATCAACTACGATCCAAAGTACTCTGTGAATTCATGATTTCTGTTCTATGATTCAAACGTGTTTTTTTTTACCCATCTAACAGCACACACACACACACACACACACACAGCACACACACACACGACACACACACACACCACACACACACACATATATATATATATATTATATATATATATATATATATATATATATATATATATATAACTCTATATATATATATGTATAGAATATATATATATATATATATATTATATTATATATATCTATATATATATTTTATTATTATATATATATATATTATATTATATATATATATATAGATATATCTATATATATATATATATATATATATATAATATTATATATATTATATAGAAAAGAGAGAGAGAGAGAGAGAGAGAGAGAGAGAGAGAGAGAGAGAGGAGATTCATCACACTGTATAAATACTACTGAACACAACCGAAGAAACGACAACTTACCAGCACTTCTTCGGTAGGCTGGGAGCCAACGACGCTGCAGAAGTCGCCGAAGTTGGAGGCGCAGACCTTGCGCACCTGGAACAGGGCGTCCGAACAGAGGCGAGTGAAGCGCTCCAGGAACAGCCTCTCCGTCATCTCCTTCCCGATCAACGGCGCCATCTTGGCCATTAGCTATTTTCGGCGGCGGTGAACACACACGGTGGAGGCGCACCAGCAGCAACACCAGCAGGAGGAGGAGGAGGAGGAGGACGAGGAGGAGGGTGGGGCCAATAAAAAAAAAGGAGAGAGAAAACAGAAAACAAAATCAAATCAAAGTTTTTTCTTCCATTTTCAGGGAGAAAGACGGGGGATGGTCGTGATCAAAAGATATGTTTTCTACATACCTTTCTTAAATTTGTTTTAAAATCTATACTGATCATTCACAAATCCTGAAATACACTTAAATATAGATGCTCTGATGTCAATATATAAAGTTTATGCTTATTACCTAACTTATAAGTGAATTAATAGAACACTCGGAAGACTTAAATATCAGAACAGAATCGAATAATCGAAGGGTAAGATCCACCATATAGACTGATCATAAATCTGTTGACATCTGGAGTTTATTCATATAATAATCTACAAGGAAATGAGACAGCCAATGGATATTAACGCATTTTAAAATCACGAACCAAATTAAAAAGATACTCTGTAAAATGCACCAGAAACAGACTACCAGAATGTTTATATATTCAATTTGAAAAGATGTCGAGATATCTCACATACAACATCAACATGAATATGGTTTGTTAATAATACTAGACCAGTGTATAATTTCTCCAGAAACATGAGACATACCTTAAAAAAGAGCATCATAATAATAATAATAATAATAAATAATAATAATAATAATAATAACAACAATAATAACAACAACAATAATAACACACTCCAGTAGAATAGAGTATGACAGTATATACATAGAAATAAGGATAAATTCATTTTGATTACACCACTGAAGGGGTCAGAAACCAGGCTTTTCAGAATCAACGCACCTAGGCAAAATCACGAGTAAACTGTGGAAGCAACTTGGGCTGATCGTGGATGAAGGAATCTGTGCCTTTCTCGACGTCAACAAACACAAGCAGACGGACTTCAGAATTCAGAAGCCCGAGACATCTTTCGAAGAGAGGAGGCTGCATCATCGCTCATCAAAGCTGGCTGTGATATGACTTAATGCAATCCACACATCACATCCACTCTGATAAGCGACGCCACGCCAGAGTAGCTATAGCTCAACGTTGGCTGCTGGGTTTCAACCAGGGAGGTCATCCACAACAAAAAGTAGGGAGGGGTATGAGGGGTCATATTTGGTAAAGTATCGCAATTGAGTAACTCCTACATGCGAAAAATATTGGTGCCAGCAAATTTCGATCAAAATCTCTGTGAAGACCACTATCTGTTCACTTGGCCGACGGTGTGTGTGTGTGTGTGTGTGTGTGTGTGTGTGTGTGTGTGTACCCGCTCCATACACATACGAAGGAAATATCAATACCAAAGTCAAGTCACTACGACGGTAGAGACGCAACAGCTATTGTGCTCTCATGAGTTAGGGTGATGTTGGGGGTGGGGGTGGAGGAACAGGTTGGGAATTGTGAGGCCTGTCGTCCGCGCAAGCGATAAACATGTGATCACAAATGAAAATCTGCACATGAATGCGGCCAAATGCTAACGAAATTATGTACAAACACTACACCATTTCATTGCGTATCTATACTTAAATGTGACCAGGTGTTACCGACTTTGAACAAAGACATCCGCAGTAACATTGTATATCTGTACATAATGGGAAATTATCTTCACAATTTTCGTATGTGGCCAGAAGACAGTAGATTTCAATTGGATTAAAAAGCATCTCCCTTTTTTTAATAATCTGTAAAATTGTGGGTGGAATTCAGCTATAGATTCATCTGAAGAAGTCTTTCCTTGCAGTTAAATAGACGACTTTATCCCTGAATCTAACCTCTAAACATCGTTGAACTAAAGAGAATGGAAGAACCTGCTGCTACAACAGACCATTCTGTCCTCTAATCACTAACCTACACTCAATACTATTAGATTTCTGTGTATGCAACCCATATATAAAAACAAGCACTGAACATGTCTCCCAAACATCTGGCACGACTTGGGAGCTTTTCAATTATCGTAAAAAGAGACAACAGCAACAAAGCACTATTCTTCGGGCACACCTGATTAACATCTACTTATGAAGTAAGTCCATTCATTGGATGAATGCGCCAGTGTGTTTCAGCATCAACAAATGAGTTTAGTGTGATCCTATTTATTCGGTGCCGGGTGGCAAGACAATCTGCTGAAGAGGAAATGGCCTGCTCTACCCGGCCTCAATGAAATGCTAGTGGCAACAGTATAAAAACGAACGTACCACAATAAGCAAATCCAAGCAATCTCTTCATATATAATAATAATAAACTCATTGCGACGACGACGGCGGCGGCGGCATAGTATCCAATAGTTGCTTTTCATTTTAAACAAACCAATACTCATTAAGATCACAGACCAATTGAATAAAAGAAAATATGAATAGAATAAAGGTAAATAAAAATCACCTATCAGGTTAATTAGCTGTCAAATAAAAGACCTTTGAAGCAATGCTGCCGAAAACAGCCATCATAATGGCAGCAATTCTGCTGACAACTGGGGCTACGTATTCCTTCTCGTTGCCCGATGAGTAAATCGCACTTGTTTGGAAACGTAAGTCGTAATCACAGTACGAGTCGTATTAATAGTAGTACACTGCTGGAGTCGGTGTCAGGGAGAGAGAGAGGGAGGGAGGGAGGGAGGGAGGGCTGGAGGGGCGGTGGCGTGCCGGGTCCTCGCTCATCAAAGCTGGCTGTGATATGATTGTCAGGTAAAAAACACATACAACAACCACTTTGTGAGACAGGAATCGCACTCTCTTTCTCTCTCTCCCTCTCTTTTCGTCAGCATCAAGCTCTCTTCGCTCTCTCTGTGTCGCGGACTCGGCCACTGGAGACAATCCAGTGTCTCCTATAACCCTACTTCTGTTATGTTCCACCTTTTTTTTCCTACATACAGACAAGAACACTGGCGATGGAATGGACAAGTTGCCGCCACATAATGTGACAAAATGTTAAAAAAAAAACATATTTAAATGTATCTTACAATAACAATAATTTTCATAAACATAAATGACACGACAATCCTCGGTATGCCATCGCACACTAATTTACCCATAAAAAACATGCAAATTATTGACACACCTACAATTCAATTGCAGTCATTTTCGGCTCATCAAATTCTAAGCATATAAACCTATAATGACTTCATAGACAATACACATTAATAGAAAAGGGTTACATTTGAAAATGGGAGGAAACAACAGTAGATCACGAACGATCTTACAGCTTCGCATATTTGAAACGTTCCCATCGGAAATGACTCAGAGATAGTGGGTGCTCTTCCCTGAATGTACCCTATATATTGTAATATGTTTTCAAGTCAACCAATACTGTAATGGTATCAGGGCAGAGAGAAAGGGGGGGGGGGGGCGGGGGGTGGGGGGGGGGGCTGCTACCCACAGTGAGGACAAGGAAAAAGAAATATTTCTGACCCAATGACCCCTTAAGCAACAGAACCTCTCTCTCTCTCTCTCTCTCTCTGTGCCCCCCTCCCCTGAAAGAGCAGGTCGTTCTGAAGCAACCCCTATCCCCCCCTCCTCCTCCACCTCACCTCTTCCGCCTTTCCCATTTCCACTTGTTGACTTGCTTGACATCATCTTAAAAGTCATCCACGAGGCTGCCCCCCCCCTCTCCCCCCACAAAATCCATCCCACTAAAGCCCCAAACCCCATCCCTCCTCTACTCTCTCTCTCTCTCTCTCAAACGTAGACCAAGTAATCATCGAAACTCGTCAAGTAGGCTGTGATATGGTATATCACTGCACACCACAGCTAACTTAACGGATCCGACGACCACACGCATCGACCTGAAGAAGCCATCTTGAAAAAAACACATACTAACATGCAATGCAAATCACATTCAAAACCAACACCTTCATTAGAGAAAACTATACACACACACAAAAAGTCCTGGTTCTGCAATATGGTAACCCAACATTAACCTCCTTCTTCTTCCACTCATTGTTGGTAGTGGTGTTGGTGGTGATGATGATGGTGGCGGCGATGGGCAACGTTGACGGTGTTGGTGTTGGAGGAGAAACAGGAGGAGGAGGTGGAGGAGGTGGTGGTGGTGGTGGCGGATGGTCGAAGTGGAGGAGGGCGGGAGCTCATCAAAGGTGGCTGTGATACGATGTCCAATATCCCCGCGTCACACCCACTTTGACGGCCGCCGCAAGAACCCTCCTTTTAGTTTGTTGTCATATAACGTTTCGTTTTCCTCTTCTTGTCATCATTCTCTCGCATGTCTTCTCCTCTCAGCTTCGCCTTCTCCTGCTCCCAACATTGACCAGGTCGTCAGGACATACACTCAAAACCAAAAACTGACTTCGCAAGGTCGTTGAATTCTGGGAGAGAGAATGTTCCGGTCCCGTGACAAACAGCACATGATAGTATGTGTAAACATGACAACCACAACTCGGCCGACCTTATTTAAGAATGGCTGGATGTCACAATACCATCCATGAACACTGAGGGATACCATTACAATAACATATGACATGGCATCACTAACCACAACAAAAATAATACATTCTATAATACAACAAGTTTTCATGACTAACATAGTAATGAATATTTCCTTGGGTGTGCATCTCTCTCTCTCTCTTCCTTTGTCTCTCATTATTCTCTCGTTAAGAATTATGATGTCATGAAAACAATTGATGAACACAGGTGGAAGGTACTGGAAAAGAACAGGGGCGGTCTTAATAGCTGTTGGACAGTTAATAAACGCAAGTCATAGGCTTAATACCACTAGCATACCCCATAACATAGATCAGATCAGAATTAACCTCTGACTTCCTTCTCTCTCTCTCTCTCTCATCTTTACATTAGTCTACCAATGGAATGCCTGAAAATGCAGAGTCGAAAATCTTTAACGCGACCAAAATAGACGAAAAAAAAAAAAAAAAAAAACCGCTATCTATCATTTATCTGGGCACTATTCATTATCGTTATTAGCACAGCTGATGTTCATGCTGCTATCATCGCAACCATTATTGCCTCCATCAGGAGGGTGCATGTTTACATGTGAGTAGGAGTTCGCAAAATGTAACGACCAATTTGTTTGCAGCTTTGTTTCTTGTGTGGGTGTGAGACAGAGGAGAGAGTTAGAGAGAGAGAGAATAAAATTTATGAGGGTTCAAGAAGCAATCCATTAGGCTCCTAGCAAGAAGGCAGGTTAGGGGGACAGGGGTCAAGAATCGACCAAATTCTAAAGCCCTACACTTTGGCCCACTGTCGAACTTTCAGTATTTCGCAACAGTCTAGGACTGTTTGCACATCGATTTTTTTTCTTTCTTTTTTTAACAATTATGCATCCAGTGATTCAATCAACACTGGTTATAAATGCTCTTGACAATGTCTCTCGCGTAATGATTGTTGACCTAACCTAACCTGACACACATCATTTAGTTTATTGACCTCCCTTTCTCAGTCACACGTTTGACATTCCTCTTCCCAAACCAAGTTACATAACCCCCCTTCACTTCGGCTTATTTTTCTGACCTCCCTCGCTCACACTCGGCCCTCCGGATCAGTTTACCTCCTTTGCTCCAGATCAATAATTGACCTCGCTAGTTCAGGATCATTTGCTGACCTTCCAGTCTCTTGTTGAAGTTCGGTAAACATCACGGTTATGTTATTCAAAAGAACTGTTAGTAAATTAACAGTACCATGTTCGATCCATCGGCAGCGGGGCGCCCCCCTCCCTCCTTCCTTGGCAAAAAAGGTACAGAGAATCAAAGCTTCGACTTTTCTCAAAGTTCGAACTCATACAACCTAACTTGACTTTTTCTTTCTAATTACTTGCCACAGTGTTCGTGTCACTGTTAAAACGGTCGTCATATTTAGATTCTACAACTTAATCTGGTAATCTAGCAGTGCCAGTCATTCAAAAAGAATAAAAATGACGTATATTATGAATTATGTCTTTGTCAATGGTAATATTAGAAAATGTGACAAAAAAAAAAAAAAAAAAAAAAAAAAAAAAAAAAAAAAAAAAAAACCGCTTTCAATCTTATTCCATATTCCTAAGCTATTCACATTTCACAAGGAAATCCAGGACTGTAAATCAATCTTCAACTTATGAAATGCGCGAATTATTTTTGGAATATTTAACTCTCTCGCGGCACTATATACTGTGGAAAGGATTACGCAAACTAGCTCTTACGTAATCCACCTGCTGTATTAACATTCCATACCTAAGGACACCTCCGGATCCCCACTTAAGATGCTCCTGGCTAAGCATATAATCCCCCCAAAATAAAGGCCCTCACAATGTACTTTCAAGTGAATATCATATTCCTGTATACACCGCGTTCCCAGTGCTAATTTTATAACGACTAAAATGTCCCGTAAAGGAGATAGTTTTCTAAAGGGTCCACAATAATAGTGTCAAAAGTCCGTGTATAATTTTGAAGTCATCAAAATTATACACGGACTTTTGACACTTTGTATTATTGTGGACCCTTTAGAACATTATATACTCTCGTGATAGAGAGTTTTTCCCTACTAAAGGAGATAATACCAGCATAGGCACCGAGCTACTAAAAAAAAAAGTTCATGAATTACCAAAATTTGTTGTATGTCAATCGTCTAAACCAGGGGTTCTTACCAGGGGGTATCCATGAGAACCACATGCTGGGGGTATGGGACTTGCTCTCTGATATTTGTATATTTTTTTTATTTTAATGAGGGTACATTTTGTAAATAATAACTATTTAAAACTATAAATGCTTTTGATTTTCTTGTATGTTCTTTCGTACCTATTCATCCCTAAAGTATGTATTAAACTAAAGTGTATATGTATTAAACTAAACATATAAAGTTATATGGTATACAACTAGGACTTCAGTGGACTTCAGCAAATGGGTCATGGAACCACATTGGGAAACTCACTGGGGGTCTGAAGTCATCATGAGGTCAAGAACCCCTGCTCTAAACAATTTTAAGGAAGGAGCCGCTTTCCCTGTGAACAGCTTCTAGTATCACTAAAATGGAAAACTAACACTACATTCTCTGAAGGCCACGCCAGCACCAACGGGTCTATCTGCTTGAATGATTAATACGTGTCTCTTCAAGAATTCTAGCTTTCAACAAACCCATGATCCATAAACATACAAGCGAGGAGTGGGGCACCAAATAATGACAATGCTCCATAGAAATGGTGAAACTATTTATTTGGAAATTTAGGCAATGCCCACCCCCCCTCCTCACGTCATATTTATCATTAGAAGACTCCAGCTACGTTGCAATTTCTTTAAAACTAATAAGCAAGCAACAAATAAGCTTTTCCTATTGATGCTTATCTTGATCTGGATGATACTTAAACAAAAAATGACAAGACAACATACATATGTAGGTCGCACACTAGCCAAAAATAGTGAACGGAGCCGTGAAATCGGGGACCGTCAGTCAGTACGAACTACCGGAATAACACGGATCTATAAATAAAATCTGAACTTCAAGAACAGAAGCCCCCACTGTTCAGTTCTCTCTCACACATAGGGAAGGTCAGGTCAGGTCGACACACTCTTTGAGAATGTACCTGTGAAAATCGAAGGCTACCTAAAGACAGGCGGAGGAGGAAAAAGATGCAGCGAAGACTTAGAGGAACGAAAGGGGTGGGGAGGGGGCTGGTGGGGTGAGATATGGGGAGGGTACGAAGGAGATCACAGGGAGGGAGGGGGAGGGGGGTAGGACGGGGGTGGGGGGTGGGGTGGGAGTGGCGAAAAGGGCATTTTAGGGAGTGGTAAAAATCGAACCACGAAAATTCCCGGGAGAAATCACTCGAACAGGGGGAAACGCGCTTAAGAGAAAATCATCAGTTGTAATTACACTTGTGCCATCATACTTTCGCCTCTGAAAAGAGCAAACTACTTAGAAAGAAAAGGGTATGGGTGGCAGAGGGGAAGGGAGGGAGAGCTGGAAGGAACAGTTAGAGGGGGAAGAACTGGGAGGAGGAGGAGGAGGTAAATGTGAGGAAACAGGAGAGAGGGATGGAGTGGGAGGGAGGGAGGAGGGGGAAACGCTGGAGGTGGTGGCAGTGAATCAGTATTCCGGCCACGTGTTGGGGAGGACCAGCCCAACCCACCAGCCAACCAGAGGATCAATACTACACCCTCACGCCCACCCTGGCCTACCCAGCCCACCCCGAGAGCCTACCCTAATACGCTCAAAAAGGCTACCCCCTCCCCCCTTTTCCCCTTTTGCACTTCTGCGCGCCCAATCTTCCCCTTGCCCCTACGCTAAAACGCCCTTCTGACGAGGAAGAGAGTCAGTCACCTTCCTTCCTACAACTGTATTTCTGGACCTGGACTGCCTCCTCCTCCTCCGTTTTCCAACGAATGCTCCTCGGAGGGCATTTTCCACTCTGTGCGCCCTCTTGGCACTCCCAGTCATCATATCTTTTTGGTTAAGAAATTAACAGAGATAAACGGCCTAACAAAACGTCAATCTCCAATCCCCCAACCCCCCAACACATTCTCACAAACACTCACACAAAATGAACGACGTATACACATTTCATATCGCACAAATTGCATGCCCTTCCTTGTCCAGAGGTCTAACCCTACAGTTTACTTCGGCGACGAGGTCCAACCTTGAGTCCCTCTTTGCTACTGGTTGTAGTCATGCCTGGCCTGTTTCAATGCACTAGTTACTAGTGCTGCCAACCACAACCACAACAACAACTCGGGCCGCGATCCTGTAGCTAGGATCCCCACTTCCTTGCGCACATGCATACAGAATCCAGGACCCAGCGATCGAAACTGAAAAGTGTGAGCTCTACGTGAAGTGGAGGCATTAGTTCTATATAGCAACAATGTCCAACATTCAGGTACGTCCTAGAAAAGATTTAAATCTCCTTTTCCTGGGACGAACGTTTAAAACTTATGGGAGTCGTGACCGCTTACGCCGGTGGGTGTAAAGGGAATGCCCTCTGCTGCTTGGAAGGGGTCAGTGCCCCTACATCTCTTTAAAAAAGTGATGACACACAATCGAAGAACAGCATTCTTGTAGAGCGTATCACGCACGCGATTGTTACTCACATGCGCATTTTGAAGACTTTTTTTTTTTTTTTCAATAATTTTCTTTTTTTAGACGAGCAATTAACTCTTTAAGACCGTGACATTTATGTGCCTATATAAGTCTTTCAGTTCGGACGATTGTTCTTTCAAAGTCCGAGACATTTACATGTGCCTGTATATAAGACATTCAAACTTAAAATTTCGGGCTTTTCGGCTATTGCTATAGCCAAGCTCATGAGCAAGGTTTTAAACGGATTGCACACGTGCTAACCAATAAAATAGGTCATGTTTTAGGGAACACAGTATTTTTAGAATCTAGGTTTAAAAGGTGGAACGTTTTTTCTCTCTCTCTCCCTACACATACACACACACACACGTCTTTGGAAAGTTTTCCCGACCATGCAACTTGGTCACATATGGAGACTATTCCCACAAACTACGTAATCACACTTCAATTCTGCACATGTACATCTTATCTAATATAAATGGCCATTTACTCAACTACTCGCACAAACACATAACACACTAAGACGTCACAGTATAAAAATTACATGCAAATGATATAAAATGAAAAGTGACTATTACTACGAGAGAGAGAGAGAGAGAGAGAGAGAGAGAGAGAGAGAGAGAGAGAGAGAGAGAGAGAGAGAAGCGTAGGTGGCGTGGGCAGTACGGATAAAACATGGAGAAAAATGGTGTTGAAAAGATATCAAGAGGAATAATCGAAAGACTGGCCGGAGAAAGAGGAGCTTTTCTTTTTTTCTGACGTTAACGCGTAGGTGGCAAGGCGTCGGCAATCTATGCTGCAAGCTGGTTCAAGGGCGTGGCCTAACTGAAGGTATGTTTTCGTGCGTGGGTGTATGCTCTCACAGAGAGAGAGAGAGAGAGAGAGAGAGAGAGAGAGAGAGAGAGAGAGAGAGAGAGAGAGAGTTGCCTGGGTGCACCCATACACTGGAAATATCTGCGACGACCCTATCTATATCCCACACAGAAGTCAGGGTCAGCAACAGCAGCAGTAGTGACGTAAGGGCGGTTCTCTTCCCTGCAACAGCGGCGTGTAGTCAGTCATCTATGCCTGTAGAAGCAGCGTGCGGTCGTGGGGCCCTGCTCATCAAAGCTGGCTGTGATAGTATAGCGATCAGCGAGCTATGACAAACCAGTTTGATGCCAGTGCCCCACGCGTTCACACAAACACCGCCAGGGGCCGTCCGTAGCCGTCCCTCGTGTCCCAAGGCGTCTCCTCCTCTTCGTCCTTTGGCATCTTGCAGCAAGAGGCGTCTCCTTATATCATAGTCATTACAGCCTGAATCAAAGCTCAAATGAGGGACTGAATTGGTTGTGAAGTGAAGATGAAATCTACATGAAATTGATAAATAAATATAGTGGTAGTCACTGAATACCTGATAATCAAAAAGAGTGAAATAGGGAAGGATTAAATTGAGGTATGGTAGCAACGTGAAGATATTAAAGACCATGAAACACTGCTTTACAGATACACTTTCATATACAAGACATCTGAATGAAGTAGTAATACGCACGGTGCAGATCAGGTCAATCTGGAATAGTTACTCTTGATATATGCAATATTTATAACTGGATGCTCGAGGCTTTTCGTTCCTATCAATCAGGGAAAATGGGATCAATTGCAATTGGGGAAAAAAATCGATTACCGACTTCCAAACCATAAGCTTTGAGATGCATATTTATTCAGTTTATCAGGCGTCATTCCAGGAATTTCGAAGTTAATATACGTAGAAGCAATAAACTAAAATAATAATGAAACCGTTTAATGATGACAGCATAGTGCTGATTGGTCTTTCCCGCCTGGGTACTATAGCCATTTTTTATCATTATTAATAAATGAAAGGTTAATAACGGCTGGAAATGGGTCTCTTCATTCAGTGCAAATATAAGGGGAAAAGCCGGTTGTCTATAAACTCCTGTGAAGTTTACCTGTTAATTGTCTTCTGGGGATGGGGGTGGGGTGGGTGGGGGGGAGAGGTTATCCTTTGACTCAACAGATCATAAACGATAAGTGTATTATTTCGGAATGATGAGAAATACCCTATAGCATGCTACTGACAATTCCTCCAAAATGTCCTCCTCTACCATACCCTGGAAGTTGCACAACGCTGGACTGACTGGAGTCGGCGTCGGGGACGAGAAGCAGCGTCGGCGGCGTGAAAGACAAGGTAGTGAGATGTTGTCCATATCTTACATCTCACTACCCATGTCTTTCACACCGACAACACCAACCGCCGAATTTCAGTCTCTTTCCTCTCGCGCCCATTGCTTTCCTTCATCGTCGTCGTCGTCCTCTTCCACGTACTGGAAACTTCCCTCACCAACCTTCAATATCTGTTTCATCAACTATAAGGAAATCGTTCACTGCAAACTTATTAAAAATGGTAAGAGCCTCATCGCAACATTCAAGTGAAGACAGTATGTACCCACAAGGTATAAGGAAACCTTTTCATTCAATTTAAGGCTACAAGAAATTAAATCCAAACAGTGATGCCTGCAGAGTTCGAAACTTGAATTCCTTAAATATACATCAACAAAAATCTCACCAAGGAAATAAGTTTACAATAGCATCGCCAAAGCAACTTGAATATTCTAAACCTAATGCAAAATGCAAATACAAAATAAACAGGAGTTTTCAATAGTTATCATACCGACAATGCAAATATAGACAAAAAAATAAACACATTACTGTTAACCAGATATGACTAAATACATGTATGTTACAATACGACAAAAACGTTTTCAATATGACGTATCTTACGAGTTGGGTTTTTAAAATACCAATATAAAGACACTATCCATTCATACAATAAATTTTCGAAATAACGGTGCGTATAAACGCCAAAACTATTCCTGAAGACACCGCGAACACGCTCATGTTTGAAAAGTACTAATAAGAAATCACATCGTACGTGAAAAATTCACCACCAAGAAATCACACGATTAAAAAAAATGAAAATATCCACATTTCCTTAAGACATAAAAAAAGAAAAACAACGCTGCTTTTCATAAAAACACACATGCTGACTAGTTGTCACGGAGAGGGTGAAAAAAAAAAAGACAATGGTGGAAAAATGTGAATCCTCGAATATATATATATATATATGATATATATATATATATATATATATATATATCTATATATATATATATATATATAATATATATATATATATATATATAAATATTTTTTTTTTTGGGGTGTGGGGGGTTACACTTACCGCCACGGCTTCTGTTTTGAATTCGTCCATGGCGTCGGGAAAGGTGAGTTCCAGGATCACGGGGCAGACCTGGTCGTGCACATCCGTCCTACTGACTAGTTCTTGCTCTAACAAGACCAACAACGCCGCTTGGGACGTCTTCCGAACCTTCGAGAGGAAATAAACAAGGGGAGAAGAAAGTTCAGGTAAATTATAAAGTATGGAATGGAATAGAATATAAAATATGGAATGGAATGGAATATAAAATATGGAACGGAATATAAAATATGGAATGGAATATAAAATATGGAATGGAATATGAAATATGGAATGGAATATAAAATATGGGGATGGAGTAAAAATACGGAATGATATGGAATATAAAATATGGAAATAATGTAGTATAAAATATGGAATGAAATGGAGTGTAATATATAATTTAGGCCAAAGGCCAAGCGCTGGGACCTATGATGTCATTCGGCGCTGAAGGGAACTTCAAGACCAAAAAGCTTTCAAAGGTGTAACAGGAGGAAAAACCCTAATTGTTAGGAGAGTGGAAAGTAAGATGGAACAAAAAGAAAATGAATGAGGTACAGTAAAATGGATGAAAGGGGTAGCAGCTAGGGGCCAAAAGGACGCGGCAAACAACCAATGTAATGCCTACAGTGCACCGCGTGAGGTGCACTGACGGCACTACGTCCCTATGAAGTATACAATACAGAGGGATCAAAACAATGCAAATTTCAACGGTATTATGGCTGTATATATATCCATAAGGTAAAAATTGAATCTATCTATATCCATAGATATATTTATCCATAAAGTAAAAATTGAATATATATCTACACTTGGATACATGCAAATCTATTTAAATTAACTTGTCAAAAAATGTGAAGGACGAAGTGAGGAAAATTGTTAAATCCTATAATAAAATAACAAGCCATACAAATAGAACACGAAACGGACTGCACGCAAGGGCGCCAGTGAGAGAGAGAGAGAGAGAGAGAGAGAGAGGAGAGAGAGAGAGAGAGTATATCTCACCTGATTGTTGGGATCAGTGAGGTACTTGACCACCATAGGCACCAAATGGTTAGCAACCACACCCCCCAAGTGTTCGGGGAATTCGTGACATAGCACAGCGATTTGGGGCACCTGTTCCATCAGCTCTGTTCGCACAGCTGGCTCTGCAAAAGAGAAACAACAACTCATTAATATTTATTGAAATGCGCCGAGTCTGAAGTGACGAGAGAGAGAGAGAGAGAGAGTTTAATCACTCAAGTTGTTAAATCTAAATAGACATAGTATATAGCGATATGGCTGCAGAAAGGGTGTTGCACATACATTTTCTGAAAATAACACATTTTCTAAAAATAACATTTGAAATTCCCATACACTTAGACCACGCTGACCTAATTCTTCCTTCAAGAGGCTACCATATATAGAAATATTCTATGCTATTTTATTTCTTAGTTGCATCCTTTAGAGGGAGATGAATTGGCTACAACTTGCAGGCAGGTCTGCCCTCTCCCACAAAAAATGAATTGCTAGAATATAAAAAAGTCTTTCCCATCACATAACGCTACATTCACTCAAGCGGGGTTGCTCGCTGTAGACTACAGCTGCAGGCACATAATGACAAACCTTTTGCATAAGGGATAACATGACTAAAGGGGATATTGCCGAGCGCAAATTTTCTCGCAATAAGCTACTTTACTATAATGGACTATGCTTAAAAAATCACAGCACGGGACTTCATTAAATAAGCGAATACCACAGAAAAATGATAGGCAGAAATCCAAGCGCTTTCGTCTTTACTTAAGACATTGTCGTTCCTTGACAGTGTCTTAGTAAAGACGAAAGCACTTAGACTTCTTCGGCCTATCATTTTCCTGTGGTATTCGCTTATTTAATGTACTATATACACCACGTTTATGGTGGAATAACAAACAAGAACGCCAGAGGCCAATACATCACTGACTGCTACCGTGTCGTCCTAGTGTTAAGAGTTTACGCAGCCGATCTCATGAATGCTTTCGCTACCGACCCCTACCTCATGTTTCCCCCCAACGATTCACATAAGGTTCTTAATACTTTTCGAACTCGAGATTAAATGGGCGAGAAAACACAATACTTCAATATGAGTTTATGAATACTGTTCAACACACCTTAAGCTCTGGGAATTTATAGAGACTATACCCAAAGAACAAGATGAGATGAGATGTCCTTATGTGGCCAAGGAACAGAGGAAAATAACAACGGGAGAACAAATTCTTGAATCTACAGGAAGTGGTTGATTAACACCCCTAGAATAGAAAGGTAACATAAAACTACAAATACTGGAGAAGGCAGTCTCTAAAATATAGTATCTTCTCTCTATATTTTGGCGTTTCTATGGGCTCCTTTAATTAGATGGAATTCTGTTGTAACAGAACATTTTTACGTCATATATATATATATATATATATATATATATATATATATATATATATACACACACACACACACACACACACACACACATATATATATATATTATATATATATATAGATATATATATATATATATATATATATATAATATATATATTATAATAAATATATATATATCACAGATAACTTCAATCTCATTCCCAATCGGAGACATCTAGGGAACTATGCAGCAGAAGAGTCTGTGCTTTAAAAAAGAGACACCTTTTCAACATCTACCTCTCTGGTGACGCAAGCTAAACAATAATCTAACTCAAATAACTTTGCAGCTTGCTAAGTAATATAATTCTAACTCACAGATGACCAATCGACCCTTCAATAACTAATCTTGCCGCCAAAAGTACAGCAATTCTGTACCAATTTTTTCTCGGCCGAGGTAGCTTGAATTTTTATTTCTCGACGATAAGCAGATTTGTAATATTCAAGTAATAGGGGTGCGACGTTTGAACTACAATTTAACAAATAGAACCATTAGAGGCATCATCTGTCAAAATATTAACTCCGAAGGAAATTCAACACCATAATTATTACTATTATACACTTAGAATAACCCTATCCATATGGAACAAGCCCACCACAGGGGCCACTGATTTGAAATTCAAGCTTCCAAAGAACATGGTGTTCGTTAATTAAAAGGATAAAATAGCAATAAAACGCAATGAAAATCGTATCAGGATGATAATGCATTGCACCTTCTGCTGAACTTTTCAGGTTACAATCGCACGACATCCTCAGGGGAGACTGTTCCACAGTCCAGCGGTGTGAGGAATAAAGGACCTCTGGAACCGAGAAGTTCTACAACGAGGCCCATTTACTGCACATCGATGCTGCTGTTCAGCGAATCCAGTTGCTCTCGGCAGGAAAATGGGATCAGGGATCAAGCGAGAATGTGAAAGATCTCTGTGAAAATACAACTTACGAAAACCCTGACAAATACGAGACCTTCCTTGGATGGATGGATGGATGGATGGATGATGGATGTATGATATTTAGGGATAAAGCCTTCAATGGTCCGATTGATTGACTGACTTAATATAGAATTTAGGCCAAAGGCCAAGCACTGGATCCTGTGAGGTCATTCAGAGCTGAAACGTAAATTGACTGTAAATGGTTTGAAAGATGTAACAGGAGGAACATCTCGCAGGTGCACTAAGAATAAATTGTTAGGATAGGGTGGGAAAGTAATATGGAAGACAGAGAACATGGATGGAAGCATAGTAAATGGAACGAAAGGGGTCGCAGCTAGGGGCCGAAGGCACGCTGCAAAGAACTTCAAGTAACGCCTCCAGCAGCACTATTACTAGGAAATAGAAACCTACCCCCACGAACCAATCTATCTAAAAACAAACTTGACAAAACGAGTGTTAACTGGACACTCGAAATTAGGCTTGATAAAGAATGAAAAGTCCCCACTCTTCGCTTGTCTTCTTCAAATAACTCCTCTGGTACCCGACTGAATATATCCCCCTTAAACAAACCCACCCAAGCGACAGATACATCGTACAGATCGTTTACATTACGCGAGAGCATATTCCACACATTATACATCAGTTGAAACGTCAATCGACGTATTTCTCCCACAAGAGAAATACCACCTCTCGAAGACTATAATAAAACCCCTGTGAACGGATATGTGACGATACAACTAATATTCTTTAAAGATTGTAAAGCATACTTTTTACAAAAATATAAAATTATAAAGAATCCTTTTTACAAGCATACAAAGCATGCTTTTTACTAATGTATATAAGCATTTTTTTTTTTTTTTTTTTTTTTTTTTTACAAATCAGCGTCCGAAGGCAGAACAAACTTCACCGTAGAGAGAGAGAGAGAGAGAGAGAGAGAGAGAGAGGAGAGAGGAGAGAGAAGAGGGAGGAGAAGAGGGAAAAAAAAAAGGGGAAGGGGGCTACATTATCCTCCTCTTCCTTTGCCGTTAGAAGACAAAGAGGAAGCCCTCGGAGTATTTTGGGGGAGTGATTTTCCATATTAAGAGTGCGGTTTTTTGTAATCCCCTTAATGGGTTGGAAATGACAAGCTGGGCGTATAGGGGAGAAGGGAGAGAGAGAGGGGGGGATATGTTCGGTGGGACAGGCGCTGTGGTCGCCGAGCTTAAGGAGTGAATCTATGGAATGCTAAATAGTTTCTTCGTTTGAGAGAGAGGAGAGAGAGAGAGAGAGAGAGAGAGAGAGAGAGAGAGAGAGAGAGGTGGTTATTTTCCAATGTCATCCTACTTTTATTGAAGAACTTCTCTATTTTCTAAATAACATCCACTTAAATAACCGTGATTTAACGTAAGAATTTGTCGAACATGTCCCACGAAGAAAATCTCCGCAAACGGTCACTTTTTTTTTTTTTTTTTTTTTTGTTTTTTTTTCACGTGACACATTGTCAACCAGAAGGATACAATATACAGGATAATTAGGAAAACGGAATATGACAAGAGTCCAAGCGTGCGCGGTCTTCTAGCAATATGTTAATAAGCAACTTATCAGGTTAGCTGCGGGAAAAAAGCTTTGATATTTGAGAGAGAGAGAGAGAGAGAGAGAGAGAGAGAGAGAGAGAGAGAGAGAGAGAGAGAGAGAGAGAGAGAGAGAGAGAAAACAATATTATCTATTTATAAATTATAAAAACTACAGAAATTATTTATTGGGTATCAATAGCCGCTAGCATTACCTGCAAAAGATATCCGCAATTTTACTGCCGTTCGAAGTTGAGCGTAGAAATCAATATTTATTGCTTCGAAAACATGTAAATTGCAAATTATACTTATTTTTCGTTTTGTTCGTTTTCATGTCCGTGTATAGCTCGGCCTTCATCGATGTAACATTGCAATTCACGCCTGTTTTCATTTTCAATTTCTCCACCGCAAAGGATGATAATAAAATAATCTTCTCTAAAAATGAGTCAAGCAAGTCATTCACTACTGATCCATGACCACAACTGTTGCGACGCCAATTCACTGTATAGTATTCACTCCTCATTTTCTTGTTCAGATCGTCCACCTACAATATCCTCTGATGGGATTTCCAATTCAATGTATAGGTTAGTCAAGACAAATTAAAAAGTTCATTTTTTCTTTTTCAAAATCAAATAAAACTAGCAATAACACAGAGCACGATACTTGATATCTGGAGGCTTAGAATGACTTTCTACGCCTGTAGCCATTACTCCAACATTCAATATCAACTTCTTTACGCTTTATAAAGTTATTTTACCTCCACTTGTGTTCCACCCCTACTATCTTTGCCCCTGTTATTTCCAAGTGTCGCAAAATATTCAGAACTCAAAGAGAAGGCCACAGGTATTCATCAAAAATCGGATAAAATCGGATAAAATCGGAGCGAGAAGACACACACACACACACAAAAATTATTTTTTAATCGGGAACCTCTTGCACCTGTAATTACCTTTGCAATGGCAAAATCGTGTCCTTTTTCTCTAGGTTACAATTAAAGGTCCCTTTCGGCGCTTCCGAACTGAAGCATCGGAAAATATATTATTCATTACTTAATTGTTTCCGAATGTTACCAAATACCTCCGGGGTAAGAAACACTGAATATCAGAAGTAGCCTTTTTTTAATTTAATTATTCAAAATAAACTCGAATTAACTTCACCGGCAGAAACAAGACTCCACAGAATACAAGCACTTTACAAATTTATATATAGTGTATAATATAGTATATATATATAGGATATATATATATATATATATATATATATAGATATAATATATATATACATATAAGATTATCTATTCCATCAAAGGGTTGCGACTTGATGTGCAAACCTCAACCGCATTTAATTTGACATAAAAAATAAAACCAATAAAAATAAATCTATTCTGTGACCTTTTATGATTTCCGGAAACTAAGATATCTATATGCTTTCATCTTCGGCCAGTTTTAGAAATAATATGTACTGGTTGAGAAACGAAGTCAGTACTGTACCGTTTTAGGCATTTTTTAAATAATATAAATCAATTTGAACTAACATTACTTTAAAACCGCTTTCAAAGATACCACATTGATATTTTGCTTTAATTCATGTGCTTTAATAGAACTTACAAAAAAAAATCCTAACTAATTTTTTAAAGATTTTACCTGAAGTACAGACTAACTAACTAACTATCCAGAAAGTATAACATACGTATGTATAATCATTCTATGGTTGCGGTCTGGCTAACAGTAATTGATGCATACAAATGCAATATATATATATATATATATATATATATATATATATATATATATATATATATATATATATAGCTTAAAAAATCACAGTAGATGCACGTGACTTCATAAATAAGCGAATACCACGGGAAATGAAAGTCAGGAATCCAAGCGCTTTCGTCTTATTCAGACATCGTCAAGGAGCTACTGAAGTACAATCGGAGAGGAAGGCCTCAGGTACAAACAAGATCAGGAATACCAGATGGTTAATTATCAAAAGGGTAAAAAATTAAAAGGGATAATCCAGGATTATCGGATGTCACACGGTCACAAACTTAAACAGATTCTGACCCTAACCGAAAAATTACAAAGTATCTTACAGTCCAAAACATGTAAAAACTGAATATATTAATTTTGTTGCTTATATTTATCTACAACTTTTTTCATTATGAAAGCATCAAGTTTAAATAAACAAAGACTTAAATTTAGAACATTCCTATTATTTGACTTGATAAAACAAGATTCAATGATATTCCTTTTAACTGTGTCATTACATGGGACTAAGCAAGTTGCCTTAGTCCCATGTAATGACACAGTTAAAAAGGAATATCATTGAATCTTGTTTTATCAAGTCAAATAATGGAAATTGTTCTAAATTTAAGTCTTGGTTTATTTAAATTCTTGATGCTTTTCTTCATAATGAAAAAAGTTGTAGATAAATATAAGCAACAAAATTAATATATTTCAGTTTTTACATGTTTTGGACTGTAAAGATACTTTGTAATTTCGGTTAGGGTCAGAATCTGTTTAAGTTTGTGTAACGTGTGTATCCGATAATCCTGGATTATCCCTTTTAATTTTACCCTTTTGATAATTAACCATCTGGTATTCCTGATCTTGTTTGTACCTGAGGCCTTCCTCTCCGATTGTACTTCAGTAGCTTATATATATATATATATATATATATATATATATATATATATATATATATATATATATATATATATATATATAACCATGCGGCCCGAGGACGCTTGGAAAAATTATGATGGGGACCCCGATGCCAAAAAATTCGCCCATGCCAATAATAATAATAATAATTAATAATAACAATTATTATTATTATTTCATCATTACTCAGAAGATAAAGCCGATTCATATGGGGCAAACCCACAGAGGCCACTGACTTGAAATTCAAGCTTCCAGAGAATACTGTGTTCGTTTGAAAAAGTAAAAGAATGTAGCGTTGATACAGATAGATGCAAGTTATTAATAAAGAAAAAAAAAAAGGATGACCAACTAATGAATATTGAATTCTTTTTATACTGTTTTCATAATAAAATCGCACAGAATTCACATAGTGGTACTAGTGACATCTTGGAGTCGTTAAAAATAAACAGCACTGTTTATTTATTTTGCACTTTCGACCATTCCAGGGCTTCCAGGAAGTTGGAGAGGTTGGACAGCCAGATAAAGGATTAATAACTTTTTTTTTTATTTAAAAGTGACTCTGAAAAAATATAAGCTCCCAGTTGCCCCAAGATGAAATAGTCACGAGATGTTCTTACCAACTTCTATTCACACGACTTTTACGCCAACTGGCTTTGACCCCAGAACTCTCTCTCTCTCTCTCTCTCTCTCTCTCTCTCTCTCTCTCTCTCTCTCTCTCCCGACTTTCCATAGGAACTTGCATCAACTTCGAATCTTGATACCAACGGCTCCTATTTTCCTTATTTTAAACAATCTTCCTTCCATCTCTGATGCTTGTTGAAGACATGACCCTAGTTTTTTAAAGTGGCATCCCAGTTTCTTTATGGAAGAGCTAATTTACTGGTTCAAATTACACAGCTCTATCAGAAAAACGCGCGCACACACTCCCAAGCTCCCAGAGAACCACTGAACTACTACGATTCCTAGCCATCTGCGAACCTCTCTATAGTGTGCCTGGCGAGGCGAACATTACCCGGGACAAGTTTCCCTCTCGTCTGACAGATCAATACTACCATTCGCTAAAAGTACTCAGCATCACATTCAAAAACATCAGAATGAGCAACTCAGCCCTTATCGCGCTTCTCCCAGCCATCCGCTATAAGGAACCCCGAATGCATGGAGAGCGATCTTCGAGAGAGATATCTCTGGGATTACAATATATTAACTACTATATAGTGTATATTTCTAACCCCCACTGCATGGTATGATCTTGAGAGAAACATAATTTCTGGGAATATAATATATTATATAGTGTAGAATGCTTCTACGATAACGCTACAATTAATTCAACATCTAGAAAGCATTCGAGTATAGATTATACATGGATTACGTTTCATGAATAAGAAGGCTACAAAATACTTGAGAACACAGCCTACACTGCTCAAGCATAGGTCAATTGCCTTTGCTTTTTACCCGAATGCCATAAATGCCATGATTGTTAAAACGTTTCTCAATAATCATTTAACGGTATTCAACTCTATTCTTTTTTTATATCCTTGTCTTATGTAACACGGTGGTACTGTTTTGGTATAATGTAAAATGTAAATATTCATATGAAAACTTATAGAGGAAAAGGTTGTCTTGCTTACTATTTAATACCTAAAACATCAAAGGTAGTTATCAGATTTATATATAACTTAGTAATATTACACCATGGCTAATTAATCCTGGTCTTATTAAACATAATAACACGTATATAGAGAATCGGTATGCTATAAATAACTGGGTAATCAAATTACATTTGAAAAATAAGCCTAGTCAAAATCTGCTGAGCTTACTACATTATACATATAAATATGTGAACGTCACTTCCGTTCCTCTGAAATAAGTGATCGTGCGGCCGTTCCCATCGAATAAAACAGAAATTACGAATTATGTTTAAAAGGCGATTACCTGGACTACACAGCAGAACGATTATTTCCAGGACAACAACAGAGATCTCTCCATATATATCCCGTGCCGGACGTTCGAGCAAAATGTCACGGATAACCAAAAAAAATTTCAATTCGATCGTGAAAAAACGCGAGGGAGAACATTTCCACAACCACGTTTTTCTGTGGGCG